>NW_021941230.1:3587053-3941220 GCF_902148845.1 Salarias fasciatus | reverse complement strand
AGACCGCCCAGCGGGCCGAAACGATCTGCCGTCAAAAGACGCGATTTAAGTTTCACTTTCGTTTTTGTCCTATTTGCGCTCCTCATGTCAGTTTGTGCCTCATACCAGCCTTTTCCTCGTGATTTTTCAGATAATTCGGCCGAGTTCATTTTGGCAAATAATGAGGAATGGACCGTGTGATATCGCAGAAAGCGCAGCAGATGTGTGTGCGTTTCAGACGCTCAGCTAGAGCACAATGTGTGTGTGTGGGGAGGGGGGCATGGGGGGCGTTAACGCCTGATGAAACTATTTATCAGCGTTAAGGAAGCAGTATGTTCGTTAACGCTTTATTAACGCGTTAATGTGCCCAGCCCTAACATATATATATATATATATATATATATATATATTATTAGGGATGGGTACCTTTCACATCTGAATCGATACGATACCGATACTCGGTACCTGCGAATCGATACCGGTATTTTTCGGTACCTGTTTTCGATACTTTTTTTTTTTTTTTTTTTGGGGGGGGGGGGGGGAATATGCATTTGGTAATTAAAGTTATTTTGTATATTTAAAAAAATAGTCAAAACTAAGGAATTTTAACATTTATGCTTCAATAACATCAACTGAAATAACTCCAACATAGAACTTGAGAAAAATGTGTGTGGGGATAAAGTAAAAAATTTAAATAACAATAATAAATAACATAATAAAAATAGACTCAAAATAAATAGCTGTATGAAATGTTTCACATTAGCAGCACCAGGCACCTCTACAGTAAACAAACACTCAAAGGTATGGACTCTATGCACAACTTCAGGAGGCTCCTTGTTTCCTGTCTTTCATGATAGAACGAGCTGATTAATGCAGGTGTGTCTGGCCTCTGGAACAGCTTCAGACACACCTGCATTAATCAGCTCATCCCATCATGAAAGACAGGAAACAAGGAGCCTCCTGAAGTTCAGGAAGTGGCTGAGTTGTGCATAGAGCCTATACTGGAGGATCAGAATTGTATGGTTCCAACTCGTGATTGGGCAGTCATAATGCCAATCAAAAGCCACGTGGGACCGCTTTTGCGTGATGACATATCATGTCGAGTCGCCGCCTCGATGCACGCTCTTGTTTCGAGCCGCGCATGCGCAGAGCATTGTTTAGGAAGTGACGTGCAGCGGGAGCGACCATCGCAGAAGCAGAAGCGGCTTGTTCCTCCCGCGAACAACTCCGAACAGGGGCGGGGTGGCCATCGGGAGGTTTCCCCCCCCCCCCCCCGCCTGCTCTCACGGCCCGTGTGCGTGTCCGCTCTCCCGGTATATTATATATTTGCTCCCGGTCTGCGAGTCAAAACACTCCGAAGATTTTGGACCCACGTAACCGTGTCCTCCGCTCTTGCCGATGTATAATGTCAAGGTGCGTTCAGGGTCAAAAAAAAAAACAAAATAAAAGGTGCGTTCAGGTAACGAAATGTGGTACCGACGGATTTCCCGTGAATCGATACTCGGTACTTCAGCGGGAATTCGGTCGGCACCAAAAAATTACCGAAATTCGGTACCCATCCCTATATATTATATATATTATATATATATTCATATTTGTGATTTTCTTTAACATCAGGAGGACCAGGACTTTTCAAAGTGTGTTTCAGATGTTCCGATGTTGTTCTGTGTTGTCCCTGCCTGCAGCTGTGATCGGCTCGTTTGCATGACAGGAGAGACTTTCTGGCACCGGTGGTCTTGAATATGGAGGTGCTCCACTGCTCCACTCGCATGTTTTCACATAACAAAAGCTTGCTGATCACCATCTCAGTCAAATGACTCATCTCCTGCTCCTGCCTGCAGCAGTGTTCAGGGGGAAAATGACCCCCCTCTCATCCTCTGAGGATCAGTTGCAGTTGTCCTGCTGCAGAACCTCTGGTTGTTGTTGGTTACTAAAGTGAAGTCCGAATCTAAATATTTAAAATCTAAAGTTGTACGAACAATTTCATACAGATTTACAAATACTCAACACACAATGCTGAATGACCTCCAGCAAACCCACTGTGATCACAGCTGTGAGAAAGATTCTACTCAGAATCGGGCTTGGGTTCACTCATCACCTCGGCCTCATTATGAAAGCGATTACAGACATGATGACCAGACTTCATGTCTTTTTTTTTATCACAGTTTATTTTTTTCTGCTTGGTCTTGGTTGGAGTAACTAATTGTATTTATTCATGTTTGAGTGTGATGTACAGCAGCTTGGGTGACCTCCTGTTGTGAGTCCAGCAGGGGGGTCCATGTGGGGGGAAAAGTGACCAATGGAGCCTGCTAATCATCTGGATGTAGGATTCAGACCCAAACTCTGATTCATCGGTGTCTCTGCCAGTCCTGCAGTAGTCCCAGTGTTTTAATTTATCTCCATTATTAACCATCACGAAAGAATGGGGAAGAAAAAAAAAAAAAATTTCCAGTGACTCCGTGCCTTCAGAGACAGAGCGGACGTGTAACAAAACTTACCTAATCAAAGCTCAACGTGTTTTTATTTTGGTTTAAACTACCAGATCTGTGAACAAAAAGAATGATTTAAGATATTTGGTGATTTAAAAAAGTAGCTTTTATTTGACACGGACTGCTAATAACTTTATTCTACTGCTCCACTCAGGAGTCAAGAAAAAAAACAAAACACACACACAGATTAGTAAGATGAATTATACTTAAATGATAAGAAAATGATCTGAAACTCTGTTTCCCTCTTCTTTACTGGAACATTCCCACTCCCTGTGTGTTCCCCTGCAGTGCTTGCTATGAAAATCTGAAAAGTGCCGAGAACTGATGAATGAATACACAGCAACATATGTTTTGGTATAACCACTGAACTGCTTTATTTCACCCAAACACACACGTAACCAAGATATTGTTCAAGACTTCAAAGTTATCGTTCAAGACTTGACATGGTAGCCATAGTTCTGACAGCATCGTGGCGACTTCCTGCTCATTTAAATTTCCCTCTGTTTCCATTTCAGGCCATGGATCCTCACAGCCACTCATGCATTTGGGCTGCAGATGCTGCACAGGCCCTGAGAAGTTGGTTTGACGAGATGGTTCCAGCCACGTAATCGTCCCACATGAGGCTCGTCCATGCTTCACATGTGCTCGTTTTCGCGTCCGCTTTGGAGTGTCTGCGTTCCACCGATGCGCACGTGCTTTTTCCCATATTTCTCCCATGCTACATTTTGAGCTCAGCTGTGCACGCTCAATGCACTCGCGCAGATCCACGCATCCTCGAGAAGCTTTTCCGGCACTACAGACTGTTTATCTGCTCCTTTATTACAGATTATTTAGAGAAAATTAAGCACATACATTGTCAGTACATTATCAGTAAGTATTTAAGTTTATTTAGCCTTTTTTTTTTTTCTGTTTCTGAATCGTGGGGGCAAGACCTGACCTGTACAGTCAGTATGATTTTATATACAGGAACTAAATATATAAAATAGGTTTCCTGTTTTCCTCTCTTTCCTTGGGGGAGGTCAGCACTGTCTCAGTAAACTAAATGCTAATCTGATGGCTTGGGTGAGGCAGCTAACTTTGCTGCTTGTTATGGCCGCTTTCTGCTTGTTTCAGCCGTGGGGGAGGGATAACAATACCAGGGCTGCAGCCTTTGTCTGTCTGCCTGTTTATTTGCAATGTAACATGAAAGGCTCTGAGTGGATTTTAATGAAATCTTCAGGAAATGTTGACAATGGGACAGGGAACTGCTGATTACATTTTGGACATGTTCTGGATTTCCACACAGAGAAAATGCCACTAAAACTGGGGACAGAGTTGATCCCTTTTAAACAACAGACTGAAGTTCATTTTTCACAATCAGAATCACAAGTTTTATTGAAAAGTAAAAATGTACAAATCATAAGACAAATGTAAAAAAGTTACAAGTATTTACAAAAAACAAACATGCAAAAAATGAAACTATTTACAAAAAAATAGAAAAATATTAAAAAACAAGAGAAATTTCAATTATGTACAAAAAAAGGGAGAGGGACAAGAGAAGGGCAGAGAGCTTCATCCAGCCAGTCCAGGTCTCGTCCTTCTCCACAGAATTGTTTTCTGTTGACTCCGTAGTGAAACAGGAGTTCCTCTCCTGCTTTTATGTCCCTTATGGCAATGAATAACAGCACGTCCCTTTCTCCACTCTCAAATTGTTGGTGGAAGAGACGAGGCCTCGCGTTGGGATTCTTTTGGGAATGGTTGATTAGTCTGCGGAAGGTAAAAGAGGATGGTGGAGGGAATGTTTCTGGTACAGCCCCAGCTCAGCCATCCGTGCCCTCTTGCTGGTCTTCCACTCCGGGTTTGGTTTGCTGCCATTAGAAAAATTCACTACAGTTACAATAAAGATCACGCTACTCTCACACACAGATGCAAAGAAATGTGAACAGCAGAAGTTTGTTGAGGTGAATGAGCTCTTACCACTGAAAAGTCTCCACACTGCTCTCGCTTGTAACATCACTGGACTCCTCAGGGGAGTCCGGCTGGCCCGTGGCAGTGGAAGGCCTGGCCTGTACATCAGGGAGCTGGGATGGCACGTTGGTGACCACATTCTTCCTCTTTTGCAGCTCCTCAATCAGCCTTTAAAATTAAAAACAAGAAACAGTTAGCACTGTTCATTCACTGATAGAAGAAAACATTGATTAGTCTAATTGTTTTTCACACATACCTGTTGAGGGGGTCTTTGGAGCCCAGAATGTCCTGGAGGAGCTGGTAGCTATAACCGCGCCCAGACCTCAGGAGCACACTCGCCTCTTCTTTGGCCTTTTCCACCACTTTAGCCCTTTGGTCCTTGCTGGTCAGCTTCATGCAGGTCCGCTTCAGATGGATAGAGAGGCAGTCCTGGCTCTTGTGGCAGACCGGGCACAGGAGGTAGTGGCGGTTGGGAACACTGCAATTACAGTGTTAATATAGGGTGAGGAATATAAGCAAATGGAAAATCCAGAGCAAATATATGTAACCAAGGTAGGACTGGTGAGGGCCTTCACACACTGAACAATCCATTTACTGTGGCTCAACCAAGTTGTAACCTTTTTACCCAGAAGAAAGAAGAAAGAAGTTTGTTCTTACCGTTTTGGAGGCATGATGAAAATCCGAAAGGAGAATAAAACTCTTCTCAGCAGGAAAAACCACAGAAGGTCTGGATGTCTCTCACTGGAGGAAGTGAAGTGAGACTCTGCGTCTGGGGCTCAGCTTTATACAGCTGCAGCCCCTCCCAGGGCATCGAATTAGCATTTGTACAGAAGCCAGAGAGCAGAAACCTCCCCCAAGGAGGGAGGGGGGAACAGGAAACCTATTGAGAGGAATGATTCTCTGAAGTGGGGAATTTTCCACACATATACAGAGAATTCCCTCAAATGGGAATCCAGCATGTCTTACCAAAATGGATCAGCTCAATGGAAATCCAGTTTCATTTGTAACCCTCTCTTACACCATCAGATGAAAGTCTCAACCAAGTCCTGAGATTCTGCCTCAACTTCCACTGACCTGTGATCAGTTGTCCCCAAGTCGGCGAATCTTCTACACTTTTGCTGAAACATCTGAACTTCAGGGAATGTGTCATAACATAGGTCCCAGTTCTCCTAGCTCTTGTCAGCTGCCACAGTGTTGGATATGAACAAGTGTGGTCTCTTTGGAAAGGGCACAGCTTGAGGTTTACACTGATGTGTGACACTAAAGGATTTGCCCCCGCTACACAGCAAATTTCCCAGTGTTGAATTAACTCTGAAAGTGTTAAAGAGTGGTCTCATATATACACTGTTGTAGTGTTAAATGTAAGTGTTAAAATATACACTGTAAAGTGTTCATTCTAAGAATTAACACTGTATAGAGTTAAATAGGAACACTGGTCAACAGAGAGGAATATTAATATAACTCCACAGAGTGTCAGCATTAGAAAATTAACACTGGTCAGTGTTGAGATTTTCGCCGGTCCCAAGCCAAGTTGGCCCCCGATCAACCCGGCCCCGACTCCCGATCAACTCGGTCCCAAGTAACTGAAAAGAAATCCCCGGTTAAAAAAAAAATCACCGGTAACTTTGTCTGGTGCGCCACCGCTGTGGAACCGGGACGAATCACACACAAGCCTGTCAATCATAAAAGGGAAGGGGCGGGGCTAAAATAGCGCAACAACCAACGAAAACAAGCATTGTTGTCACTGAGTCTGCTGCCGTGTGCCGCATAGAAGTGACCATAAATCCATCAGTTTTCAACTTCTAATGGAGTTTATTATAAACATCATACATGGAGGACACACAGACATAAAGAGAATGAAATGCAGTCATAAACTCTTCAGACAGAGATTTTTATTGAGAGAATTGGTTTAAGGATGTATATTGTACTTGATTGCTGTTGATATTATGGTTGTATGATTCTGATCAGCATTATTGTGATATTGTACTGTTATATGTGTTATTATCACGTTATTATCACAGTTAGTATAATTATTTTTAATTACATTTACATTTTATAATTGCTATTTTGACTATTATTGCCATTGTTATCTTTTAATCATCACAGTATTGCTGTTTCCATATTAATTATTATACTGTATTTTATTTTGATTCATAATAAGCTTCAACATGATAAATACCATAAAAAGGAAAGCCTGTCTCATTAAAACCATCTGCATATCTACAAACTACTATAAAATACGTGCTGATTGATGTTTTGTTCTGGGGCTTGGTGTCCAGCATCAGTGTCTCTCATCCACAGTTAGTCTGATCTTCCTCCAATCTTCTTCCCACAAATAAAATTCAGTCAACATCTCAAGGTAATTTTCTGCAAGAGTACCACAGATTTAATTATTTTCCCCACAAATGCGTAGAAATAGAAAGCAACATTGCCACATAAGCATTGTTCATGAAAATACCTGTATTGCTGTTTGTGCTCATGGACCTGGTCTACTTCTTCTTGATGTTTTTTCCAAGAGCAGAACCAAAGTAATGAAAAGTGATTGTTGTTTTCTGTTGCCTTTACAAAGTGGGATATTTGGGAACTGAAATCACTCTGGTCTGTAATGAACCAGACTTATTGAGCACTAATGTTAATAAAGCACAACTGTTCAGAAAAAAACTGAACTCTGTGTAACACAGAAATGACTTTCCCAATTTTCCCTTTGGTGTAATTAATGTGAGATTTCCACTTTAGATCGTCATCAATCATCAGAATTTGATTCTCATCTGACGGTTCCACCTTAACTTTCAGTATGTTTCTCGTGGGTATCCAGTACTCCAGAGCATCAATCAGACATACTAATCTTGTGCTTCACATATGTATATGTGTATATTAGTGAATTCTCTTTAACATCAGGAGGACCAGGACTTTTCAAAGTGTGTTTCAGATGTTCCGATGTTGTTCTGTGTTGTCCCTGCCTGCAGCTGTGATCGGCTCGTTTGCATGACAGGAGAGACTTTCTGGCACCGGTGGTCTTGAATATGGAGGTGCTCCACTGCTCCACTCGCATGTTTTCACATAACAAAAGCTTGCTGATCACCATCTCAGTCAAATGACTCATCTCCTGCTCCTGTCTGCAGCAGTGTTCAGGGGGAAATGACCCCCCTCTCATCCTCTGAGGATCAGTTGCAGTTGTCCTGCTGCAGAACCTCTGGTTGTTGTTGGTTACTAAAGTGAAGTCCGAATCTAAATATTTAAAATCTAAAGTCGTCTGAATAATTTCATACAGATTTACAAATACTCAACACACAATGCTGAATGACCTCCAGCAAACCCACTGTGATCACAGCAGTGAGAAAGATTCTCACGGTGGAGCGCAGACACTCCAAAGCGGACGCGGAAACGAGCACATGAAGCATGGACGAGCTTTATGTGTGACCATTACGTGGCTGGAACCATCTCGCCGAACCAACTTCTCAGGGCCTGTGCAGCATCTGCAGCCCAAATGCATGAGTGGCTGTGAGGATCCATGGCCTGAAATGGAAACAGAGGGAAATTTAAATGAACAGAAAGTCGCCACGATGCTGTCAAAACTATGGCTACCATGTCAAGTCTTGAACAATATCTTCCAACAATATCTGTGCTTCCCACAGTAAAGCTGATGGGCTGCGC
The DNA here is from genome assembly GCF_902148845.1 of Salarias fasciatus. Taxonomy (NCBI): domain Eukaryota; kingdom Metazoa; phylum Chordata; class Actinopteri; order Blenniiformes; family Blenniidae; genus Salarias; species Salarias fasciatus. The sequence continues at coordinate 3,933,151 of NW_021941230.1, read as the reverse complement.
TTTCCACTGGACCCAGTCCGTATGGCGCAAGGTGCAACACCTTGGCCTGCAGCAACAATATGTGCAGATTCGATCTGTCTTCACCTTTTGTCGCCAACTGATGGCCCTTCCCTTCCTGCCATCGGAACACATCCCAGCCGCATTCGCCAAGCTGGAGGAAAAAGCCAGAAGAAATGTTGCCCTTGTGGAAATTACGGCCTATGTCAGTGACGCCTGGATTAATAATTACGTCTGGGCACCATCCGCATGGAGCGTGTTTATGCAGAGCATTCGAACCAACGACAACATTGAAGGATGGCACCATCGCCTGAATTTCCGAGCAAGGAGAGGCTGAGTCCCATTTTATCCAAGTGACCCACCTCCACCGGGAGGCACGCTTGGTGGCCATTCAAGTCCGGCTGGTCTCAGAAAGAAAACTGAAGCGACACCAAACGAAGAAGTGCCGTCAGATGCAGGCGCGTGTCTTCTCTATGTGGGACGATTACGTGGCTGGAACCATCTCGCCGAACCAACTTCTCAGGGCCTGTGCAGCATCTGCAGCCCAAATGCATGAGTGGCTGTGAGGATCCATGGCCTGAAATGGAAACAGAGGGAAATTTAAATGAACAGAAAGTGGACACGATGCTGTCAGAACTATGGCTACCATGTCAAGTCTTGAACAATAACTTTGAAGTCTTGAATAATATCTTTTTTACGTGTGTGTTTGGGTGAAGTAAAACCGTTCAGTGGTTATACCAAAACATATGTTGCTGTGTATTCATTCATCAGTTCTCGGGACCTTTCAGATTTTCATAGCAAGCACTGCAGGGGAACACACAGGGAGTGGGAATGTTCCAGTAAAGAAGAGGGAAACAGAGTTTCAGATCATTTTCTTATCATTTAATTATAATTCATCTTACTAATCTGTGTGTGTGTTTTGTTTTTTTTCTTGACTCCTGAGTGGAGCAGTAGAATAAAGTTATTAGCAGTCCCTGTCAAATAAAAGCTACTTTTTTAAATCACCAAATATCTTAAATCACTCTTTTTGTTCACAGATCTGGTAGTTTAAACCAAAATAAAAACACGTTGAGCTTTGATTAGGTAAGTTTTGTTACACGTCCGCTCTGTCTCTGAAGGCACGGAGTCACTGGAAAAATTTTTTTTTTTCATTTTGTTTTTTTCTTCCCCATTCTTCGTTCATAATGGAGATGAACTAAAACACTGGGACGACTGCTGGACTGGCAGAGACACCGATGAATCAGAGTTTGGGTCTGAATCCTACATCCAGATGATCAGCAGGCTCCATTGGTCACTTTTCACCCCACATGGACCCCCTTGCTGGACTCACAACAGGAGGTCACCCAAGCTGCTGGACATCACGCTCAAACGTGAATAAATACAATGAGTTACTCCAACCAAAACCAAGCAGAAAAAAATAAACTGTGATTAAAAAAAGACATGAAGTCTGGTCATCGTGTCTGTAATCGCTTTCATAATGAGGCCGAGGTGATGAGTGAACCCAAGCCCGATTCTGAGTAGAATCTTCCTCACTGCTGTGATCACAGTGGGTTTGCTGGAGGTCATTCAGCATTGTGTGTTGAGTATTTGTAAATCAGTATGAAATTGTTCATACAACTTTAAATTTTAAATATTTAGATTCGGACTTCAATTTAGTAACCAACAACAACCAGAGGTTCTGCAGCAGGACAACTGCAACTGATCCTCAGAGGATGAGAGGGGGGTCATTTTCCCCCTGAACATTGCTGCAGACAGGAGCAGGAGATGAGTCATTTGACTGAGATGGTGATCAGCAAGCTTTTGTTATGTGAAAACATGCGAGTGGAGCAGTGGAGCACCTCCATATTCAAGACCACCGGTGCCAGAAAGTCTCTCCTGTCATGCAAATGAGCCGGTCACAGCTGCAGGCAGGAACAACACAGAACAACATCGGAACATCTGAAACACACTTTGAAAAGTCCTGGTCCTCCTGATGTTAAAGAATATCACAGAAATGAAAAAAAATACACACACACACAATATATATATATATATATATATATATATATATATATATATATATATATATATATATATATATATATACACAGTAAATATATGTGTATATTAGGGCTGGGCACATTAACGCGTCAATAAAGCGTTAACGAACATACTGCTTCCTTAACGCTGATAAATAGTTTCATCAGGCGTTAACGCCCCCCATGCCCCACCTCCCCACACACACACACACACACATTGTGCTCCAGCTGAGCGTCTAAAACGCACACACATCTGCTGCGCTTTCTGCGATATAACACGGTCCATTCCTCATTATTTGTCAAAATGAACTCGGCCGAATTATCAGAAAAATCACGAGGAAAAGGCTGGTATGAGGCACAAACTGACATGAGCAGCGAAAATAGGACAAAAACGAAAGTGAAACTTAAATCGCGTCTTTTGCCGGCAGATCGTTTCGGCCCGCTGGGCGGTCTTCAGGAGCTGAAAACACGCAAAATAAAGTCAATTTCCCCTCAACGCACAATCTGGCTTAATGAGGCACAATTCGGCTTGACTGAATTTATCCTGCCTTCTCTTTCTGAAGGTCAGAAATAGAATGAAGTTTGAGGAAGTGTGTGCTCATAACAAACTTCGTTTTTTCCTCTGCTCTGCTCTTGCCAGTGTGTGTGTTTGGGGGGGGGGGGGGGGGGAATCTTGGTAAAGCTGATCCATTTGGGCAGGACATGTTGGATTCCCATTTAGGGGAATTCTCTGTATATGTGTGGAAAATTCCCCATTTTCAGAGAATCCTTCATCTCAATAGGTTTCCTGTTCCCCCCTCCCTCCTTGGGGGAGGTTTCTGCTCTCTGGCTTCTGTACAAATGCTAATTCGGTGCCCTGGGAGGGGCTGCAGCTGTATAAAGCTGAGCCCCAGACGCAGAGTCTCACTTCACTTCCTCCAGTGAGAGACATCCAGACCTTCTGTGGTTTTTCCTGCTGAGAAGAGTTTTATTCTCCTTTCGGATTTTCATCATGCCTCCAAGACGGTAAGAACAAACTTCTTTCTTCTTTCTTCTGGGTAAAAAGGTTACAACTTGGTTGAGCCACAGTAAATGGATTGTTCAGTGTGTGAAGGCCCTCACCAGTCCTACCTTGGTTACATATATTTGCTCTGGATTTTCCATTTGCTTGTATTACTAACCCTATATTAACACTGTAATTGCAGTGTTCCCAACCGCCACTACCTCCTGTGCCCGGTCTGCCACAAGAGCCAGGACTGCCTCTCTATGCATCTGGAGCGGACCTGCATGAAGCAGACCAGCAAGGACCAAAGGGCTAAAGTGGTGGAAAAGGCCAAAGAAGAGGCGAGTGTGCTCCTGAGGTCTGGGCGCGGTTATAGCTACCAGCTCCTCCAGGACATTCTGGGCTCCAAAGACCCCCTCAACAGGTATGTGTGAAAAACAATTAGACTAACCAATGTTTTCTTCTATCAGTGAATGAACAGTGCTAACTGTTTCTTGTTTTTGATTTTAAAGGCTGATTGAGGAGCTGCAAAAGAGGAAGAATGTGGTCACCAACGTGCCATCCCAGCTCCCTGATGTACAGGCCAGGCCTTCCACTGCCACGGGCCAGCCGGACTCCCCTGAGGAGTCCAGTGATGTTACAAGCGAGAGCAGTGTGGAGACTTTTCAGTGGTAAGAGCTCATTCACCTCAACAAACTTCTGCTGTTCACATTTCTTTGCATCTGTGTGTGAGAGTAGCGTGATCTTTATTGTAACTGTAGTGAATTTTTCTAATGGCAGCAATCCAAACCCGGAGTGGAAGACCAGCAAGAGGGCACGGATGGCTGAGCTGGGGCTGTACCAGAAACATTCCCTCCACCATCCTCTGTTCAAAGAGTTTGCTGAACACCTGGAAAAGGACCACCGCACTGAGAATTTCATGCAAGAGGTGAGCAATTCCATCAAATGTTGAATGATACATTTGTTTCAGTACAGCCATGACTGCAAAGGCATTTGCTGTAAATGTGTCACATTTGCGTTTTGTTTCTCCTCAGGTTGACATCGTGGCACGCTTCCTCTTCTTCATGGATCCTGCTGAACCCTCCCTCCTGTTTGTGCGGGAACGGGAGAAGACACAGGAATACCTGAGGAAGCTTTCTGAGGCCACACTTGGCAAACAAACCCAGCTCAGCTATTTGAAGAGCTTGAAGAGGTTTGTAACGTTCATTTTCCTCCATGTGAATCAGAATCCTTTTATTATCATTGAGCACACGTGGCCCAGTTGTTGTTATACGTGTGTGATAACTGATTGACTTGTATTTTCACTTTGTTTCCAAATGTTCAATGTGTTTTTGGTTTGTGGAGCAGATTCCTGACCCACCGTATCACCAAGACGGACATGTATCGGACCGACCCGGATCTCCACAACGAGGCCAAGCAATACGCAGATTTCATCGGTTGTTTGCAAAAGCAACTGGCGAAGGGCGTCAACAAGGACATGGTTGCAAAGCGGTATGTGCAATGTCTTTTGAAAAGTCTTTTCCTAACACGTGCACCGTGCAGAAGCTTTTGCAGTTTGAGTAATTTTATTTTGTCCTTTCACAGTGACAGAATCATTCTTGGGGACATGTCAACCAGCCCACATGACTGCACAGAGGTGCTGAGGGCGGCCAGAAAAGACTTTTTGGCCGTTCTCGGCAAGATCTCCGATCCCGACCAATCCTATGGCTGCCAGCTGCAGACCTCTGAGTGCCTCATTGTATTATACTACCTGGAAGCAATCGTGGTTCTGCAGCACCTGCAGAGGCCCGGGGTGGTGGAGCACATGACAGTGAGTGTTGTCCTTTGATTCTTTTATTTCTGAATGTTTCCTGTGAACACAACAGTGAGAGCATCAATGAAGGGAATGGCATGTGTGTGTTTGACGCAGATTGAGGAGTGGAACAACAGAACCACGCTGGATCAGGGCTTTGTTGCCATCTCCGTAAAAGAACACAAGACTGCCACACAGCAGGAGGCAGTCTTTGTTCTCTCTGCAGAAGAGGAGGCCGTAAGTTGACTTGTTTTTTTCCAAGATTACTCTCTCTGTAAAAATCCAGAAATAGAATCTGACGTCTGGACCTGTTTTCTCCACGCAGTGGTTCGACAAGTACTTTGAATGTGTGAGGGACCAGCTGAAGACAACAAAGAGGTTCCGGGGGAGTCCAGAGGCCCAGAAAATAGAAGAAGACCCCCAGGAGCGGTTCTTCCTGTCAACATCGGGCAACCCAATTTATAACTGCTCCAATGATTTGGCCAGGCTGCACAGAAAGTAAGAACACCTTTATGATGGGATAAGCTGCTACTTGTCATCCAAGTTAAGTCACCTAACAGGAGGAGGGATGACAGAGGTCATTTACAATCTGCTCTTCACTCTCATTTTAGATACAATCTCACACCGGTGACGAGCCAAGTGGCGAGGCGGGTCTTCCAAACTGCCGCCAAGTCCATGCCTGATGTGGACAAAGCAATGATTGCTGACTACCTGACCCACAGCACAGTCCCAGCGGAGGAACACTCCCGCATGAAGGAAGGTCGCTACCTGGTGAGGTCCATTGAGCTCCTCGACAAGTTGAGAAGGTGAGCAGACCATTTGTTACAAAAACAGTGTGCACACACAGTGGACTTCATTTAGCATATCAGTCTGGACACTGACCTGTTTTTATTTCTATTCGGCAGGCAGGGTACCAGTGAAGAAGGTCCATCCAGCCGGGCACATCCAAAGTCCCGGAACCCACAGATGGACTGTGAGGACGAATGGAACACCTTCAGCAGAGAGCATCCAGTCACAGTGGACTGAAAATTCATAACAGCACAGAAGAAAAGGAGACGGGACTCATGTTATTTTTACAGAAACGCCACTGGTGAGAAACTGCATTGATGCACATTTAGACAAGTTCCGCTGCCACCTGGACAGACAGACCTTCGGCAGACTAATCAACCATTCCCCAAAGAATCCCAACGCGAGGCCTCGTCTCTTCAGCCTCCAATTTGAGAGTGGAGAAAGAGACATGCTGTTATTCATTGCCATAAGAGACATAAAAGCAGGAGAGGAACTCCTGTTTCACTACGGAATAAACAGAAAAATATTCTGTGGAGAAAGACGAGACCTGGACTGGCTGGATTAAGCTCTCTGCCCTTCTCTTGCCCCTCTCCCTTTTTTGTACATAATTGAATTTTCTCTTCTTTTTTTTAGTATTTTTCTATTTTTTTGTAAAGTTTCATTTTTTGCATGTTTGTTTTTTGGAAATACTTGTATTGTAACATTTTTACATTTGTCTTATGATTTGTACATTTTTACTTTTCAATAAAACTTGTGATTCTGATTGTGAAAAATGAACTTCAGTCTGTTTTTTAAAAGGGATCAACTCTGTCCCCATTTTTAGTGGCATTTTCTCATTTTGGAAATCCAGAACATGTCCAAAATGTAATCAGCAGTTCCCTGTCCCATTGTCAACATTTCCTGAAGATTTCATTAAAATCCACTCAGAACCTTTCATGTTACATTGCTAACAAATAAACAGGCAGACAGACAAAGGCTGCAGCCTTCCCAGCAGACACACTACGTTGTATTAACGTTGGTTCTTGGTTGGATATGGGTTGCAACGTTGGACAACCAAAAGCCAACGTTGATACAACATCTAAAGCTTACGTCAGTTAAACGTAGAAATTTTAACGTCAATCTGACGTTGTCATTTAGTTGGTTTCAAGTTGCGTTGGCCAGTAACCAACATCCAACGTCTGCTCAACGTTGAGTGCTAACGTTACATTGACGTCAGGTATATTACCAAAGCCCAACGTCTTCTAAACATTATATTGACAACATCCAAACAATGTTAAATTCCAACGTCAACCCAACGTTGTACTTCAGTTGGTTTCAAGTTGTGTTGGCAAGTAACCAACATCCAACGTCTGGTCAACGTCAAAAGCCAACGTCAAATTGACGTTGAAGAACAATGTTCAGTTGTTGGGTTTACAACCAAGGTCCAACGTCTTATAAACGTTATATTCACAACATCCAAACAATGTTAAATTCCAACGTCAACCCAGCGTTGTACTTTAGTTGGTTTTAAGTTGTGTTGGCAAGTAACCAACATCCAACGTCTGGTCAACGTCAAAAGCCAACGTCAAATTGACGTTGAAGAACAATGTTCAGTTGTTGGGTTTACAACCAAAGTCCAACGTCTTATAAACGTTATATTCACAACATCCAAACAATGTTAAATTCCAACGTCAACCCAACGTTGTACTTTAGTTGGTTTTAAGTTGTGTTGGCAAGTAACCAACATCCAACGTCAGGTCAACGTCAAAGGCCAACGTCAAAATGACGTAGAATACTGACGTTCAGTTGTTGGGTTTACAACCAAAGCCCAACGTCTTATAAACGTTATATTCACAACATCCAAACAATGTTAAATTCAAACGTCTACCCAACGTTGTACTTCAGTTGGTTTCAAGTTGTGTTGGCAAGTAACCAACATCCAACGTCTGGTCAACGTCAAAGGCCAACGTCAAAATGACGTAGAATACTGACATTCATTTGTTGGGTTTACAACCAAAGCCCAACGTCTTCTAAACATTATATTGACAACATCCGAACAATGTTAAATTCCAACGTCAACCCAACGTTGTACTTCAGTTGGTTTCAAGTTGTGTTGGCAAGTAACCAACATCCAACGTCTGGTCAACGTCAAAAGCCAACGTCAAATTGACGTTGAAGAACAATGTTCAGTTGTTGGGTTTATAACCAAAGTCCAACGTCTTATAAACGTTATATTCACAACATCCAAACAATGTTAAATTCCAACGTCAACCCAACGTTGTACTTTAGTTTGTTTTAAGTTGTGTTGGCAAGTAACCAACATCCAACGTCTGGTCAACGTCAAAAGCCAACGTCAAATTGACGTTGAAGAACAATGTTCAGTTGTTGGGTTTACAACCAAAGTCCAACGTCTTATAAACGTTATATTCACAACATCCAAACAATGTTAAATTCCAACGTCAACCCAACGTTGTACTTTAGTTGGTTTTAAGTTGTGTTGGCAAGTAACCAACATCCAACGTCAGGTCAACGTCAAAGGCCAACGTCAAAATGACGTAGAATACTGACGTTCAGTTGTTGGGTTTACAACCAAAGCCCAACGTCTTATAAACGTTATATTCACAACATCCAAACAATGTTAAATTCAAACGTCTACCCAACGTTGTACTTCAGTTGGTTTCAAGTTGTGTTGGCAAGTAACCAACATCCAACGTCTGGTCAACGTCAAAGACTAACGTCAAATTGACGTTGAACAACGATGCTCAGTTGTTGGGTTTACAACCAAAGCCCAACGTCTTCTAAATGTTATACTGACAACATCCAAACAATGTTAAATTCCAACGTCAACCCAGCGTTGTACTTTAGTTGGTTTTAAGTTGTGTTGGCAAGTAACCAACATCCAACGTCTGGTCAACGTCAAAGGCCAACGTCAAAATGACGTAGAATACTGACATTCAGTTGCTGGGTTTACAACCAAAGCCCAACGTCTTATAAACGTTATATTGACAACATCCAAACAATGTTAAATTCAAACGTCTACCCAACGTTGTACTTTAGTTGGTTTCAAGTTGTGTTGGCAAGTAACCAACATCCAACGTCTGGTCAACGTCAAAAGCCAACGTCAAATTGACGTTGAAGAACGATGTTCAGTTGTTGGGTTTACAACCAAAGTCCAACGTCTTATAAACGTTATATTCACAACATCCAAACTATGTTAAATTCCAACGTCAACCCAACGTTGTACTTTAGTTGTTTTTAAGTTGTGTTGGCAAGTAACCAACATCCAACGTCTGGTCAACGTCAAAGGCCAACGTCAAAATGACGTAGAATACTGACGTTCAGTTGTTGGGTTTACAACCAAAGCCCAACGTCATCTAAACATTATATTGACAACATCCAAACAATGTTAAATTCCAACGTCAACCCAGCGTTGTACTTTAGTTGGTTTTAAGTTGTGTTGGCAAGTAACCAACATCCAACGTCTGGTCAACGTCAAAGGCCAACGTCAAAATGACGTAGAATACTGACATTCAGTTGTTGGGTTTACAACCAAAGCCCAACGTCTTCTAAACTTTATATTGACAACATCCAAACAATGTTAAATTCCAACGTCAACCCAGCATTGTACTTTAGTTGGTTTTAAGTTGTGTTGGCAAGTAACCAACATCCAACGTCTGGTCAACATCAAAGGCCAACGTCAAAATGACGTAGAATACTGACATTCAGTTGTTGGGTTTACAACCAAAGCCCAACGTCTTCTAAACGTTATATTGACAACATCCAAACAATGTTAAATTCCAACGTCAACCCAGCGTTGTACTTTAGTTGGTTTTAAGTTGTGTTGGCAAGTAACCAACATCCAACGTCTGGTCAACGTCAAAGGCTAACGTCAAATTGACATTGAATACTGACGTTCAGTTTTTGGGTTTACAACCAAAGCCCAACATCTTTTAAATGTTATATTGACAACCTCCAAACAATGTTAAATTCCAACGTCACCCCGACATTCTCATTTAGTTGGTTTCAAGTTGTGTTGGCAAGTAACCAACATCCACCGTCTGGTCAACGTTAAAGGCTAACGTGAAATTGATGTAGAATGCTTACATTCAGCCGTAGGGTATACAACCAAATTCCAACATCCTCTGAACATTACACAATGACAACGTCAAAATAACATTAAATTCTAACATCAAGTCAAGTGAAGTCAAATTTATTTCTATAGCACATTTACAGACAGCAACAGCTGAAACCAAAGTGCTTCACATAAAAACAGCGCATAAAGAGCTTGATAAAATATATATACAGAGGGTAATTAAATATTATGATAATAATGAAAAAGCCTAACTTATCTATGGGTTGGGCTGGTGGCTGGACACTTATTTAAAAGCAAATGAGAAGAGGTGGGTCTTGAGGAGGGATTTAAGGACCTCCAGGGTCTCAGCTGCCCTGATGTGAGGTGGGAGTGTGTTCTCGAGTTTGGGGGCTGCGACCGCAAAGGCTATGTCTCCCTTGGCCTTTTGCCTGGCCTTTGGCAACACTGAGCACCGTTGGTCAGCTGACTGTCGCTCTCTGAACGGGTTGTAGTAGCAAAGGAGTTCTTCATAGGGAGATATAACTGGACATCTTCAGCAAAGCAGTGGAAGGAGATGTTTGGTGCATAACTGTCCCACGGTAGAGCGCTTTTGTCTCAGGTGTGAGAACTGCAGGTCTGCTGTTTACCTGCTGTGATCATGTGACCTGATTCAACAAACTTTCCCTCATAATCTCTTTATCACATTCTATTCCACAATGCTATTAAATGTGATTTTATCGTCTTATTGTCTTGAGGGAGACTCTGTGACTGGAGTGAGTAATTATGTCCAAAGATCGTCCCAAAAAAAAAAAAGTCAGCGACAGTCAGCCCTCCTGGGCTCTTTGGTGAATTAACGTCCGAAAGTGTCTGCTGGTTATAGGATGTAATTTAGGGGGGAAAAAAAAACTTACAACGTCCTCATGCTATCCACTATAAACAGTGAGAGAGGATCTCCATCACAGCAGAATATCACAGCTTCATGGTCGCGGTCGCTTTTACAGTGCAGCTATTCTCAGATGGCTCCACACTACCCATCATGCCCAGCAGTGAAGAGAGCCAGAGTAAAATTTGCTGTTATGTTGGCCATTTTTACAAGTGATTATTTTCATACCGATGCTGATCTGTCACAGTCACCATGAGTGAAAAGTCTGAGACTTTCATCAGGTCGCAGAACTCATCTCTCAGACGCTTACGATCTCTGTTGGTCAGTGTTGCCCAGTAGCACTGAGCTTCATACTGTGTGTATATTTTATAAATGTGTTTTAATTTATTTTCGTTTATATTGTGGTTTTTATTTTTTTATTCATTTATTCTCAGACACTGTGAAGAAAAAAAAGAAACTAATTGGTTGTTCACGATGTCTGTGAGACTTCATTCATTTCATTGGTTGCTATGTAGAAATACTGAAATCCTATTGGTTGGAGGGAAGCTAGTTCCCGCCCCGTCTGGTAGCAGCGCAGTTGATCCGGACGAGCAGAGAGGAGACACACAGGAGGAGGCGAACTGAGAAAAATCATTACTTTAAGGACGAATGAAGAGCTGGAAAAGCTTTGAGCCATCCATGAATGCACTTGGAAGCGAGGAAGCATCCAGGAAGTGATGCTAAAACTCTCCGAAATTCTTGGTGAGTGATATTCTCAGCTCAGCTAATGAGCGCACGTGTCTGATCAAGCTAGCTGCTGCGCCCTGCTGATGGCGGGCTTGCAGCGTGTGTTTTTTTTTCTTGTCATCTTGGTTCATCTGCTGAAACGACAGTTACTGCTAGGATACAGTTGATAGATAGATTTATTTAATTTTAAAAGACATTTTATTGTGGTTTGATTATACTTTGGGATCTCTGATGTGAGCTGTAGCTTAATTCAGTTGTGTTTTGCAAAATCACCAGTGCAATTTTCTTGAGTATTGATTTGAATTAACTGGTTTGATTGTTTTGTGAAGAGATTTTGCCAGTTTGTTTGTAAAATATGGGTTTATAATGTTTTTGTGTGCAAAAAAGTTGCAATAACTATAAAAACTTAATTTGTTAGAGGTTGTGCTAGAAAAATATTGTAGTTCATGATTTGAAATACAAACAATGGATTTCATGGTAAACATTTGTAATCATAACTCACGGTTTAAAAGAAACTGAACCCATCATCAATTCATAGGTTAAAAAAATATTCTATTTGAGTTGATGTATTGGTTCATAAAGACAAGTTAGTCTTGAAAGGAGTGAATAGAAATGATTGTTACTGTGTTCTTTACTAAGTAGCATGCAGAATTTTGAATAACACAAATGGCCATACGCTCTGTAACATCCTGTGTACAATAAGGTTTTTATTGTCATGCAGGCTGGGTTTTCTTTTGTTCCCTTGGTTGATAACCACTGGTACGCTGAACCCCTGGATTGAACATGGATTCCTCCTTGACCAAAGAGGTGGCGAGCTGTCCCAGAACCTGAACCTGATCCTGATACCCCGGTGGAGGAACAACCCCATTCCTCACCTTTATCACTGCCGTGCCGGTAGGACCCTCGAACCGGTGACTTTCAAACCCCGACACAGACTAGATAGTGGGGCAGATAACTGCAAATTACAGGAGAATCGTTCACTTGTGGAAACAAGCACCAAAATTGGCACACATGCTCCTTGGGCATTGCTTTTTTGATAAAAGCCGTTAGCCACCAAAAATTTCATGATGGCGGCCATTTTTCCTTTACTCCCACCATAATGAAACTTAACATGGTGAAAGCAAATATGTATACAAACATTTTATGTATTACAATTTTTATTGACAAACAAATTTAAGTATGAAAATGAGGTGTAATCCTGGTCCAAAAAATGAATGGAGGTCAACGGAAGGTCGAGTTTGGATGGCCAGTGGAACTGCCTGATGAGTCGGATCCACACCAAAATTGTATGCGTTTTAAATTGGACCAGGGGACACCCCTCCAGTGAGTTTTACTGCAGTAAAGTGGAACAAATAAAACTAATGGGGGCAAGTGCTGAGTTGGTAAGGTTGTGCTCTGATTAATTGCAATTGTCATTTGTTTCATTGCTTTAGGATTTCACAGAAAAGTTATGCAGATGCTTGTGGAGATCCGAGACATGTTGAAGGAGCTGAAGGTCATTCAAGCATAGCCGCAGGACACAGCTCTTCCTGACAAGGCTACAACAGTTGAAGAACTTAAAAGTCTTGACGAGTCGCTGAACTCGGTGGAGGAAAGACAAAAACTGTTAGGTTTCATATCTGTTGTGAAGTCTTGCGCAGTGAGAATAATATAATAATGCATTCGGGTGTGCCAAGATCAGATCATGACTTTCAGGACAGGGTGACTGAAAATTTCATGTTGGCAAATTCCCATGTATGTTGGTGCAACATGTACTTGAACACCTCTTCTATAATGAAGCACCAATGATTTGTAGTATCCATACACCATTATCGCATAAAAAGGCAACGAACGCAGGTACCCAAATCCGCATTTTTTAAGGGGACGGACACTCCAACACGAACATGCATCCTATTGAGACCAACTGCTGGGTGTTCATCATGGTACTGATGGTGTCTTTCTTACATGTTTGTGACCCAAAGTAATCTTTTCGTGTTATAGAACACCAAAATGCAAGAAACTTGCAAAATATCAACTGATTTTATGAGTAATTTCACAAAATTTAAAAATTTCATGCCGTGAATAGACTATATCTGCCCCCATTGTTCGTCAGAGTGAAATCTCGCTGCTCTAATTTAGTTGAATATCAAACAACAACCTTTCAGTTTCTCCATTTAAACATTTATTCCTCATTTAACTATGTTCCTTATCAATTGTAGCTTAAGTAACGATTCACAAGAAAAGGGGGACGGACGCTACGCCTGATGACATATTCGTACAAAGACCATTTAAACAGTGATCTCAATGGGATTGATGGTGTTTTTCTGCAAGTTTTTGTCCCAAAGCAAGCTTTCAGTGTTTCAAAATGTCAATATTCAAGTAAATTATAAAATATCATTTGATATTGAGTGTCGTTTGCATCGTTGATGAGTATCATCATGTGATCATGTTGTCAACACGGTCAATGAATCATACTAAACGCACCACAGTTAGTTACATGTGTATCTTACTGCCATTAAATCAGTTAATATCAGACAACAATTAATTTTTTTCTCCAGTCGAACCTTTAACCCTTATTTAATTTCCATCATAGCTCATGTAACATCATGTAACAGACCATGCAAAGGAAGGGACAGACACTACACAATTTAACACAAATGCCTTCCTGACACAGAAATAAGCAACGCATTTTGATGAAATTGTGCTTCAACAATAAACAATGATAAATAATGCACCAATTACAACTGGTAATTGAAGGTCAGAGAATAAGAGGGGACGGACACTACTGAGGGACGGACACTACACAGCGACTAATGTGGCCCCGATTTCAAAAATTAGATGGGGAATCATGTTTTCAAACATATTGTTGCTATTCATTAAGCAAAGATGCACATATGAACAACCATAGTTCCCCAATCCTTCTTGATATTACATGTGAATCAGGACAGAACATTCGGGGGACGGACACTACAAATTATTTTACACATTGCACTAATTGAGGGATGAGTGGAGAGTTTTTCGCATTCACCGTATTTGGTGATAAAGACTGGTCATATTTCTATTAATTACAAACAAATGCACATAATAAACCCATAATTCCTATTATATCTTCTTGGAGTGGTTGGAAATGTGACAAATAAACAACATTATTGGGTCTTAAACAAATTTCTGTAACAGCATATTGGTTCGCCAGAGCTGGCGTCATTCGGTCAAATGTGGCTCGATCTTCACAAAACAACCTGCAAAAGAAACTAGAGACATGCTGTTATTAGGCATTATTCAAATAACGTGGCCATAACACATTGGTAATATTTTGTTTAAAACATAAATCATTATCTCTTTGCAATGGAATTCCGTAACATGAAAAATGACCCTTCAATACATTCATTTGTGGCAAATAATTTCCAACAGTTTTGTCGAAATTGGTGACAAACTGATTTTTGTAGTTTAGTTACATGCTAGATTGAAAGCAATATTGGTCACAAAACCTAGGCATTGGGTTTCAACACAAATCATTGCTGTAACACTGCCCTTAGGGAAAATATCATCCGATCTTGGCACACCCGATTCCTCTGAGCATTCCTCACTGATTGCATGTGCACTAAGGACGGGATTGATGTAATTTTGTGGTGGTGTATTTTTTCCCTTTTTTTTTTTTTTTAAAGTACTGAAGATAAGCACCGAATTTATAACTAGTGTTTGGTCATAGGTGGACTGATATCATTCGGTTGGTGCCAACAAAGCACCGTGGTTCGGTGCCCAATCCTACTGGCAATGTTAAGACTACAACATAATGCATTTTCTCATGTGTACTGTTTGAATCATCTTGTAACACAGTCATGGGGATATACTGAACACTAACCTTGTTTAACACAGATTTTCTCCAATTTCAGATTCAACGCTTGGCAATGGTAGACAGAGGAACGAGTATGGAAACCAATGTCAAATAGGTCATGGACAAGTAAGTTTAAGCGATGCATGTGTAGCAAGCCGTTAGTTCAGCTGTACACTTTCTGTAGAATCAGACCATAGGCCCCGCCTACACAAGCTGTAGCCACCAGGCACTCGCCACCCCACCACAGTTACTTGTGCACATGTGAAATTGTGAAGATAAGGTAAATCAAGCCTTGCACAGATTTGGCGACCAGATACATTTTAAGAATCCATGATTTGCCCTGGAACACTAGATAATTGCTAAGTTAATGTATAATTGTATCCTTATTCCCACAGGTTGATGACGCAAGAAGTCCAGGCGGAGTTCAACTTATGTGGAAGGGGACCTACAAAGAAGCTAGCTTTATATAATGCTGTTTTATATGCGCAGTTTATAGTCATTATTTGCACTGTTTAAAGAATTCTAAAGAGTAAATTTGTGACCTACATTTTTGTGTGCTCAAGCTTTTTTTTTTTTCCTTGACTTAAAGGTATAATAGACGATGTTTTAACCAATGACTGGCGTGATGCGAGTCTCAACTATTGGTCCTCTAACATGTCAATCATGCTGGAGAAATGCTTGCGTAACGCCGTCAAGCGTGCTCGTAGGAGCAGCAGAGCCGGTAGGATGGTCTGGCGCATGCACGTTTTTCAAAAAGCAAGTAAGAGACATTTGGCTTCGACTTTTTCGAGAAAATCGTCCATTATACCTTTAAGTGTCTGTTCAGTGTTGGAGGTTAAAGTTATCCCGACATTGGATTTTGACGTCAACCCATCATTCAAAAAGCCTACATTCAAAATCCAATGTCTATTTAATGTTGGAGGATGTCATCAAACCTACATTCAAAATCCAATGTCTATTTAACGTTGAAAGTTGACTTCAAGCCTATGTTAGGTTTTAACGTAAATCCAACTTTCTATTTGCATCATAATCCAATGGTAATCCAGCGTTGGAAGGCCAACGAATATTCAATGTCTATTTAAAGTTAGAAGTTGACGTCAAGGCTACGTAAGGATTTAACGTAAACCTAACTTTCATTTTCGTATCATAATCCAATGGTAATCCAATGTTGGAAGGCCAACAAGTATTCAATGTCTATTTAACGTTGGAAGTTGACGTCAAGGCTACGTAAGGATTTAACGTAAACCTAACTTTCATTTTCGCATCATAATCCAATGCTAATCCAACGTTGGAAGTCCAACAAATATTCAATGTCTATTTAACGTTGGAAGCTGACGTCAAGGCTACGTAAGGATTTAACGTAAACCTAACTTTCATTTTCGCATCATAATCCAATGCTAATCCAACGTTGGAAGTCCAACAAATATTCAATGTCTATTGAACGTTGGAAGTTGACGTCAAGGCTACGTAAGGATTTAACGTAAACCTAACTTTCATTTTCGCATCATAATCCAATGCTAATCCAACGTTGGAAGTCCAACAAATATTCAATGTCTATCTAACGTTGGAAGTTGACGTCAAGGCTACGTAAGGATTTAACGTAAACCTAACTTTCATTTTCGCATCATAATCCAACGGTAATCCAACGTTGGAAGTCCAACAAATATTCAATGTCTATCTAACGTTGGAAGTTGACGTCAAGGCTACGTAAGGATTTAACGTAAACCTAACTTTCATTTTCGCATCATAATCCAATGGTAATCCAACGTTGGAAGTCCAACAAACATTCAATGTCTATTTAACGTTGGAAGCTGACGTCAAGGCTACGTAAGGATTTAACGTAAACCTAACTTTCATTTTCGCATCATAATCCAATGCTAATCCAACGTTGGAAGTCCAACAAATATCCAATGTCTATTTAACGTTGGAAGTTGACGTCAAGGCTACGTAAGGATTTAACGTAAACCTAACTTTCATTTTCGCATCATAATCCAATGCTAATCCAACGTTGGAAGTCCAACAAATATTCAATGTCTATCTAACGTTGGAAGTTGACGTCAAGGCTACGTAAGGATTTAACGTAAACCTAACTTTCATTTTCGCATCATAATCCAACGGTAATCCAACGTTGGAAGTCCAACAAATATTCAATGTCTATCTAACGTTGGAAGTTGACGTCAAGGCTACGTAAGGATTTAACGTAAACCTAACTTTCATTTTCGCATCATAATCCAACGGTAATCCAACGTTGGAAGTCCAACAAATATTCAATGTCTATTTAACGTTGGAAGCTGACGTCAAGGCTACGTAAGGATTTAACGTAAACCTAACTTTCATTTTCGCATCATAATCCAATGCTAATCCAACGTTGGAAGTCCAACAAATATCCAATGTCTATTTAACGTTGGAAGTTGACGTCAAGGCTACGTAAGGATTTAACGTAAACCTAACTTTCATTTTCGCATCATAATCCAATGCTAATCCAACGTTGGAAGTCCAACAAACATTCAATGTCTATCTAACGTTGGAAGTTGACGTCAAAGCTACGTAAGGATTTAACGTAAACCTAACTTTCATTTTCGCATCATAATCCAATGCTAATCCAACGTTGGAAGTCCAACAAATATCCAATATCTATTTAACGTTGGAAGTTGACGTCAAGGCTACGTAAGGATTTAACGTAAACCTAACTTTCATTTTCGCATCATAATCCAATGCTAATCCAACGTTGGAAGTCCAACAAATATTCAATGTCTATCTAACGTTGGAAGTTGACGTCAAGGCTACGTAAGGATTTAAAGTAAACCTAACTTTCATTTTCGCATCATAATCCAACGGTAATCCAACGTTGGAAGTCCAACAAATATTCAATGTCTATTTAACGTTGGAAGTTGACGTCAAGGCTACGTAAGGATTTAACGTAAACCTAACTTTCATTTTCGCATCATAATCCAATGGTAATCCAACGTTGGAGTACAACGTTGTTCCAACGTTACATCAACGTCAAGTGCCTGCTGGGTTGGTATTGTTGTCCCCCCCCCACGGCTGAAACAAGCAGAAAGCGGCCATAACAAGCAGCAAAGTTATCTGCCTCACCCAAGCCATCAGATTAGCATTTACTTAACTGAGAGAGTGCTGACCTCCCCCAAGGTAAGAGAGGAAAAGAGGAAACCTATTTTTTATTTAGTTCCTGTATATATAATCATACTGACTGCACACACACACACACATACACAAAGTTAGAGTTGAATATTCAATGAAACAAACCAACTATTGCAGCATCAACGATGTGAACAGCTGCATGTAGAGTCTCCAGAATCAACTGTCAATATAAAAGTTGAATAATTACATACTGAAAAGTGTATGTTGGAACATTTCTAATTTACCTCTGTATGCCCCATGTCCAACAAAGCCTCCACATTTTCGTGTTGCGGGAACATC
Organism: Salarias fasciatus; assembly: GCF_902148845.1. Lineage (NCBI taxonomy): Eukaryota > Metazoa > Chordata > Actinopteri > Blenniiformes > Blenniidae > Salarias > Salarias fasciatus. Next base: position 3,914,658 of record NW_021941230.1, on the reverse strand, counting down.
TGATGACAGGCAAAGCAGGGCTGCTCTGTGAAGCTGAAATCCTGTGAAAGAGCTGTCTTCCAAAATCACACCATGCCAGAGTTGCTGGAGCTCGTCAACCAGTGGGTCTAAGAAAACATCGATGTTGAGTGATGGCTCCTTTGGACCAGGTATTAACCCAACAAGAATCATATTTTCTTCTTTAAAGCGGTCCTCACGAGGGAGATTCAAAATAACCAAGTCGATGGCTCCGACTGAATAAGGTGCATTTTTGAAAGGCTGGAACCAGTCGACATTCAACATAAGGGCCAAATTATTTGGCTCTGCCAGAAAAGGCTTCCCATCCACATCCTGGTGATCCTGCCATACTTTTCCATCATATACATCCCCTAATACACCCTCTGGTATTTTACGTTTTCGCCATTCCTCACATCTTGCTTCAATTCCAGGCCTTTTCACAATTGCTTCAAGAGACTTCACAATGCTTTTGTAACAGTATGGTCGTACTGGGTGGATATATTCTCTGCCCAGGGAGGATCTTGACTTTAACAGCTCAGAGCCACATTTCCTCCTGAGTGCAGATCTCTTCTGTGGGTGGTTATGAAATGGGATGTAAGCACACGGTCTGCATGCCTTTGTCCCATCCCGTCTTAGTTCATAAGTCTCAGCTGGCGTGTTACAGTCATACATCTTGGGCAAACCACACACTGCAAGAAATCCTCACGAAGGACGCCTGTCCATTTCCTGAGGGAGAATAGGGTCTTTGGGATGCTGCTTGCAAGGGCAGCAAGAACATTCCCAATAATCCACATGAACTGTTTGAGGCACAAAAGTAGAGCTGTGATAGCATTGTCAGAAACCCTGAAGGTGGCTTGCCATGACAAAAGCATCATGGCAAAAACTTTCATCAACAAATCTTCTGATTTTGTTGAAGACTGAGCACTTCCGTGTCCCTCTGCCTCTTGCATGTCAGGGAAGACATCACTTTGCTCATCAGCAAGGATTTCCCCTTCTTCCTCCTCGGTAAGAGTGTCATCCTCGGCAAATGTGAAGAAGAAATCAACATCAAATCAAACAAATCAATAAACAGTGATATTACGATACAGCAATGCACAATTTAAAACGTACGGAGTAATTCAAATAAATAAATTACAACACAGATGGGTAAATTAATGTACATTTAAAAGAATTTGTTGTAAACAAGTTGTTTTAATCATAAAGTTAAAAAATAGTATTGCTTTGCTCCATTCCAGATTGCTGTGACTAAATGATTTATACCTTTTACAGATGAACTGTGATCTTAATGTGTATGTGTTAAACTGAGTCCGAATATTGTTCTTCTTCAGACATTCCAGCTTGTTCAAATTGTTGCTCAAAAAGACCTGAGCCACCTGGGATCAGTTGGGGTTGTATGTGGCCCCTGAACTAAAACTGGTTTGACATCACTGCATTAAAACTGAAGTGAAACAACCATGAAATCAAGACTGAGGAGGGATTAGTGACTGCTTGATGGTCAAAAACAAGTTTCACTCTCAAATAACAGCTATCAAGTACGTGATCTATGTCAGCCTGTAAGTCAAATGCCAGCATTACGTGCAATTTACTTCACAAAAGACTGTCGTTAAGCACATGAATACCATCACTTGTGAGTTCCTGCTCCGGTTCTGCATTTTTTCAGGTGATGCTCATTGTGTCAATTCAGGGACCGATGACGATCACTAAGGTGGAGTGTGATAATCCCTCTTCTGTTGATGTGAAGAGAGCATAATAGGCGATCTGGACCATTGTGTGAATTTGGTTGAATGGATAAGTACTATTAGAATGCATATGGATTGAAATGTAATGCATTTGTAATGCTTGCTGTGTTCTATGTCAGCCATGCTCACCACATAAAGGTTTACTTCCTCATCCCCCTCTGAATCGGATTCACTGGAGTCAAGAAAAAGATGAATGCTTTGGTCATCTGCGATGTCATCTGAAAAAAAAAAGAAACACTTAAGAAGTTCTGTAGGGACACATCAAATTAGATGTTAAACGTTTGTGACTCGCTAATATACCAATTTGTAGGTGCATCTGTGTTATACTATGCTTTATTCTCAAATTTGTATATTACTTTTTAGCAGTGATCGCAAGTAACAAAGTACAAATACTTTGTAACTGTACTTAAAGGTGCATTAAGGAGTTTTTCAACCTTAAAAATACTTATTTTCCACCATAAATATGTTACACATTTTTAGTGATGTGTACAATGTGCCCTGACATATTCATTACAAGTACCTCTAACAGCGCTAAACTGTCACTTGAAAGTCACAGTGCCGGTCCTGCACCAGAATTTTTTTGGGGAGAATTTGAAAGGAATGACGTAATGCGCGCTCTGGCTTGTTTACTTTCGCTTTGTCCACCATTACTCCGCCAGATGCTTAGTGAGCAACAACTGAGCAGGATCTTCCAGAAAGTAAGAACAGACTGGCTTCTAGCACTGCCACAGCTCCACACAGACTCCACCAGGTAAAAGAAACTTACATTTTACCTGAGCGCTACTAAACGAGCGAGGAAGGAGTTCCCCTCTTCCGTGCACGGGAGCCACAGGGACGAGTTTTTCACTAAGCTGCATTACGCCCAAGGCCTGCAGGGGGCGCTGTTTCGCAAAAAACGTGCAAACTCCTTAAGGCACCTTTAAGTAAAATTTTCAGGTAATTTTTAGTTTTATAAGCATTTATTTTTCTGACAAATTTTTACTTTCACTCCCTACATTTTCAATATGAACATCGGTACTTTCTCCTCCTTACATTTTCCCAAAAAGCTTGTTACTTCTTTAAATATATATTATTCATTTATTATTATTTTTTTTTTTGGTTTATTTATTTTTGGCTGTGACAAAAACTGGTTTCCGCTGAAATGTTGAAAGACGCGGCTGACATGGCGGCCTTCAGTCAGTCACAACTAGTCAGAGCGTCTGCAGGATGAAGCCAGAAGAAGTATAGAAGATGGACAGCGGAGAGGACCATGAAGGATAAAAGAGTGTGTTGTGTAACTCAGGTTAAAAATATGTAAAAACAAAATTAGTTGATTGTGAATTAAAAGAGATCTCTTTGAATTAATTATATTATTTTGTTAAAAAAGAAAACTGTTTGAATTACACAGTAAATCGTTGCATTTTATGTTAATCTTATTTCATTTTGTTAAAAAAAAAAAGCTGAATTAAAAGCAAATGCTTTACTGTTTTTGATAATTATAAACATGTACATGGTGCATTGACGTACTATTAAAAAAGTTGAAGGGTTCGGTCTATGAGATGAGTTTTGACACGACCGTTTAGAAACCAGGTCCATCTAAGTTTCATAAGTCAATATTCATACAACGTTGAAATGGTTTCTAACTTTGTAGTGAAGCGTGCAATAAAAATACTTTTTACTTTTCATAATTCTTTTGAGTACATTTCAGGGCCTGTACTCTTTACTTTTACTTGAGTAGATATGTGGACCAGCACTTTCATGTTTGCCAAAGTAATTTTTTACACAGATACTTTTACTTCCACTCAAAGAATTGGGGTACTTTTGCCATCTCTGCTTTTTAGTATCAGTATCCAGTGCTACTTTTGAACACACTATTATGCAGTAATGCAGCGTTACATTGTGTAGCAAGCTTACCACCGTCTGAAGGGTCAGTTGATGGTATTCCGTCCACTGCATCTCTCTCACCGACAACATTAATACTCTGGTCCTCTGTGGTTTCATCTAAAGAAAATCACACAAAGACATGCAGGAGATCATGACGGTGGCCATAGGCCTTGAGAATTACCATTCTCATCTTGACATTAGAAACATAAATCTGTACGATGTCGCACATTTACATTTTCAACAACAGACCATTGTTACTGGGAGGGTCACTCTGAAGGACACTGCAAAGGATTTCCTATCTTCGAGAATACGTCTCATAAATGTAACTAAAAGTTGAAATAACTTTAAGTTGCGTAACTTACTGTTGTCTGATGGATGATTATTCGGTTCTTCACCTCCTCCAACATCATCATTGGACAAGACGGGGTCCTTCACAGAGTCTGGGCCAGCACTTTTAATTTTTTTTTTCCCAAACTCTGTTTTTAAAATAGATTTTTTTGTGCAAAAAATACGTGCTATGGCCGAGCTCATTGTCAGAATGCCCACAGAGGCACAGAGGCCTTTTCTTCTTGGGCCCGGAGACGTTCGTCTTCAGCTCAGTGAAACTCTGTACAACTGAGGGAGTCGGCATGTTTGTTTACTTCTTGATATTCTGCGTCGCTGACGTCATTACGTTGCAGTGTCCGTCCCTATGGTCCGTCGAATCACATGTGAAGTCACGATCACATGGTAGCCTTGTGAGACTTCATAACCGCGCGAAACGCAGATAAACAAATAATTTTGGAAAGTGTTCCTGCAATGGCTACGCGTTATCTTCCATTCGACTCGCCACAAACTCGATCGGGACGGGCTGATTTTGTTCCGGTCAGTCCCGCGACAGAGACTGAAAAACATTTGGATCTCTATCAGCAGGCCGTCTCGTCAGGTCTCACAGACTGAGGCAAAGCTGGAGGAGAAGCTGGAAACGACTGTGGCAGCATCGCAGCTCAGGCTGCAGGAGCGAATAGACGGCCTGGAAGCCAAACTAAACAGCTGCTCCTGCGGGCAAGTGGTGAAGCGTAAAAGATGAGCCCACAGTCCGAAAATTGCGGTAAGAATGAACCAATTTGAAAGATGTTTTTAATGATTTTTACTGCAATGATATCAAATGGCAATGTTAAGTAGTGATATCATGTAGTCCTCCATCTTTGCTCACAAACATGCCTGTTTCTCTCTCGTACTTTTAGGAAACCGTTTGTAGGCTTCACAACTCGGAAGGAAACGTCTTGCTTTACGAACCGGAGCAAGGGTGAGACTTTTTGAAAATAATTTATACAACTGTAAGATTCTGCTTTGAGTGGAGAATGAAAGTTCTGATCTGTTTTCACAGACTGGGCTCGCGTCACAATGAGGCCGTGACTACATATTTGGTGAAAACCATCATCGCAAGTCCAGATTTTCAGGATGTGAACTCAGACGTAATTTTATGTAAATAGCCAGTTTAAAATGGGTTTAGATCGCCCCCCCCCCCCCCCCCCCCCCGAAGAAAAGGGTTATAACATCCTCATTTTGCCGTTTACAGCTGCCTGTAAAACATATTTTGAAACTCTACGGAGGAGCTTCCGCCTCAGCCAACAGGACAGGGCAGATCAGAAGGACGCCATGAAGTCTGCTGCACGGAGTCGTCAGAGAAGACAGAGTAAAATATTTTAATTAGATTCATTACATTGTGTGTTTTGTGTACGATGTGGTTAGAATACTATTGCTGGTCCCTAAGACTTTATTTTTCTGTTCCAGCTGTGAAGCATTGACTGGTATTGATCTCCTGTACTGATTGTGTTCACAGCTGCTGGATTCACGGAGGAAAGTCCTTGCTCCAGACGAAGTGGAGTTCTGGAAGGGCTTTATGACCGACTTGATGGCCGATGAAGAGGATGGCTGCGTTGATGGTGTACATGGATGGATAGTGAGGCCGCCATCCTTCTGTGTCAGGAGCTTTCTGAGCTGTGTGCAGCCTTGCAGACACGGCTTGACGCTGATGCTCAGTACATAGTCGTACATCACAGAAGGCTGCCAAGTGGACAAATATCAAACAGAACGAAACCATATAAATACGACCCGGAGGCAGTAACAGAGTTTTTCTCTCCTTCTTTCTCGATTAACTTTGACGCTGCAGCTTTAAAAAATGTCGGCGTTCAGCGCCCCTCGATCCACTCGTTTCATTACATCCAATTCTTCTGAAACTGCCATAAAATAAACCTTCTCCATACGAGGCGAAACGCAGACCGCGGGCCGCCATCTTGGAATATTGCGTCGTCACGACGGAGCAGAACGACCAGAATGAAGTCGCCTCATCAGCAGATAATTCAGCTTCCAAAGGAGAACGAACCCGCCGGTTTATTCAGATTCAGACTGAATTCCAAAGTTTTGGGGTGTTTACATGGTTATTTTAGAGCAGAATGAGGCTTCATTTGGATTCATAGAGGAATAAAAAGTCCCAGGTGAACACATGGAGTGTGCTGTCAGTGACACCAACCGTTCTGATGAAAACAACAAAACAAGGAAGTTTTATAGAATACCATGGACTGGCAGCCCTTCATACACCTCCGTTATCACGGAGCAGTAATACTAGTAGTAGTTTTACTATTCTATGTATTTTCATGTCATTTATTTCAGCTTTTATTTATAACAATCAGTTGAGTCCTTCTGCTCCTTGGACATGTGGCCTTGTTGGTCTAGGAGTATGATTCACACTTAGGGTGTGAGAGGTCCCGGGTTCAATTCCGGGACGAGCCCTTTAATTGTCTTTGATCTCTCCTTCTAATGGTTTTCAGGTTTCATCCAGAAGACGCCTGTCCACCAGAGGAAAATAATGTTATTAGTTTGATATATTCCAGTTAAAAGTGAGAGTAAAGAGTGTGGAAACCCTCCTCAGATTCAGAGTGATGATCTGGTTGGTGGAGGAGCGACCGGCCCCCAGTGACGTGGAGGGAAACCCTGTAGCGTCAGCACAGGTTCAGACTGCTGAACGAAGCCACACCTGGCTTTACCAACGTGACACAGCTGCTGAAGGAGCTCCGGCTCCATGCTGCTCACTCAGAGGAGGAAGAACCAGATGTTGGACTCTGCAGGCCAGGGGCCTCGTTGATCACACACTGTGGAGGGCCTTGTGGCTTGTCACAGGAGTCATCTGAAGGTTTTTTCAGATGTTGTGAAGTGTTTTTGTTTTGTTTAACTTGGACTGGCTGACTCCATCTGTTATCAGGGCTTTGTATCAGTATCTGGTCTGAACCCCGACTGGGAGGAAGACACACAGAGAGTATCTGTGAGTGTCAGCTTTCTCGCCTGTTCTTCCACTCTCTGAGAGAATCCTTTAATAAACCACATCATGACACTTGGTGATTTCTCAGAAATTCTTTATGCCAACAACAGAAAGATTTCCGAAGCAGTTCTGGGGTTTATCTTGCTGGAAGGATCCTCTAGGATGTGAAGAGATTGATTTTATCTCACAGCCACAAAGAGACACTCAGCCTCTATTCATGAGTTTGATGATATTAATGTTCGACATAAACCCTGGAGATGCTGGGGATTGAACCCAGGACCTCCTACATGCGAAGCAGGCGCTCTACCACTGAGCTACATCCCCTGTTTCCTCCAACTGCTCTGCTGATTCTGACTGAAGTGAATCAGCTCAGTGAGTCCAGGAGGAAAACTCCTGAGAAGCCTGTTCCTCTCTCAGCAGGACAGTCTGGACTGTGGGGTGTGGCTGGTTGCTGGAGGTCAGTATTCATGGAAGTGGATCCATCACTGGTCCAGGTCAGGTGTTTTCTTCACACAGCCATGACTCCTGCTGGGCCGCTGCGCTGCTGAGTCCCTCACATTAGTCCTGTGCGGTATACCGGTTTGTACCGAATACTGGTTTTTATTTTCATTATGATATGAATTTTTCATATACCGCAATACCGGTGAACGGCCCAAACAACGTCCGGAACGTGAGCGACAGTGAAGTGTTTCAGGTGGGACCCATTTCACTGCTGCACACCAACAACACAGCGTGCTGTTGACTGCCGGCGAGAGCTCTCAAAGTGAAGCACACGCTGTTTACACAGAGGAACTAACACCAAAAAGAGGATCCACGTCTGTGGTTTGGAAGTTTTTCGGCTTTAAAAGGTCGGACGTGGACCAAACAACTATCTTTTGCAAATGCTATCGAGCAGAAGTGGTAGCCGGCGGTGCTAACACTAGCAATTAGCTTCACCACCTCAGCCGAAAACACGTTGCAGAGTACCAGGAATGTCATAAACTCAGATCCACACCCTCCACATCCACAGCTCAATCTGCAAGTAGCAGTCAGACGTCCATTCAAGATGCGCTTGCTAAGGGGACTGCACATGAGAAAAAAGAAAAAAAAAAAAAAACAAGTGGCAGGTCGAGATAACAATCGCAATCACGCAATGTGGACATGAAAAAAACATGATACAGCCCTTATGACAGTAAAATGGGCTATTTAAAGCCAATCAACTGCAGTAATCATTTTATTATTAGAAGAAAATGTGTGTAACAACACTCTTGGACGAAAAAAAAAAGTACCGTCAAATACCGTGAAACCGGTGTGAATTTTAAAAAAAACGTGATATGAAATTTTTGCCATACCGCCCAGCCCTACCTCACATCCTAAATGAAACCACTGGAGGACTCAGCTCTGCTTCTCTCCAGGAACCATGTCCTCCAGCTCTTCTGTCTGACAACACTGTTTTGGTCTGCTGCCTGAAAATAAGGCCGTTTACACTGCAGAGGCTTCAAGAGGAAACACTAAACTCTCACTGTGTTCTGGTGTCTGTTTACACCACAACAGTGCTGGAGACACTGAAAACACGACTTTTTAGAAACTGCTCCAAGGTGGAACTTTGTGAGAGATCTCAGGCTCCGTCTCCTTGTTGACAGTGGAAATGCTGCTGCTGGTCATGAACATGAGATCAGACAAACCTCCAACACAAAGTCAGAGAAGCTTCTGGAGTTTAACTCAAAGGGATCCTGGTTGATGAGCAAAGCTGAAAACTTAGTTGGAGAGTGTAATCACTCGAAGGGCTCGTCCGGGAATCGAACCCGGGACCTCTCACACCCAAAGTGAGAATCATACTCCTAGACCAACGAGCCGACATGTCCACAGAGCAGAAGGACTCAACTGATTGTCATGAATCAGTCAGGTGATCAAAACTCCTGACCACATCCTGACTGAAGGAAATGAAAACATCAGTCATTAATGACTTGAATCAGTTTGAACTCAACCACTTCAAAAAGTCCTCTTGGACATAAATGAGCCCGAAGTGAGCCCAACGGCATGCTGGGAGAGGTGAAGAAGCCACAGTCCCGGGGACTGAGTTCCAGCAGGGGACCAGTTCACCTTCACTCAGCCACGTCTCTGTCAGGATCATCACATCCAGCTCATGGGAGTAGAAGAAGTCACAGAGGAAGACTCTCTCAATGTCAACAGAGCCTCAGAGAGTTCTCAAACTTGACAACATCAAGATGAAGCACAGCATTACACCAGGACATGACTTCCAGCAACAGATACCTGAAGTACTGTGACCTTCTGCTTTGAGGATTCAGACCCAATTAAGGATCTGCTCTTGTAGCACCTGGACAGGGACTTGAACCCTGGACCCTCAGATTAAAAGTCTGATGCTCTACCATCTGAGCTATCCAGGCCTGAAAGAGGATCTTTTGTGTCTGTATATCACTAACTTATGAGTTTTCCTGGACAGCTTTCCTGTCCACCATGGCTGAGAAAGTGGAGCCTTGTCTGAATGACTGACTTTTTGATCAGAAATGTTTCAGGTTTCTGCCATAAGTTTAATAAGATGATGTACGAGAAGCACTGTCATGGAAAAAATATTTCTCAGCTTTTACATTGAACAAAAAGTGGCATGTCCAGAATGATTCACACAAGTTGACACTTCAACACCATGGACAGCTCTATCAGTCCTTTTCCACTGGTTCCTTCTCAGTCTTACTCCACTCGGTTCTCTTAGTTCGGCCTTGGCCCCGGTCGCTTTCCATCATACAGAGTACCGACTTGGAGTAGGTGGAGCAACGTTACACAATGGATATATGGAGACATACTGCAGACAATCAGCCCTGAACATGAATAATATCTGTATCATGATCTGTCTTCAGTTAGGGTCAAACACCAATGTAAGAAAAAGACAATGATTAAGCTAATTTGTTGACATGATGGCAGTTTTGAACATTGGGCTTCAGCAGTAAACCACTTGTTAGAGTCACTTGTTGTTTGTGGTGAACTTCTCTTTTATTCTTTCAAAACCACAAGACTCCAGATGTAAGGTTAACCTACTTTAGTACAGCAATTTCTGTAAGTCAATAAATATCATTGAATTGACATCAATCTCCTGTCAAACTTTTAGAAAACTGCATTTCATAAGCTCCAATTTTACTGCTGTCAAAATGAATGTGGCCACAAGAGGGCGTTGCTGACATGTGGAGCAGTGGCAGCAGATGATCCAGACTGCTTCATTTTTAAAATCATGTAAAACAGGGCAACTCCTGGAAACACTGTTTGAGGAAGTGACTTTGAGGAGCAGCATCAGTTTCTTCCTCATCTAATCATCTCTGTGCAGCTCCAGGATTTTTACAGATGTTACAGATGTTTGTGATCCTCAGTGGACCACACTGAGTGGAAGAGGAGTCTTCATGTTGATATTATTAGAATTTAAAACTGTTAGTGGGCCAAGTCCTGATCCTCCAGACAGAGCTGTGACACTGTCCGCTAGTTTGTGTTAGTGGGGAAGAAACAGCATAACGCCTTCAGTCTGGACACTGGGGGACAGTCCACCCACACCCTTCAGTCTGGACACTGGGGGACAGTCCACCCACAGCCTTCAGTCTGGACACTGGGGGACAGTCCACCCACAGCCTTCAGTCTGGACACTGGGGGACAGTCCACCAACAGCCGGTCTTCACCCAGCAGCAAATTGTTAATGATCTCTGGAGCTCTGCAGATACAGAGGCTGGAAAATGACCCAGGTTTAGTGATGTTGGCTAAAAACTTCCTCATCACAATGTAAAGACTCCTGAGGACACTTTAAAACATCTCCAAAAGAGGACTGGAGCGGGACTTTAAAGAGCTTTCAGGCCTCGGCTTCATTCATTTTCTTTAAAGAGGATATTTCTGTCTGGGCTGAACTCGCCATTAGATCAGGCAGTTGTAAAGTTTCTTCTTCCCCCAACCTCTCAGTATGAACAGTGACCAGGTGGGGGCAGCATTCCGCTGATCCAGCGTCCAGCCTGCCGGAAGTCAGTAGAAGAAGAAGCTGCAGCTGATGCCAGTCCTGGTCTGACACGTGCTGGTCCAACAAGGATCCAGACTCAGTAAAGGTCCAACTCTTTAAACTTTGTGTTCAGTGCGGTTAAAGTGAGTTTTCCAGGAAGCTCCAGATTGATTCCTGTCGGTTTTTAACATCTGCTTTTAGCAGCAGCAGAGACGCTACAGGAAGTGGGGCACCAGTTAACACGGAGACCAGTTAATCCGAAACACCTGCGAGCCAAGTACCCCTGGCTGCAGCCCGCAGAACGGGGCGTGCCTCAACGTGGGCGGAGTGAAACGTTTAACTCCGCCCACATTGAGGGACGCCCACGTTGAGCCTCACTCATTTATTGTCGCTGTCTGGTGGCGCCACTGGCCTCTATCAGAGGATATGACAGAATTCTAAGGAGTGCTATCCTGTTCTGAACTATGGGGGGCAGTAATACGCAAATAGCGTCTACACTGCCGGAAATCTCACTGAAGAAGAAGAAGAAGAAGAAGCAGAAAGAAATTTGAAAAATGGAGGTAAGAACATATATATTTTGTTTAAACGTGTTTGTAACCCTGAGAAAAGTACAGTTGGTTTACTCTTCATTGTACTGTTGTTCAATTGTTATGTACAATGTTTTCTACAAGAGAGTGTTGAGGTGAACTGTATAGACCCTTTTTCAGTCTACGTCATCGAGATACTGCGCGCGCATTCTGGATACGGAAGTGGTGTTGTTCTCCATTCGTTCTCGATAAAAAAGACGAGCTACCACTGGTTAACAAGCATTTAAAACCGTTCCCGGTATCAACATGACTGGTTGTTGCGTATACGGTTGTACGAATCGCTGTTCCACCAGCGGATTAAAGTTTTATAGGATTCCGACGGGATCACGACCATTTCAGAGCAACCGGCGGCGTCTGTGGCTGCAGGCGATTAAACGTGTGGACTGGAATGAGGACACAATCAAAAATGCTCGCGTCTGCAGCGCCCACTTTATATCAGGTAAGGTTATTTATCTACTCTTTGATTTTACGGGAATGCCTTGTTTACATTAGTGATTGTCTGTGTGGTGTACAATAATAATAAAATGCAGCTAAAGTTTGATAAGCTGGCGTTAGATTTGGCGAGTAGCTTGCTAGGCTAATAAATCGTTTGTGTTATTATTTTTTGCAGGCGAGGCGTCATTGGACTCCAGTAGTCCCGATTTTGTGCCATCTGTGTTTAAGTACACAAAACAAAGTCAGAACCCAGATGCAAAGATGGACAGGTAAGATCGGATTTGCTCTCCTCTCACTCATTTTGTGTTTTATTTTCCTCTCTTGGTGCCTAGCTGCTACAGCTGCTGCTTTGAGATATGGATTGGTCTGACCTCTCATAACTTACAACTACTTAGCATGACCCTTCCTCTTTCTCCTGTGCTATCTGTTAAAGCTGGAGGAGCATTAATTTTTCACTAATGTCTGTTGCAAAGTAGCTTGAGTGTTGTACTCCTTTGTAAATCTCTTTGGAGAGCGTCATGAATGAAATGTAACTGCAAATTTCTTCTGTTACTGTAGGTACCATAGGAAAAGGAGGCGGGATGACAGACCTGTCACTGCAGCAAAGCGCGTTCTTTCTGAAAATCCAGATCAAGAATGCAGCATGGATCCTTGTCCTGGTATGAATAGATTCATAAATATATATTATCTCACAGTGAGCTGATGGATTGTCAGGGTTCCCACCCTCACTGAAAGAGTCCCCTGCCAGGCCCACTTCTTTATTTGCCGTGTGTGTGTGACGTGTACACTGGGCCCTGGATGGGTCAAATGCTGAAGAAAATCCCCCCCCCCCAGGATTAATGAAGTATCTTCTCTTCTGTAATGGAAAGTTTTGAAAATTCAATGGTAAAAATGTGTGACAACTCCATTACCTCATTACCTCAGACCACACACACCCTGCTCATCACCTGTTCACACTCATGCCCTCCGGGAGGCGCTACAGGTCTCTGACAACTAAATCAGTCAGATTTAAAAACAGTTTTTTTCCAACAGCTATAAGGACTTTAAACCAATCATTGCCTTGATGTAAACTGCTGTGTAATCATTTATGTATATTGAATGTAATGTTGTGTTTGTTGACACTGTAACTGACCCTGTGAGATGTGAACATTAAGTGCTGTACTGGAAACAAATTCCACCAGCTTTGTTGTGTGGCCATTAATAAATGATTCTGATTCTGATGGATTGTGAACTTGTTTACATTGGTTGCAGGATATGCTCATGTTTCACTTTTCTATCTTACAGCTGAAGAGGATTTCCCAGTTTCAAAGAGAGAATACGATGATCTGAACCTGAGATACTGTCAACTTAAAGAGGACCATGTCAACCTGCAACGGGAGTGTGACATGCTACGAGCAGAAAATGAAAAGCTGAAAGAGGAGCTGAAAAATTCTACATTCTCCTACGCCACTGTTAAGTGCAACATTGGACAATTGATTTTTCTTACAGGGCTGACCTCTGTGGTCTTTGAGTGGCTGCTTACAAAAATAATGGGCAGCGTAGAAATTATTCACAACAAACTTACAGTAGCAGACCACCTACTGATTATACTGATGAAATTAAGGTTGGGCCTGTGCAATAATGACTTGGCTTATAGATTTCGGGTATCAAAAACCACCATATCTAATATTTTGCGGAGCTGGGTTCCTTCGATGGCCTTGGTCCTCAAGCCACTCATTAAATGGCCAAGTAAGGGTGCAGTACTAAAAAATATGCCAAAAATATTCAAGCGCAACTTTAAAAGATGCCGGTGTATAATAGATTGCACAGAAATTTTCATCGCTAGACCCAGTAATCTGACTTCCAGGGCCCAGACATGGTCAAACTATAAGCATAACAACACCATTAAATATTTGATCGGCATCACTCCAGCTGGTGCAATTTCATTTCTGTCTCCTGGGTGGGGTGGACGGGTTTCAGACAAGCAGATCACTACAGAGTCGGGTTTCCTCAAACTCTTGGAGCCTAGGGATGAAGTTTTGGCAGACAGAGGATTTCTCATCAGAGATGAGCTTGCGGCCTATGGTGCAACCCTTCGTATCCCTCATTTCACGAAAGGAAAGAAGCAGCTTTCTGCACAGGAAGTGGACACATCGAGACAGCTTTCTCGTGTGAGGATCCATGTGGAACGAGTTATTGGTCGGTGGAAAAACTTCAAGATTTTGCAAACAGTTATTCCAGTGTCACAGGTTAACATACTAGATGATGTTGTTATTGTATGTGGCGCCCTCACAAACCTCTGTAAGAGTGTGGTTCCCAAGAGAGTTGCACATGTATGACTTAAAACGTGATTTTACGTTTGTGAAACATGTATTTAGGCCTACTGTACTTACAACTTAATGCACTGTAATAAACCTCCCCACATTGGCTGTTACTGGTGTCTAATTGTCCTTTCCCCACACATTATCTCAACAATTTTGAGTGCAGTATCACTTTTATTTGTAATGTTGTTACAGAGTTTCATTTCATTCAGGTGCCATTAAAGTGCCACTAAAAATGAACATGGAAAGTTGGAGTATGTACAATATATTAGAAACAAGCTGGTTCTGTATGTCGTAAACCGTAAATAATTTCAAAATGTCAAACTATCTCTGAATACATATATAGCAATACAAAACCCATCTTTTCTGGGTTAAGTAAGCGAGGTTTGTCTCATCAGCTCATCTCACTCACTTGCATCTCACTTACATTTCTTACAAAACATGGAAAGTTGGAGTATGTACAATATATTAGAAACAAGCTGGTTCTGTATGTCGTAAACCGTAAATAATTTCAAAATGTCAAACTATCTGTGTGAATACATATATAGCAATACAAAACCCATCTTTTCTGGGTTAAGTAAGCGAGGTTTGTCTCATCAGCTCATCTCACTCACTTGCATCTCACTTACATTTCTTACATAACCATGTTGCTGGCTTCCTTTTTATTTGAGCACAGCTGTAGTGAATGTGGTTGTTGCATTTGACACAGATTATCATTTTACCAAAATCTGGTCTTTCACAGTATCCGCAGGCTCTCTGTGACACAAAGGCAGGATCGTGTCTTCTTGTCAGTAATTCAGGTAACACACATGACATAAAGAATTCATGTGCTTTTGGCAAAGCCTCCTGCAGAAACTCATCATTTCTTAGGATACGTTGCACAATGAACTTCTCCTTTGTCCACAACACAAAGTCACAGTAGCTCACACCACACACAAACATGTGCAGTTGCGTTTGGGAGTAGTATGGGTGTGAATGTTTTAATGAGAATGACTTGTCGAGACAAAACTGGTCATCTTCTGTACATCCTTGAAGACTATTCCTGTATTTGTAGGGACACTTAATCTCTACCACCCCTTTGCCACAGCAGGTACAGCTTGCTATCCCATCTGGGGATGACCCAAGGTGTGGTTCAGAAGGTTGCACAACTAAGCCACATGAGCTGATACTGAAATCAGGATGGCTTTGGGACATAAATGCAGAGTAGGCTTGTCTTGCTGTTTCCTCCATGCTTTGACCCCAGAGCACAGAGGGGACATTTAACTGTGTTTTGTTGTACTGCATTATGTCATTCATGTATGTTTTGATAATCTTGTCAGTCATGGTTGCATGATGAAATCTGGTGCTTGTGATCCGACCAGCTCTATAGGCGTGCCACTCATTTGATTTTGACTGTTGCCGTGTCACAAATTCCAGTTTCTCACATTGATGTGGCTG
This sequence comes from Salarias fasciatus, assembly GCF_902148845.1. Lineage (NCBI taxonomy): Eukaryota > Metazoa > Chordata > Actinopteri > Blenniiformes > Blenniidae > Salarias > Salarias fasciatus. The sequence continues at coordinate 3,899,032 of NW_021941230.1, read as the reverse complement.
TAGCGTAGTTTTTAGTTTGTGAAATGTATCCTCACATTTCACCTGCATTTCCTCTGGTGAGAGTTCCCTGAGTGTTACATCAAATAAAGCAGTCAGGGGCTCGGGTAAGTCTGGATGGTCCTCTGAGTCAGTGTCAGATGATGCAGTGTCAGTATCACTTGTTTCCAGGCTTGTCAGCACTGCAGCACCTGGGTTCACATCCCACAGTTCCCGGATGTCATCATCTGTCAACACTAATAAAAAAGCAACAAAAAACACATTCAGTGTGCTGCATAATGTTCACATTTTAAGAATTAGTCCAAAACCAGACCAGTTAAAGTGACACTAAGGAACTTTTCAACCTCAATAAAACATTTTAATATTTTTTGTGATGATACATCAACTTATAACTAGTTGAATGACCCTCTGTCACGGGCTGAGGGCGTCAGTATTGCTTCACTTGGACTGAGCAGCTGTGAGGAGGGTGGTAGGAACCCTGCACACTGAAAAACTCCAAATGTACGGACTGCTTTACGGCATGCGTCACATCGTGATAGAACATTGTTTAGCCACCATTAGATTCATGACCTCGTCGCTATCCGTCCTTCACACAGCCGCTGGAAACAAATGTAGGCGAGTTCAGTCCGACAGCACGCCACCGGGAGCAGCATTTTACCACGCCATGCGCCAGTCCTCATGGGAACTGTAGTATTCCTTCAGGCAAAACACTACCGCTTTTGTCCACTGAACGAAAACTGAAAGTTCCTTAGTGTTGCTTTAAGATGTAGATAATCAAATTTCTAGAATCAGTAATCTGAAGACAAAATGACAGGCAAATTCAAACTAACATAACAAATGATACTGAAACTATTCAAACTGGGTGTTTGTTTGATGAGAAGTCATGATGCCAGGTTGGTCGGTAGGCCTTTTCATCTCTGCATCACTAAGTAACACCTTTCTTAGGCTGCATTATGATGTCAAAACGCTGAGGAGAAATCCTGAGAATTAATTAAATGCACTATGGCAAAAGGAAACTTATCTGGGCTCTGTCCACTATTACATGCCTCTGGGTGATATAGTACTCTTCCTAGCTGATGTTGAAGTTGCTGGAAGTTGCCTGCTTAGCCTCTTTGGTTTGGCAAAGCTGATTTCCCTCAATGGAGCTGGTCTGACTTCTTTCCTGCTGATGTCTTTCCACATGCACTCTCCTGACGTAACTGCTGCTTTCTCTGTCCTTCCCATCCGAACATACAGCTCAATCTTGAATAATATTGCAGCTGCATGGCTGCAGCATGACCCAAGCCTGAAATTTAACAAAAAACATAATAAACATACTGGCTGATCCATAACGTTGTGACAGGGGCTTGAAAGTAACATTTACTCTCAGACAAACCTGGGTTCTGGCTATGAAGCAGGTAAACATTGCACTTAGTAGACATGTGAGTGAGTATCCTAAGCTTAGTCAGGTTTTGAATGTATGAATGATACTTGCTGCTGACATTTTCAACCCTGTTGTCACTGTGTTGTTCATTAACCTTTTAAAGTACAGGCAATTTCCACCTGAAGTTTCTATTGAAGATGTACAGAAAGTAAACTGAATGCTGTTCTTGAACTGTTTGGAGAACACGCATGGTTGGGGTCTCAATTGAAAGCTAACAACCTGTATTTTCACCCAGTGCAGTCAGAATTACTCTAAGTGCTACTGTCACAGATTTATTTATGTTGCAACACACTGAATTAGGATGAATTTCATTCTTGACTGAATTTGAACAATTTGAATGAACACCTGGAAATACATGTGGCAGCACTGAAATAGCTTGAAAACACAATTTTACTAAAGCCTGGGGTCTTACATAGTTCAGGTCAAAATGTCAGAGCAGTAATACAAGAAATGAGTGTTTCACACATGTATTTGTACTGCTATGCCCCGGCGGGGGTCAATTTTGGACATCCTCTGTATACCCTCTGGAAGCCCTCTGTATATGTTGGTTTTTAGCCCGTTTTTACTTTATTTTCACTACAAAAACTCATTAAGTACTCAAAAAATCACTTCAGATAGGCTTCAGTGTGGGATTGGGGACTTAAATTGAGAGGAAGACAAGATAGGCCACAGTTTTCAGCCCTCAGCAGACTGTCAGAAGTCCCAAAACCCTGCTTTCTGGTTCTCCAGCAGGCTCATTGGCTACCAGCCCTGTCACTCAAACGTTTCCTCCGACGTGATTCGCTCAGAATTCGATGACGAGCGATGACGAGAGTCCATCAGTCTCAGCAACGATTGGCTGGTTAGTCCTCGGAGGCAGCGATCAGTCACTTGATTGGTCGAAATGTGATGAATAAACCGTTCAGTCGCCACATTGGATCCCACAGAGAGAGTCGAACTTTATTTCTGATAAAATTATGGATTATTATGGGACGCACACGCGGAGAGACGCGCCGCGTGCTGGCGTCTAATTCTGGATTATTTGCTTATTTCAAGACATGTTTTGGACAAAAGGCTGTACTTTCTAGCTTTGTCTGGATACATACGTTTGGACTGTGGCAGTTTTTGCTGGATTATTTTCATCTGTGATTAACGCTGGTTTTGAATCTTCAAAGGTGAGTTACGCTGTTTACTTTATTTGCTGTTTGTTGGACAAATGTGTTTATATTACCCGCTGTGGTAATCACATCTGAAAGTGGTTTTTACCGACGGATTCATGAGAATTTAAGCTTTCCAACGGTATATAGTGTTTCTGTGGAATTTGCAAAATGCATCTCCACATTTTGCCGGTGTACTTTTGTTAGTTTTAAACCCAGGTTATGAGAAAGTTACAGGGCAAAGCATACATTTCTGATAAGGAAAGAAGGTCATAGCCAGGTGAAAGGACAGTAACACAGAAGAATTTTTCATCGTTGCACAACAACTACGTATATCATGGAGCTCTGAACTTTCATCTACAAGCCGACAACTCCAAACAACAGGCTACTGACCCCGCCACACAGGTGCAGTTCGCTGTGAGGACGTAGTTTTGTCGTTGGTTGATTACGACCCACGCCTCGTACATCGTTGTCTTGTGTCCTTGTCTTTGACTTGGGAGAATTTGAGATTTCAAAACACAAAACTCCGAGTCTATGTCATGGTACTTGACGTTCTGTACATGACCACAGACAACGTATTCATAAGCATCCAATGACTTATAGGCTCGCAATTTCTCTCTGGTGTACACGCTCGGTTTCTCTATTAAATAGCTATATATATCTGGCCACTGGATATTTGGCCACTTGCTAACGTCTTCAACCCATTCAGTAATTGAACAAGGATCTGGCAGTCGGACACCATTTGTCAAAGTCAACTTTTTAAGGTAACATTCGCGATCTTTAGTGGATAATCTGCTAGCATAGCTTGACAAACTGTTTATCTCCGCCATACTTCCGGATCCAGGATGCGCGCGCATACGTCATTGTTTACAAACAGAAAAAGGGTCTATTTTGGTGTGATTGTCATGATTCAGTTTAGCCACCAGAGGGCACTTGGTGTACGGGCAACGTGCGGTTTTTCAGATGGGCGCATTGCATGCTGGGATGGAGACACTTCGGCTGGGAAGTGTCGGATCACTGTGACCGGGGAACTTTGTTTTGTTTTGCTTCTATATGGCCGCGGACTCCGATTGTTTTTTTTCATGGATGCTGGAATTCCATTCCAACACTTTTGACGCCGTCCAGAGTACCTGTTCAGCAGAAGCAGGATCATAAAGGATTTGGATTCATCTTCTTCTTCGGTTTCTTCATCTCCTTGATATGTGGAGCAGATAAGAGCTGACACACTTAACACACATTCTACCCGGGTAGTACACAGAACATATACACCACACTGGACAGACTGACGGACATTGGACTGAGCAGCAATAAGCTGTGAAGGGACATTTTCTTTTCCTTTTATTTTATTTTTCTAATTTTCATTGGGGATTTGTATACAACTGTGATGTTTTGTATTCTGTGCGTTGTTAGAATAAAAACTGTGTGATCATTTTTACAGTTACCTTCCCCTCGCTCCTTGAGTTGAACCTGAGTGAATTGTATGTTACGAGCTACACTCTAGCTACATAGAGCTGCAGTAGCAGTAAGTTACATGTTGTTTTAACGTGCTTTAACATTGCGGTTTTCGATTTTGTAACAGACAAGGAAGGAAGTGATATTATTTTATCTGCAGTTGCATTATCGTCAGACATATTTATTTTGTCGTGATGTCCTGATTTTGTCACGTGCTAAGTAGCAAGCCTATTTGAAAAGTTACCGTATACAAAACATGAAAACGATGCCATTCCTTTTAACATTACACTAATTCCAAATATTCACAGTAATCAAATGGAACGACCATGTCTAATTAATGAAATATTGCGTTAGACATGAAATATAACTTACTGCTTTTGTTTGTGGAATAAATCGTGATCTGGAAGACAAATCATGTCAAATCATGGCTGTTGATATAGATATACATTTAAATGTTGTATCTGATCAGTTGTATTGGGCCAGTCTGGACTAAAATGCCAATCCGGCTCCAACTGTCATGTTACCAGACGATGAACCGTTCTGTCCTGTCCAGACATCTGTTAGCATCCATGACATGACATGAATCAACATTTGTTGTTGAGGTGAAAAATCGTTTCAGATCTTTTTGTCTTGTGAATTCCTCAATATTGTGCCTTTTTTAAGTCTATTTTTCCCCTCTGATTTGTAGAGACACATTACCATACTTACGGATACACCAACCCCAACAAAATGCAGCAGCAGTGAACATTTCCACTGTCCTTTCTGCAAATATGAGGCAGCTAAGCATATGGTGCAGAACCATATGAAAGGCCACTCTTCAGTAAAACACAGAGGTACTTACTTATGACACATATTTAGATGAGCAATATATTGGTACAAGTACAAATGTTATTTACTTCTTTCCTCTCTTTCAGAATTCATAATTATTAAGTGTGGCTTAAGTTGTCGGACAGCAGCACATTTTCATTGCTGCTATTGTGCTGCAACAATTATTAATAGAGGCCAGTTTATAAGACACATAGAACTACACCAAGAGGAGAAGCATGATGCAGCCCCTAAAGAACAAACAAAGACCCTCGCAATGCCTCCTGTACAGCTCCCTGTGGCATCCGCACAGATCCCTGCGGCCTCTTCACAGCTTCCTGCGGCCCCCACTCAGATCCCTGCGGCCCCCACTCAGATCCCTGTGGCCTCTGCACAGCATCCGGATACCCCTAAAGCATCAAGTCACACAATATATGGAAAACACAAGAAAGTCACTTGTCCTCACTGCAGCATGACGTTGAGCAAGAAAAACTTCAAAACACACTGCAAAAGAAAGCATACCCACCACTTTGAGACAGTGTCGAAGGACAGATTTTTGGCCTCTCAATGTGTTGATGTCAAAAATGGTGTGTTTGCAGTTGAAAAATCTTTTTGTGGTCCAGCAACACCCATACATGTCATTAAGAATACTTGGGGACCAACCCACAAGGTCATGTGTGAGGTCAACCAGTGCCGTCTGAACAGTGACTTTGCACGAAGAAGCGGGATGTTGCCATATGAGTGCCCCATATACTGTCTTTATTGTATTGCCCACGTGCTGACAATCAAAACGTCACTCTAACAGCTGAGGCATTGAAAACAATGGTGGACAATAAATGGTTTGGTGAGGAGCGTAAAGCCAGTCTCTTGCGATCTCAGCAAAGTGCTGTTGCAGAGGGTGTGCCCCTGTCTGTGCATCTGAATGTAGGTGGTCCACCTTCCAAATTTCATATCTCTGTTCATGAACCAAACATAACCTATTACAGTAGGTTGGGAAGAGTGATTGTGTCTTACGACGCAAAACAGAACAACTGGCATTGTCCCTGCTCTAAAGCAAGACACTCTTGCATTCACAAAGCTGTTGCTAAATGGCATCTCTTTGTCACAAAGAGGGAGCTATTCCAAAAGGTGAAGAGCACAGAGGAAGAGACACACAATCCAACCCAGGCCACCACAGATCAAAATGCAAGTGAGGACAGTGTGGAGGACAGTTATCCACCAGATGACAGAAGTGTTGCAAGGATGCTTAATTACCTCCTCACAAATAAAAAGCTCCCTGCAGATCTGCCCCAAGCTCTCATGGAGCAGTCAAGAGAGGGAAGAGCAAAGGACAGCTTTCCAAAGCACCTTATCCCTAAAGAAACAACATGTGTAGAATGTGAGTACACAATGTGTGAACAACTGGTAACATCAAAAGCCAAGATCCTGACAAGCACGGGAGTAGTTGAAGGTTGGTACTGTCACGGGTCCTTCTATGCTCTTATCATTTACTGTGTTGCATAATTTATATGTACATGACAAACAAAAAGAATAATTCTACTTATCGCAAAGGACATTCCAGCCACAGCCATAACCTTTGTTTGGACTGTGTTTTTAGGAATATCAACGTACAGGAAGTCCTGCCTGAACTGTGGCATGATCTACAGATACCAGGAGTGGGAGGATGGTATCCACAACTTTGACGACCACATAATCTTGTCTCTGCATTTGTGCCTGATGGTTAGGAATGCATTACAGGTGAGATCGTATCATTCAGAAATGCATTCTGCTCCCTGAAAAGTCCAGTGAATTGATTTTGTATGTAATGTGATGTTATTTTAACTTCTTTCCATCCTTTTGAGTGACACCACAGTTCAACTCACAGTAATACAAAAAACAAAGTTTTGACAAGATAAAATTTAATTGTATTTCCTAAGGCTATTGAAGATGCAATTCTAACAAAGCAACTTACATTTTGAAATCATCTAACATTAGAATACTCCTGTTCTCATCACTTTCCAGACGCATACAACTATCAGCAAAGTGATAGAAATAATTGAAACAATAGAGAACGTGTCCTTTCCGAACAAGGAGAGGATTCTCCAAGCCTACCTTCATTTTGAGGCCCTTACAAACCATGACTACAGTTACAATTGTGTGTCATGTGGCTATAGCCCAGCGGTTGTTGTGATGGATCTTCACAAGAAAGGTGTTTTCAATTTGCCAGGTGAGTTTGATAAGCTGTTATGTCACATAGGTATTTTAGCTTCATTGTTTGTATAACATCTCCTCTCCCTCTTCTGTGTGGTGAACTGTTTTCTTGCCTGTACTCATCTATTGCACGTCTGCCCATCCTAGGAGAGGGATCTCTCTTCTGTTGCTCACCCTGAGGTTTACTGTGTTTTCTTGGGAGTTTTTGCTAAAGGTCTAAAGGCAGAGGATGTTGTTATGATGGTTTGTAAAACCCTCGAATCAAACTGTTCATAACATATGCTATACAACTAAAATGTATAGCATCTGGACTAAAACCACCAGGTTCAGGAACAGGTTTTTCCCAATAGAACTCTTCCTCCCGCCACCCCTTACCCTCTCACACACATGCCCCAACCCCCTCAGGAAGTGACTATATGCATTTTGTTGCTCTGTATTTGTGACATGTGCAATAACAAAGCTGAATCCAATATAATCTATATTCTGTTGGCTCTAATGCTCAGATATTTTATTAGTGATTGAAATGGGAAAAAAAATAAACTATTCTTTTAACAGTGAGTGAGATCCAAAGCCTGCCTGATGATTTTGATGGCCATGTGGATATAGCAAATTTCTGGGATGCTGTGGCCATGGAAATGATTAGTCGTGGTTTAATTCCATGTAAGTAATTTGAAAAGATAGGTTAAGAGCAGTTGCACTGAAAGTAAAGTATATTAATGTGTTTAGTCTTGTGCTAATAATAGCTAATACTCTTCATATTTTTTCACAAAGGTGGTCGAAAGAACCCTTTTGTTGCGTCCCCCAGTTATCATCACTGGGCCCCATGGATTGGCCCACACACACGAAGATCAAATTCAGTTTTAAACACTGAATTTGAAAAAATGCAAGCTCCAAAAACGCCAAACAATGGGGATGATGATGATGACATGATTAATGAAGAGCGGCTCACAGATGAGCTTGTGAACTTGAAGGTGAATTAGTTGATAAAATATGCAAAATCCACTTTTTTTGCAAACAAAAAATATGTCTATGCTTTATTCACAATATCAACTCAAATGCATGTTTGCAACAGGTAGAGGACATCAGGGCACTCTGTAAAAACTGTGGTGTGGATGACAAAGGCTCCAAAGTGGATCTTGTCATGCGACTTTCAGAAAAAATGTCAAAAAGAGTCACCTACAACAAGGTGTTTGAGAAAGTGTGGGCTGCCTCTGGTAAGTGAAGTAATGTGTTCATCATCAATCAGTATGTATTTATGTAAATTAGCCATACATGTTCCTAATGTCAGTTATTACTCATACTAGAGTCTCATAATATGCATTTGAATCAAACTGTAAAAGTGGGTGATACAAATAAAGTTGCCCTTGACCACTGTTTTTCTGTTTCCAGGTGGTTGGGCTGTAATCACCTGTCCATGTGGGGTTGTGTATTCAGTGAAGTTCAACCTCAGAGCAGAGAGTCCACGTGACTTTGTGGATCTCTTGTTATCGTGGAAAGACTTTCCCAATGTTTCAGTGTATGATTATGCCAGAGGGCTGGCGCTGCATGCGAACCGCAGGCAGCCAGGAATCTTTGCCCCTTTTCAAGGAAGGTTACTGGATCCCACCCCAGACAACATAAAGCATGCCTCAGAGAGCACGGTTCATGTCAACTTGCCATGGCTGAAAAATTCTAAGATGCCCGCTGATGAAAATGGTCACCCTCTCACTGGGTCCTCGCAGCATTTCGCTTTAAACGATGTGTTCCACCAAGGCAACAGCAAAGACCAGAGGGAGGTTCTGAGAAAGCTGGAGCTTGTGCCTGAGCTTGCTGGTCTTATAAACAGCCAGTGTGTGGAGCAGCTTTTTTCTGGGATGAGAAAGAACAATTACTTTTTAAATATGACAACCCCATCCACACACATATTTCTCCAAAGAAATATACTTCATCATTATAACATGGCAAAGAACAAAAGAGTCCGAGAACAGTATAGCAAGATTGTTCCTTCAGATGTTGAAATGCAATGTGACAGCCATGGAAGGCTAGTCTTAGGTATGTTAATGAATATTTATGCACATTTATTGTCCTCATCCACTTTATGCAACTTTATACAATGTATGTAACATTATCTTTTCTTTTTGCTCATTCCCCATCAGCTGGAATGCCAACGGGGTCATCTGACAACAGCAAAGACCAAGAAGAATGTCAAGAGTGTGAGTCCCTGCTAGTGTGTGTGTGTGTGTGTGTGTGTGTGTGTGTGTGTGTGTGTGTGTGTGTGTGTGTGTGTGAAAGTAGAAATGTGACGTTTCACACTTGATTTTTATTCTGATGTTTTTTTTTTCCCCCACTAGTAATTGATGGCAGTCAGCAGAGACCTCATGGGCACTTCACTAGTCTCCATAACTTGTCAGCACACAGAGCATGCTGGGGACAGGAACTCAACGACATCCAGGAACACCTGGTAATGTCAACCATTGTGCCACTGTAAATATCTCTGAATGGTATTAATATAACCAAAAACATGTTTCAAGACTTTGTTTTCTTCCACTAGCTGTCAGATGCCTTGGATGAGACCAACAGTCCCACTGAGTACCTTGCAATGGTGAACAACATCATCCTGACTCGCTCTGACTTTTGGAGTCTTGGTTTGAGTCAAAACATTGATGGGATGGTAGACATAGAGAATGTGTTGTGCTGATATGATTTCTGTATTTTTTGTTATTATTTTAATTTGTGTTTGTTTTCTACTAGATCCTGAACTCTTGTCTTCATGTCATTGGGAAGGTAGAGTAGCTATGGTGAAAAACTTAATTCAGATGGGTTGGATAGTATAGTTCAATGATCTTTCTCTGTTACAGAGAATAGAGCACGTGTTTGCTACAAACAGCCATGTCATTGCCACATGGTTTCCACCATAATCCACAAACCCCATGATCACCTGCCGGTAATTTGTTGAAAAGTTTTGCTTTTGTAGTGAAGTTTGAGCATTTCATAATCAGTTATTGATATCTTTTTACAGGACAATGCAGCCAGTCTACAGTGGGTTCTGCTTCCAGTATTTGTACCTGGACACTGGATACTCTGTGTAAATACATTTCTATCTTCCTCTATTATTACCTTGCACAACAAAGTTGCTCATTGCTGGTTTAAATTTTTTGGTTTATTAAATGCATGGCAGCTTTGTAAGTGTTTCTGTAACGTTCCATAACTTTATGTGTCTGGTTATATTTGAACACATTTAACAGATACTGAGGCCACAGGCTCGGGAGACTTTCTTCCGAGATCCCCTCTGTGGCAGCAGCTGGAGAGATCAGAGTAGAGTCCATCTTTTCAGGTTTTTAGGGCACCCTCCAAGATCTTGCCTGGACAGTGGTAGTTCTGTTTTAAACCACTTGTCCTTCGTTTGTTTCTTAAATGGTTCTGTTTTTATTTGAATTTAATTTTCCCCTGCATTGAGATGTTCCAAACAAAAACAAACAACAAAAGGGAGTGTTTGCAAGGGATAGACGTAATTGTTACATTATTCTACGCAGATGGAAACAGAACCATACATTTTGTTTGAGTGGGCCAGTTCTGTTTAAGCCCATTACAAAAATGTTTGATTTGAAGTTCCAGCCTCTTCCTTATTCACTTTCAGCTTTGTTCCAAGTGTTGCTCTAAAATGGTTTATTGTACTTTTATTTACTTCCACTTACTCTTTGACCAGGCACATTGCTCACAGCCTGTCTCCTGGCCCTTGGAGACAGCTTGGTGTGAATGATGTTCAGGTGAGATGTTACTACATTGCATTTGCTAACATTTGCTATTTTCTTGCCATTCTTTTATTAAAATACTACTTTCACACCCAAGGGCCTAACACTGCAAGGATGCTCCAACAACTGTGGCGTGTTTGTTTTGATGGTAAGAACTGCTCAGTATGTCATATCGATGATATCTAAAGTGTTTTTTCTGCATTTAAAACACACTCTTTGTATTGAAAAATTGTATCCTCACAGAATATGCATGATATTATATTAACCAGTATCTCTTGAATTACAGTACGCTCTGTACATTTTAATGGGGGCCAGTTGCGATTTCAGTGAGGTATATGCAAATTGTGACACGTTATGCTTGACTGTAGCGATGAAGGTATTATTTTTCAAAACATATTTTAATCTTCTGCATTTCCTTCTTCACAGGAAAACATGCTGCAAATTCGAAGATGGTGGTGTCTTGTTCTCCTGCAGAACTTCCCCATGCCGTAAGCACCCTCAGTATCACACTTTTAAACCAGATTCTTTTAGATCACGTTTTACTGTATTCACTGTTATCTGACCTGCATGAATGTTTTCATTGTGAATGTGTGTTGTCATTAAATCACCAAGATCTGAAGAATAGAGATTGCAGCAAAGAAAAAGGCAACGAGAGCTGAAAAAACTACAGGTGAGAGGTCATGTGATAAAGTAGTATATAATGAAACTATTGCTTGAAGACTGATCCTGCCACTTATTTCAGGATGTGGCTGAAGTCCCCCTGAAAAAGTTGAGGCTTTCGGAATCTGCCACTGACGCATCAGGTATTGTTCCAGCCAGCACTGTCTCACACATACCCATCAAGGCTTTTGAGGTTCGATGTCACAGAGCAGTCATTATTTCTCTGTTAATCATCAAAACAGTGTACTTAAAATCAACCACTTAAATCTTACATTGTCATTGTGCCTGTAGACACCACAATCTGTTTCCTTTTTAGATGAGGCTGAGAACCTGCCAGGACTGGGAACAGGAGACGGGGTATATTGCCTGAGACGGGTAGTCTCATTTCAGTGTTTTCTGCAATCTCCGAGCCTTTACTTAAATAACTGTTTTCTTTATTTTTGTTTAGGAGAATCGTTTGGTCAATGATGCATTGATGGCAGCCCGGTGGTGTGGCACCAGAACTTTCAAGGGAAAAATTTCACTTCCCCAAGTTGTCACCATGGCCAAGGAGGAACGCGTGAGGGCAGTGGAACTCCTGTGTGTCTGTGATGGCCAGGAAGAAGAGGAGACCGCTGATGTCAGAGAACCGTTCCTTTTTGTCTTCAGTCTGCAGGAAGACTACGAGACATTCTGTCAAGAAATTATTGACAAGAGAAACATGAAGGTGTTTGGTGCTTTTAAGAAAAAAGAATAATGTGTTCAACGGGGCTGAAGCTTAATTCATTACATCTGACCTCTACAAATGTACATGGTTCGTGAGTTGTACAGACTCTGATATATTATGTCTGGCATAATCATATACGGAAGTCCCTATACAGAGATCAGAGATTATGTTTTTGTTTGTTATGTAGAATGAAGGCCAAACTAAGAGCCCTCTTTGATATGAGGAAAGACATGTAACGTAGACTGTCAGTTCAGTCTTATATCCTTGAGTGGATTAGTGACACTTTAAGAAAGTCGTTAGTGCAAAGTTTAGGAAATCTGTGTTATCAGCCAGTAATAACCATGGCATGTTCAGGTATCAATGGCTTAGACATTCCTGCTGTCTCTGATCTCCTTAATGTAGCTGATATGATCCAGTGCACAAAAAAATCCAAATGTGTTTATGTGGCATTTAAAGCCATGAGTGTGGACTGAGAACTGTTGTTTTGTGGGGCAGTATCTAACTCTGACCAGTAGAGGGCGCGTTCGCTACATGGTGTGTTCATGGGTAGGGATACTCTCGCGTGATTACACCCCGAGAACGGGAACACGGATGTCAGTGAATGTGAACTGTGGTGTTAAAATACTTCATTTTTGCTCTTTACAGCATCAAAATAAAAGACATTAAAATTCAATGTGTAGTGGAGCATTGTGCCACGCTACATCTACGTATGCTGTATGTCACAAATTCCACTCACTGTTTCAGTCCAGCTCGCCCTAGTTTGACAGGGTTTGAGTTAGGGGAGCGTTGAACCCAAATAAAAAGTTGTGTCGCTATAGTATTACAACTCCTGGCACAAATTATGGAATCACCAGTCTCGGAGGACGTTCGTTCAGTTGTTTAATTTTGTAGAAAAAAAGCAGGTCACAAACATGACAAAAAACTTAAGTCATTTTATTTTGCAACTTTCTGACTGTAAGACACACTAAAAGATATCAAGAGGAAAAATTGTAGCCAGTAACAATTACTGTTTTAGACCAAGCACAGGGAATAAAATGATGGAATCACTCAATTCTGAGGAAAAAAATGATGGAATCACCCCTACATTCTCATTCCCAAAACTAGCACTGTAAGCAGTAAGCACCACCCAGTATGGTGCGAATGAATAATGCAATGTAAAGTGTCTTTGAGTGTCCTGAAAAGCGCTATATAAAACCAATGCATTATTATTATTATTATTATTATTATTATTTGATACAAGAAAAATGTTTTCCCAAAGAACTATTTTTTGGCTCCAGACCTGATCCTGATATAAATAGTAATGCTGATATAAAATTAATCATGACAGTAAATCACATAAGATGCTAGGTGATACATACAAAAGTGTTCTTTCCTTAATAAGAAGAATAAAGATACAGTTCAGCTTAATGTACAATCATTAAATGGTTTGTAGTCCAGCATTTAGAAGCTGTATTGACGTTTGTGAATGTGCTACATAGTCTCCGCCACCAGACAAACCAGACGGCGACAATAAACGAGTCAAGCTCAACGTGGGCGGAGTTAAACGTTTAACTCCGCCCACGTTGAGGCGCGCCCCGTTCTGCCGGCTGCAGTCAGGGGCTTCTCCTCACAGGCTCTGTTGACATTGAGACGATCTTCCCCTGTGACTTCTCTGACTGCCATGAGCTGTGTTGTGGAATTTTTGGTGAATCAGAGCCAAAGATGACGAGTCAAGGTGTTGACGCTGCACAAGGAGGATTTATTGAGGATTGCAGAGGAAGCACACACAAATCAGCTGATTGAGAGCAAGGCTGCTGCTCCGGGGAGAATCCAACCCGACTCTGGCATGACTTCCGGCCATGCCAACTCATATAGCTAGATCTCACGAGACTAGCAGACGCTGTTTCCAAGTGACTTCAGACAAAACAGAGCGGCCTTCTCACTGTGTTCCTGAGAACTTTGAAAACAAAGCATTATTCCACATCAAGCTGGATGTGATGTTCCTGACAGAGACGTGGCTGCTTGAAGGTGAACTGGCCTCCTGATGGAACTCTGTCCCCAGGACTGCGGCTTCTTCAGCTCTCCCAGCATGCCATTGGGCTCACTTGGGGCCCGTTTCTGTCTTTCTGGACTGTTTGAAGTGATTGAGGTCAAGTTGACCATCATTCAAGTCCTCATGACTCATGTTTTCATTTCCTTCAGTCAGGATGTGGTCATTGGATGAGCACTGGAAATGACTGAAGCCAAGATGGCGCCAGTGTGGTTGGCATGCCGTCTGTCTCTGCGATCTCTACTTGTGTTTGTGGCAATATTGACAACTTTTGCTGTAAAAGTCAATTCTCTGCTGGTCTGTGAGCGACAAACATTACTGGATCTTCAACCCACGGCTTAATACTTGGTGGATTATAAGTGTGAAGGACAGGGGAATCCTCATCCACCTTTCCTGGCTGGGATACCGGCTCACTTCTGCCGTGTCCCGGCTCCACCTCCACACAGGGCCCGCCGCAGACGCTGGGGGAAGTGAAGCAGGAGGCTGGTGAAGCTAAAGGCTCATCTGTTGCTTGGGCGCAGCACTTTTTTTACGTGTCATGTTCCCAATAGGACTTGTTGCCTCGTTCCGTGGTTGGACCTGCGTAATCTTCGGCCTCTACAGCGGGTGTATAGCAGGGCTAACACTCAGGCTAACACCGTGGCTCCTATCCGGATGGCGCTAACAAACGGCAACTCATTGGTGAACAAGACATTTATCCTAAAGGGTTTTATTGAGATTTTCTCTTCATTACTGAAAGTAAGACCGGAGCTGGTGAGTCGAGTGCTTTTTCTGAACTTTTGCCCCCTGGTTTCAGCTATTTCTCGACACCAAGAAACTGTCATGGTGGTGGCGTAGCGACTGTGTTTAACAGTGTTTACAAGTGTGCACAGCTCGCCTTGGCTGCGCCTTGGAGTTTTGAGATCAATACTTTTGTTTTGTCTTCTGATTCACCCATTCTGTGCGCTGTTGTGTACCGGCGACCTGGATATAATAAGTACTTTATCAATGACTTTTCCAGCTTCTTAGCTGATGTTATGTCAAGGTTCGACCGCTTGTTGATTTTGGGTGATTTTAATATTCACGCAGTATGCTGCCCAGGTAAACCTATGACAAGAGAGTTCCTGGACCTTATTGATACATTTAACCTCGTGCAGTCTGTTTCTGGAGCAACGCATCGGTATGGACACACGCTGGACTTAGTGCTATCCCATGGCATTTCAGTGTTTAATGTTGAAGTCTGTGACCCTGTATTTTCAGACCATTGTCCAATTGTTTTTGATGTTCCCGGTCCACATAACATGGTTAAATCTTGTGTTCCTGCACGACACTGTCGCATCATTAACTCTGCCACTGCTGCTCAGTTCTCTGTTTCCTTTGAAAACTCAGTGTTGGCTGCTGATATTTCTTTTTTCGATGTTGATATTGAAACGTTTTTCCAACATTTTGAATCAACCTGCCAGTCAGTTTTAGACAGTGTTTCTCCTCTTAAAGTGAGACGACCAAAACCTGAAGCTGAGCCTTGGCTAAATGAGTCCACTCGTGCCATCAGACGTGAGTGTAGATAGGCTGCAAGTGTCTCTTGAAATTTTACAGAAATGTCTGCAAAGGTATCAGAAATGTGTAAAAGCAGCTAAAGCTAAATATTTTGCTGATATTGTGACAGCCAATAGGCAAAATCCACGAGTTCTTTTTAATATGGTGAACAGAGCTCTGAACATTCCTCAGTCGGATGGCCTGGAAGCCTCACCTGAGGTCTGTGAGAATTTCCTGAACTTTTTTGTGAATACGATTGTGTCTACAAGGGCCCTTATCAGCCCTCCAGCTGTCAGTTCACCTGTTTCTGCCTCTTGCTCAGCTCTGCTCCATATGTTTGAGCCAGTAACACTCTCTTGCTTAGAAAAAGTGGTTTGTAAAATGAAGCCTGCTGGTTCCCCAAATGATCCTACTCCTTCACATCTGTTCAAAGAAGTGTTTCCTTCTATTGCAACTTTTGTTTTACATTATGTTAATGGAAGCTTGGCAAATGGAGTGGTCAACAAAAGTTTGAAACATGCTGTTGTTCAGCCATTGTTAAAAAAGTCTGGCCTTGATCCTAAAGATCCTGCAAACTCACGTCCGATTTCCAAACTTCCATTTCTGTCTAAAATCTTGGAAAAATGTGTTTTTAATCAGTTGAAAGCTTTTTTAGATGAGCAACAGATCCCAGAGGTTTTTCAGTCGGGTTTTAAAAATCTCCACAGTACTGAGACAGCTCTGTTGAGAGTTTTTAATGACATTTTTATGTTTGCTTACTCTGGACAGATGGTTCCTTTAGTTTTATTGGACTTGACTGCAGCGTTCGATACAGTGGATCATGAAATCCTCCTGTCCCGCCTTGAAAATCTGGTTGGGATTAAGGGATCCGCTTTAGAGTGGTTTCGCTCCCACTTGAAAGACAGAAGTTTTTGCGTCAAAATTGGTGATTTTGTGTCCTCCTCAGCTCCTCTGTCGTGCGGCGTGCCACAGGGCTCA
Source organism: Salarias fasciatus (assembly GCF_902148845.1). Taxonomy (NCBI): domain Eukaryota; kingdom Metazoa; phylum Chordata; class Actinopteri; order Blenniiformes; family Blenniidae; genus Salarias; species Salarias fasciatus. The sequence goes on along the minus strand of NW_021941230.1, from coordinate 3,882,411 downwards.
ATCCTTGGGCCACTTCTTTATTCTTTATATCTGCTTCCACTGGGATCTGTTCTACGGAGGTTTCGTGTGTCCCTCCATCTTTACGCCGATGACTGTCAAATCTATGTACCTCTGAAGTGTGAAGATTCATTCAGTGCTGCGCAACTTCTGGACTGCATTAACACGACTAAGGACTGGATGTCAGAAAACTTTCTGTATCTCAATGATAGCAGAACTGAGGTTCTTCTGGTTGGTCCATAGTAGGGCCAGCAGTAAACAAGTTAACTTGGGGCCTTTGAGTCAGTTTGTTAAGCCCACTGTTACCAACCTGGGTGTTAAAATGGACCATGAACTCAACCTTGATAAGCAGGTTAGTGCTGTTGTGAAGTCAAATTTTTTCCATCTGAGACAGATCACTAAGGTAAAATCTTTCCTCTCAAAACACAATTTTGAAATATTGATTCATGCTTTTGTTTCAACTCGGCTGGACTATTGTAATGCTCTTTATGCCGGCATTGAGGAGAGTTTACTGAAGCATCTGCAGCTCGTCCAAAATGCTGCAGCTCGCCTTTTAACTGGCACACGAAAATACGACCACATATCACCAGTGTTGTCGTCTCTTCATTGGCTTCCTGTCTGCTACCGGATCGATTTTAAAGTTCTTTTATTTGTTTTCAAATCTTTAAATGGTCTTGCCCCACCATATTTGTCTGAACTGCTGGTACCTTATGTGCCAGGACGTCATCTCAGATCAGCAAACAAGGCTCAACTTGCGGTTCCTGATACAAATCTCAAATGTAGGGGTTATCGAGCATTTTCTACCTCTGCTCCAAAACTGTGGAATGATTTACCTCTGCACATAAAGCAATCAGATTCTCTTCCTATTTTTAAGTCCCGTCTTAAGACTCTCTTATTTTCTTTGGCTTTTAACTAGTGTGAGACTGTATTTTACTGAAAAGTTGTCAGTGTTGTCTGATTAATATTTTCATGTCTATTTCTATTGTTTTTATTTTGTGTCTGTACAGCACTTTGGTCAACACTTTTGTTTTTAGTAGTGCTTTATAAATAAACTGGACTGGACTGGACTGGACTGGACTGGACTGTCCAGGCTGTCAGGAGTCTGGATCACCTGCCTAATTCATGACAATCAGTTGAGTGTTTTTGCTTCTTCAGGATGTCGGCTCGTTGGTCTAGGAGTATGATTCTCACTTAGGGTGTGAGAGGTCCCGGGTTCAATTCCCCGACGAGCCCTTCAGTCGTCATTGATCTCTCCTACAAATGGTTTTCAGGTTTGTTTAGACAAAGTCTGGCCACCGGAGGAAAATAATGTGATTACTTTGATATATTCCAGTTAAAAGTGAGGGTAACGAGTGTGGAAACCCTCCTCAGATTCAGAGTGATGATCTGGTTGGTGGAGGAGCGACCGGCCCCCAGTGACGTGGAGGGAAACCCCGTAGCGTCAGCACAGGTTCAGACTGCTGAACGAAGCCACACCTAGCTTTACCAACGTGACACAGCTGCTGAAGGAGCTCCGGCTCCATGCTGCTCACTCAGAGGAGGCAAGAACCAGATGTTGGACACTGCAGGCCAGGGGCCTCGTTGATCACACACTGTGGAGGATCCACACTAAAAGTCTACCAGCACCAAAAGCAGAAACATCCTCTGATTTATAAACCATGCAGCTCTTTCCCTTTATAAATCCAGTCCAGCTGGAAGGCTGTGTGTGTGATCTCAATAAGCTGCTGATCGCTGGCATTTTACTCTCAGTCATGGCAGAGAAGACAAGGAGAAGGGATTTCAACAACTTCTACATTGATTTGTTGAGGGAAATATGATTTTACCAGATGATCTTATTGCTTTTTATTCAAACATTTTACAATTACTCTTCCTCTCTCTTTCTGGTTGCCTCCACCAGCCTTGTGGCTTTTGGAGTCATCTGAAGGTTTTTTTTTCAGACATTTGTATCCCTGTGATTAGTTCGGGTTAGTTAAGTTCCATAGTGTGGATAGCAGGAAGTAAGAAACTGTTAAGAAAATAAAAAACTTAAGTTTCCTTTTATAGTGGTTTAAAGACAATAAAAAGTGTTATCAATGGTTTTGAAGATTGGTTTGTGAATATTCTGGATGTTTGAAATTCAATTGTAATGGGATGTATTCACTATTATTTCAAGACAATGGTGTAATGATTTAAGTGTATTTTATTTTGAAATTCTGACTTCACGTTGTATGGGGAATGTGCTGCAGGGATGAGCAGATGCAGAGTGAAACATGTGCGTCGGGCTGCTTTAATTTGGGTAGATAACCCATCCACTTTGCAAAAAGTTGCAATGCAATGGACAGAGGACACAACCTGTGAACTCCACCACTGTTGCATTCGGCGGAGAGACCGAGTGGGACAATATTTCCGAGGAGGAATAATCGTGCCTGCAGTCTTCACCGTCGCCATTGCTGCACATGCCCACGTGTGAGCTGCACCGAGCCGTGAGAGGACAGCGTTCGCCTGCACGGGGACTGGCCGTCTTCTGCTCTGGAGAGGACAAGGAGTGTCCCTGGTTCCCGGACACGCCAAGTAGAGGTTCACTGGAAAGAGTTTTTCTTGTGCTGTGGTGGTTCGTGGGACTTGGAACTTCATATTGATACCCTGCTTGGAGTGAGAGCAGCTGGGAAGCGTGAGTACAAGGAGAACCAGACTGTCTTGGAACTTGGGGTTTTCATTTAAGTTTTTTGAGTAGATCTGCTGACTTTAAGTTTCCTCTGTTTTTTATCTGAGCTTGAAGGACTCATTTGTGTTTTTTTTTCTAAAACAAAAATTTGCTTGAAACCTGAAAGAATATTTGGATGATCAATGTGTTATGGTTGCTGTTAATAAATTCTTAAACTTTCAGTGGAGTTGTATCTGTGTGTAAAGAGGATCTGATTTACTCATTTGAAGTTGTTATCGAGGAGTAAAACCACAGGATAAAGAGCTTGAAGAAAGATTAATTGGACATTTAAATTTGTTAGAACTGCCTAGAACTGCCACCTTAACGTGGTGGGGGAGTTTGGGAGCCCGCATGATCCCAGGAGCTATGTTGCCAGGGGGCTTTATGCCCCCTAGTAGGGTCTCCCATGGCAAACAGGTCCTGGGTGACGGGCCAGACTGAGAGCAGTTCAAAACCCCCTATGAGTAGAAAAAGAACAAAGGTCGTTACGTCGCCCGGTATGGCGCAGCCGGGGCCCCACCCTGGAGCCAGGCCTGGGGTTGGGGCTCGTAAGCGAGCGCCTGGTGGCCGGGTCTTTGCCCACGGGGCCCGGCCGGGCTCAGCCCGAATGGACGACGTGGGCCTGACCTCCGGTGGGCTCACCACCCACCGAGGGAACCGTAGGGGCCGGGTGCAGTGTGGATTGGGTGGCAGCCGACGGCAGGGTGCCCGGCGACCCGATCCCCGGACACAGAGACTGGCTCTAGGGACATGGAATGTCAGCTCGTTGGAGGGGAAGGAGCCCGAGCTTGTGAGGGAGGTTGAGAGGTACCGGCTAGATATAGTCGGGCTCACCTCCACACATAGCCTGGGTTTTGGAACCCAACCTCTCGAGAAGGGCTGGACTCTCCACTTTTCTGGCGTTGCCCGCGGTGAGAGGCGGCGGGCTGGTGTGGGTTTGCTTATAGCCCCACAGCTCAGCCGCCATGTGTTGGAGTTCACCCCAGTGAACGAGAGGGTTGCATTCCTGCGCCTTCGGGTCGGGGATAGGTGCCTCACTGTTGTCTCGGCTTATGGGCTGAACAGCAGTGCAGAGTACCCGGCCTTCTTGGAGTCCCTGGGAGGGGTGCTGGACAGTGCTCCGACTGGGGACTCCATTGTTCTACTGGGGGACTTCAACGCCCACGTGGGCAGCGACAGTGAGACCTGGAAGGGGGTGATTGGATCGCACGGCCTCCCCGATCTGAACCCGAGTGGTGTTCTGTTATTGGACTTCTGTGCTAGTCACAGTTTGTCCATAACGAACACCATGTTCGAGCACAGGGGTGTCCATAAGTGCACTTGGCACCAGGACACCCTAGGTCGGAGGTCGATGATCGACTTTGTTGTCGTGTCATCTGACCTCCGGCCGCGTGTTTTGGACACTCGGGTGAAGAGAGGGGCAGAGCTGTCGGCTGATCACCACCTGGTGGTGAGTTGGATTTGCTGGCGGAGGAGGAAACCGGACACACTTGGCAGACCCAAACGTGTTGTGAGGGTCTGCTGGGAACGTCTGGCGGAACCCTCTGTCAGCATGGCTTTCAACTCCCACCTCCGGGAGAGCTTCTCTCATGTCCCGAGGGAGGCTGGGGATATTGAGTCCGAGTGGACCATGTTCTCCACCTCCATTGTCGAAGCAGCTGCTCGGAGCTGTGGTCGTAAGGTCTCCGGTGCCTGTCGTGGCAGCAACCCCCGAACCCGGTGGTGGACACCGGAAGTAAGGGCTGCCGTCAAGCTGAAGAAGGAGTCCTATCGAGCCTTGCTGGCTCATGGGACTCCCGAAGCAGCTGACGGGTACCGGCAGGCCAAGCGAACTGCAGCCCGAGCAGTTGTGGAGGCAAAAACTCGGGTCTGGGGGGAGTTTGGGGAGGCCATGGAGGAGGACTATCAGTCGGCCTCGAAGAAATTCTGGCAAACCGTCCGGCGCCTCAGGACGGGAAAGCAGGTCTCCGCCAACACTGTTTACAGTGGAGGTGGGGAGCTGCTGACCTCAACTGGGGATATTATTGGACGGTGGAAGGAATACTTTGAGGACCTCCTCAATCCCGTCTCCACGTCTTCTGTGGAGGAAGCAGAGGCTGAGGTCTCAGAAGTGGACTCGTCCATCACCCAAGCTGAAGTCACTGAGGTGGTTGGCAAGCTCCTCGGTGGCAAGGCACCAGGGGTGGACGAGATTCGGCCTGAGTACCTTAAGTCTCTGGATGTGCAGGGACTGTCTTGGTTGACACGTCTCTGCAACATCGCGTGGCGGTCGGGGACGGGGCCTCTGGATTGGCAGACCGGGGTGGTGGTCCCCCTGTTTAAAAAGGGGGACCGGAGGGTGTGCTCCAACTATAGGGGGATTACACTCCTCAGCCTCCCCGGGAAAGTCTATTCCAGGGTACTGGAGAGGAGGATCCGACCGATAGTCGAACCTCGGATCCAGGAGGAACAATGCGGTTTTTGTCCTGGTCGTGGAACAGTGGACCAGCTCTATACCCTCCATAGGGTGCTCGAGGGTTCGTGGGAGTTTGCCCAACCAGTCCACATGTGTTTTGTGGATTTGGACAAGGCATTCGACCGTGTCCCTCGTGGTGTCTTGTGGGGGGTGCTCCGGGAATACGGAGTCCGGGGCCCCTTGTTAAGGGCCGTCCGGTCTTTGTATGACTGGAGTAGGAGTCTGGTCCGCATTGCCGGCAGTAAGTCGGACCTGTTCCCGGTGCATGTTGGACTCCGGCAGGGCTGCCCTTTGTCACCGGTTCTGTTCATAATCTTCATGGACAGAATTTCTAGGTGCAGCCAGGGGCCGGAGGGGGTCCGGTTCAGGAACCACAGGATTTCATCTCTGCTTTTTGCAGATGATGTTGTCCTGTTGGCTTCATTGAACCCGGACCTACAGCATGCACTGGGGCGGTTCGCAGCTGAGTGTGAAGCGGCAGGGATGGGGATCAGCACCTCCAAATCCGAGGCCATGGTCCTCGACCGGAGGAAGGTGGCTTGCCCCCTCCAGGTTGGTGGAGAGATCCCAGCCCAAGTGGAGGAGTTCAAGTACGAGGGGGTACCCAAAAAAAAACGGAATTTGGTCAGAAAACAATAATAATAATGAGTTCCGACTTCTGGCCGTCAGATGTGCTGCAGGTAAGCCTCATGCACATCTGTGAGAAATTTGAGCTCCGAGAGTTACACTGACGCCTATCAGGCGCTATTTATAGCAACAGAGTGCAGAGACGGTCTGCGATTTTTTTCCAAAATGGCGACATTGCCTGGGAAGCCAGAGCAGCGCGTAAACATTAAATTCTGCTTTTTGCTGGGAAAAAACAGCAGCAGAAACACTCACCTTGTTGCAGTAAGCCTACAAGGATGATGCTCTGGCGAACAATCAGGTCCATGAGTGGTTCGGGTGGTTTAAAAAGGGCCAGATGTCCGCGCGTCGGGTGCGCTCAGGCGTGAAAACAATGCTGAGCTGCTTTTCCGCTGTCCAGGGTATCGTCCTCAGCAAGTTTGTCCCTCCAGGTCAGACTGTAAACCAGGACTACTCCATGGAAGTCCTCAGACGGCTCCGTGAGGATGTGAGGAAGCGGCCCGCGGAGTGGCGGAGTGGAGCCGGTTGATCCACCACCACAGAGCGCCAGCGGACACGGCGCTGCGCGTCACGCAGTTTCTGGTGAAGAATAAGATGAATCTCCTCTCCCATTCGCCTTATTCGCCAGATGTAGCCTCGAGTGACTTTTTCTTGTTCCCCAAGTTGAAGAAAGAGCTGAAGGGACAGCGGTTTGCAGATGTGGAGGAGGTGACAGAAAAATCGCAGCCGGCAAAAAATGGCACTTTTACGTGCGGGTCTGACGACGCATTGGTGAAGTGGGAGACACGGCTGGAGCGCTGCATGAATGCAGATGGGGATTATTTTGAGGGCGACGGTGGTGTTTTATTTTGAAATGTCATAAATAAAAAGTTATAATCAAATTCCGGTTTTTTTGGGTACACCCTCGTATCTTGGGGTCTTGTTCACGAGTGGGGGACAGATGGAGCGTGACATTGACAGGCGGATCGGTGCAGCGGCTGCAGTGATGCAGTCGTTGTATCGGTCCGTCGTGGTGAAGAAGGAGCTGAGCCGAAAGGCGAAGCTCTCGATTTACCGGTCAATCTACGTTCCCACCCTCACCTATGGTCATGAGCTTTGGGTCATGACCGAAAGGACAAGATCCCAGATACAAGCGGCCGAAATGAGCTTCCTCCGTAGGGTGGCTGGGCGCTCCCTTAGAGATAGGGTGAGGAGCTCAGTCACCAGGGAGGAGCTCGGAGTAGAGCCGCTACTCCTCCACATCGAGAGGAACCAGCTGAGGTGGCTCGGACATCTGTTTAGGATGCCTCCTGGACGCCTCCCTAGGGAGGTGTTCCGGGCATGTCCCACTGGGAGGAGACCCCGGGGAAGACCAAGGACACGCTGGAGAGACTCTGTCTCTCGGCTGGCCTGGGAACGCCTTGGGATCCTCCCAGAGGAGCTGGAGGAAGTGTCTGGGGACAGGGAAGTCTGGGCATCCCTGCTGAGACTGCTGGCCCCGTGACCCGGCCCCGGATAAGCGGTAGAAAATGGATGGATGGATGGAATTTGTTAGAGATAACACCTGTAAAAGAACTCAGGTTAGCCACCCCCACTATTTGCCACCACCGCAAGGGGGCGCTACACATTGTTAAGTGTTTTTGCTTTGTTTAACTTGGACTGACTGACTCCATCTGTTATCAGGGCTTTGTATCAGTATCTGGTCTGAACTCCGACTGGGAGGAAGAGACTCAGAGAGCATCTGTGAGCAACAGCTTTCTTGTCTGTTCTTCCACTCTCTGAGAGAATCCCTTTAAAACTGGGAGGACGAGAGAGGGGTCATTTGTCCCTTTCCATGTATCAGACAGCAGAGGAGTGATTTGACCCATAAGGTAATAAACAAGCTTTGTTTTCTGAAAAGACATGTGAATGGAGTATGTAAATGTAAATAACGACCAGGGCTCAGACGGTGCCAGCAAGTCTCCCTGTCTCTCCTGTATAGAAATGAGGTAATCATAGAGAGACTGAGAGAGGATCTATATAAACCACTTTAGACACTTGTAGATTTCTCAGAAATTCTTTATGTCAACAACATAAGAATTTCCCCAATTCCCCATTCTGTACTCTTGCTGGAAGGATCTTCTGGGATGTTCAGAGCTCCTTGTTTTGAGATGGATTTTATCACAACCACCAAGAGACACTCATCCTCTTTTCATGAGCTTGATGTAAGACATAGAACTTGGAGATGCTGGGGATTGATCCCAGGACCTCCTACACGCAAAGGAGGGGCTCTACCACTGAGCTACATCCCCTATTGCCTGTTTCAACCACCTGCTCTGCTGGTTCTGACTTAACTGAATCTGCGCATGTAAGTCCAGGAGGAAAACTCCTGAAAAGCCTGTTCCTCTCTCACCAGGACAGTCTGGACTGTGGAGTGTGGCTGGTTGCTGGAGGTCAGTATTCATGGCAGTGGATTCGATGAGCACTGTCAAGGCTGTCAGGAGTTTGGATCACCTGCCTGATTTATGACAATCAGTTCAGTCCTTTAGTTTCTTGAACATGTCGGCTCGTTGGTCTTAGAGTATGATTCTCGCTTTGGGTGTGAGAGGTCCGGGGTTCAATTCCCGGACGAGCCCTTGTATTACCATTAGGGATGGGAATCGAGAACCGATTCTTCTGTGGAACCGGTTCCTCATGTCTCGATTCCAAGGAATCGTTTGGCTGTCTCCTTAACGATTCCGCTATCGATTCGACTGTGTGCGTGACGACGTATCATGCGCGGAGCGCATGGACTCGCACAGCACGGCTGTGGTACGTTCTGGCACTGCAACAGAGCCGCGGACCGAAAACTTTCAGCAGGGATCCTTTTTTCCCTCACACCGGAGCCCTGCTGCTTCAATCTAAACAGAAACAAGTCGGTGCCAGATGGAAACTCGTTACGTGTTCCAAAATCTGTGATTTCAAAATAAAATCTGTGTCGCGTTTTTGCCATAACATTGTTTTTTTGTAATTCTTCTGGTAGAATATATAACAAACAACGCGATCTAATCATTATATGTATTAGAAGAATGAAAAATGTTGTACTTACTCAATGTAGGAAAGTCAAAGACACCAAAATTGCACAAAACAAAGCTCCATGACCAGAGCGGCTGTGTTGCCAGATTGGGCGGTCTCTGCACAATCAAGCTTCTTTTGAACCCGAGGTGGGTTGATGGAATGGTTACGTGTTTTTTTTAAATGCAAATCCGGTTTTTACGGGTTTAACATGCATTCTCTACAGAGATGGAGGTTTGAACTGCTTTCTATTGTTGGACGGTTTTAATATTATATTTGGGACAGATCTGGCAACCTCCATCAGCTGACAGCAGACACAGTGTGAGTGACAGAGCTGTGGAGCTGGACCAGATATGCAAGGGCATCCAGTGTGAGGCCGGTGTAATTTGGTTTTGAACTTTCCAGCCTGGCGTCAGGAAGAAGCTCCAGAGTTTGGCTGCATTTCACACGAAAAGATGAAACCGGGGCGACTGCACCTTGCAAAGTTTTCATGACATGGATATTTTTTTCTTCTGTTCAGGATGAAGATATTGAAGAGTTAATGCAAACACCCCATTTGTATTATTTCATTTCTCACTCAATGAGAATCGATAAGAGAACTGATAAGGAATCGTATCGATAAGCAGAATCGATCATGGAATCAGAATCGCTAAATTCTTAACAATTCCCATCCCTAATTACCATCCCCATCCTCCTGGGATCAACCCCCAGCATCTCCAAGCTTTATGTCTAACATCAATATCATCAAGGTCGTTAATAGGGGCTGAGAGTCTCTTGGTGGTTGCGAGATAGAATCCGTCTCTGAGGATCCTACCAGCAAGATCGAACATCCACATGATGATATCTGCATTGAACTGTCATCAGGGAAGTTCTCCTCCATGGCAGTGAGCTCTGGAGGAAACACAAACACCTGATGAGCCTCGTGTCGAAATGGTGTTCCTCACTGAACAGGGTCAGATTCCACCAATGGTACATCAGGAAGGAGAGAGTTTTTAGGGAGCACCAAGACTTCCTGGCCCATGATGATGACTGGATAATAATCCCATTTAGATTCCATAGAGCAGCTCTGGGATCAATCTGCTGAACTGGCTCTAGTGTTTGACACTCCAGCCTGCCAGAATCCAACCATCCTGGTCCATACAGGTCCTCACCAGTCTGGGCTTTCTGGAAACAAACTCTTTCCAGCAGGAATCACCTGTCAGCACCAACTGAAAAGGTTGAACAGCCACTGGGAAACACACCATCAAAACAATAATGGAATGGAATGCTGTTTATTGTCATCGCAACACGTTACTGAAGTTATACCGTATTGGCCCGAATATAAGACGACTCCGATTATAACATGACCCCTATTTTTCAAAGATTTTGTGAAAAAAAAAAAATGCTGAAGACAGTAAGGTCACTCACAAAACAACTTTTATTATAGAATTATTATCAACTCAAAAACTCACAACTGAGATAACATTTCACGAGATATGAAATGAAAAAATATTACTACAGTATTGAATCAAAAATTTATCTTTCTCAAAATAAGAAACAATAAGCAACAAATAAGAACCTTTAAGGGGTCAAAACTGCATAAATGATGTAGATAACTTTCCAGTGCTTTCAGCTGAATCAGGCTCTGGTGGTGGGCATTCCGTCTTTCTGTTTTTCAGACACGTATTCACTCACCCTTCTATCAGTCTCTCTGAAGCGTCGCTCTCGGACCACGGAAAGCTTTTCTCTTTTTTCTGTGCTCTCCAATTAGAACGAGGCTCTCTGCTACACCAGACCTCCTGGCGGCTTGGCAGTAGTTTGATGACTCTGCTGCGTTGATCACCATCAGTTTAAAGTTGGTATCATAACTTCTCCTCTGTTGTTTGCTCAGTTGTCCAGCGTTCCAGCCCCTTTGTCCCAGGTGATCCGCCATTTTTCATCAGATCGTTTGATCTCATTTCATCGCTCCACTCGCTCTCTGGTCAGTGATACTTTGGCTCCATCTAGCGGCGCCGATGCGTATTGACCATCCACGTAAGTCCACGATTATAACACGACCCCACTGTTTAGGATGCAATTTCTGGAAAAAAACATTGTCTTATATTCGGGCCAATACGGTAATTTTAATATTTTCTTGATTATTATTGACAGTTAATAATACAACTATTTTGTGTGTGTTGGTGTGTGTGTGTGTGTTTATCAGGGAAACGAGTGCGCGGAGTGTGAAAGGTGACGCTGCGCAAATGTGCACTGTAAAAAGTTAAATACATTTTAAAACCTGATTTGAGGCATTAATAAAGCAGATAAGCTCAAAACTTTTGGAGCGGTAGGAGGGCCCCTCCGGTAACATCAGCAGTGGCCGAGCGTATACGGCGTTGCTTTAACGGAGGCCAACTTCTGTTAAACGGTGGTGAGCGGTTATGACCGGTGATGAATTTTTTTCACCGCTCCAGGGACGCTCCAGCACAGTTCGGGCGGTGTGACCGGGCCTGTAGCAAGCTAGGTGAGCCCTTAAATTCATTAATGCTCCCAAATGGGCGAAGTAACTTTTTTTTTTTTTTTTTTTTTTTTTGCTACCAGCGTAAACGCCATTGTTCCCTGCTCAACGTGGTTGTGGCAATGCGGTGTTGGCGATGGCCCATCATGCACCGTGGTGGGCTTCGTGACATCGCGATATTTCATTTTTGCAATGACCGCGACAGCCCTACCACTCGGTTCTCTTTGTTCGGCCTTGGCCCCGGTCGCTTTCCATCATACAGAGCACCGACTTGGTGTGGGAGGAGTCGTCATAGCAATGCAACACAAACGTCGAGTTTTTATGAGACAAACAACTCTGACTGACAAGTAGGCTTCAGTGAACCTGCAGCTTGGTCTGATGAATTTCCCAGAAGATCAATGTATATGAAGACATACTGCAGACAATCAGCCCTGAACATGAATAATATCTGTGTTATGACATGGTCTGTCTTCAGTTAGGGTCAAACACCAATGTAAGAAAAAGACAATTATGATGCTGATTTGTTGACATGATGGCAGGTTTGAACTTTGGGCTTCAGCAGTAAACCACTTGTTAGAGTCACTTGTATGTTTTCCAATCAGGAGAAGTCATCTGGTTCAGCTGCTGTGCTCTGTGGGCCCCTCCCCCCACACTGTGGACTCCACACTACCCCCAAAGAGAGGCTGGATCCACAAGCAAGCAATACCCCTCTCCTTGTGGATGGGGAGCGGGGATCTATTCATTTATATTCCTGTGGGTGCATTCCCTCTGGGGTGAATATAAACCAAAATAAAGAATAACAGAGGGAATTCCCTTGGGAGGGAGAATGGACGTGGAGAGACAGCCAGCAGTTCAAAGGTTCAAAGGTTCACCTGTGAGTCTGGAGTCTCGGTCCAGCCTGACAGGGGACCCCATCTATGTGCAGACTGTCACTGCTGTCCCTCCATTCAACCATGTCTCAGGAAAAGCAAGCATTGAAGCAGTCCGGTATTCAGACATATGAAAAACATTAACCTGCAGTTCATCAGTCTTATTATGCAGGGAGTGCATGCTGGCAAGAATCACTGATGGAAGATGTCTAAAGTCCAAAGAAAAACTGGACATTAGACAAAGCTCCTCTCAGCACAGAACGACCAACCACTGGAGCAGAGACCCAGAAGCAGACTGTGACTTCATCAGCTCTCCCAGCATGCCGTTGGGCTCACTTAGGGCCCGTTCACGTCCTGCAGGTCTGTTTGAAGTGGTTGAGGTCAAACTGACCATCATTCAAGTCATCATGACTCATGTTTTCATCTCCTTCAGTCAGGATGTGGTCATTGGATGAGCTCTGTCCAGGCTGTCAGGAGTCTGGATCACCTGCCTGGTTTATGACCATCAGTTGAGTCTTTTTACTCTGTGAGCGTGTCGGCTCGTTGGTCTAGGAGGATGATTCTCACTGAGGGTGTGAGAGGTCCCGGGTTCAATTCCCGGACGAGCCCTTCAACTGTCACTCCTCTCTCTTACCAGTGGTTTTCAGGTTTGGTCATAGAAGAAGTCTGTCCACCAGAGGAAAGTAATCTGATTACTGTAGTCTTCAAGTGAGGAACCCTGTGGGACAGGAGGACACCCAGTCATGGAGTTTGGACATTTAAAGAGCAGCTGCAGCCTTTTTCATCCCACTCTGACTGAAGGAGTCCTGCTGCTCAGACTTCATGATAACACTGCTGTATTAGTTGTGTTTCAGGAGGAGGCCAGAGGGGGGCGCTAAGAAAGGCCATGGAGAGGATTGTGGAGGAGCAGCAGCAGGTCAGCTGACTGACAGCAGAGAGAAAAGTCTCATGTCCACAAAGAATCAAGGCCTTTCTCTGAAGCAGCTGTCTGCTCCAGTCATTTGAATCCAGGCTGAATTGTTGTCAACACAGCTGTCAACAGAGCAGGAAACAGATCAGGAAGAAAGTAGGAACAGAGCAGCAGACAGACCACCAAGAAAAGATCCAGGAGAGTCCAGGAAGAGCCGCATTTTCATCCTCTGCTTTTCAACCAATAAACCATCAACTAAAGAGAAACTAGCCTGACTGGAAACTCTGTTTCCTGCTCTGTTGGTTCACTGCTGCTCCACCTGTGGAGTCCTGATGACAACTGGAAAACTCTCTTTACTGCTGTGACGCCAAAGAACTGCTGACTGCGGCTGTTTCCTCCCGTTTCCATGGAGACCACTGGCAGCAGTTTTCTAAAAGTTGTGTTTTCAGAGGCTGTGAGCAGCGTGGTGGTGGAAAGAGGACGGAACAAGAAACAGTTCAACAGACTTTATTAGAACAAACATTGAACATGTTCCCAAATCAATCCAGTCAGGAGGGAATTCTCTGTGTTTCCTTCTAAACCAATGAAACAAAGCTCTCAAACAGGAAAAGAGTTCTCTGACTATCAGCTGACATCAAGACTTCAATCAGGAATTTAAGCTTCAGAGAAGATGAGAAGAAAATAGAAGAAACAAGAAACCAGCTTCACTAAATATTGATCAAAATAGAGTTTTTATGAACAAAGAGGACAAATGAATTTGGACTGTTTCAAAGATTGTGTCTAAGATCTGTGTCTTAGTAGTTTGATCATTTTTACTGAGCTGCTAAACAATTAGAAATCATTGAAAGTTGAGGATTGACTTTAAAATGTGATTGAGAGGAATGAAAAACTTCACCAAGCAGAGAATTACATGACTGAACAATTCATCATTTTTATTCTGCAGTCAGTCCAAAAGTTCTCCTGTTTTCTGTCACATGACTCAGAAATGAAGAGATTTAGTCTGGAATCACTTTGAAAATCAAAGCAGATTGTATCTGAGAGCATGAGAAGAACATCTGGACAGTTGTTTCTACACCAGTCTCACAGAAGCAGCAGATGTTGTTGATCTGAAAACGTTTTCTGAGTGGTTCTTTGGATAAATCTCCTTCAGGATGGTGAAATGAGGGAGAGCAGCAGGGCTGAACGCTGGAGATCTACTGATGCTCCATGGTTCCATGCTGGACTCTCACAGCTCTTCACACTGCACCACTGACACTCAGCAGCTCTTCTGCTGCTTCCTCTGTCACTCAGTGCTGGAAGAAGCTCTGCTCTCAGTAGATCTTCAGGACTCACAGCCTCCTCTCTGCAACCAGTAGCTCCACCTGCAGAGAGATGAGAGGTGGTGGTCAGAGTGTGTGAAGCAGTGAGGACTTCAGTCCTGTTCAGAGCAGCAGTCAGCAGCTCAGAGCTCATGAAGGACCACCACTGTCAGACCAACACAACAAGCCTGTGGCTCCTCTGATTGGCTGACTGTGTGTCCTCTGCTGTCCAATCCTGAAGCTGCTCAGCGTTCTCCTCTCACAGCCTCACTGAGAGTCAAACACTGGATCTTTGTTCTCACACTGACTGTGTTTAGTCCAAACTGCTGAAAGCAGCATGGACTCACTCCAACCATCTACTGACCTCAGAGTCTGCAGGCTGCAGTCTGGACTCTGCTGGAGAGCAACCAGCTGCTGCACAGCTGGAGCCTGCAGCTGGTTGAGACTCAGGTAGAGCTCCTTCAGGTGGGAGGGGTTGGACTTCAGAGCTGAGGCCAGAGAAGAACAGCTGATCTCTGACAAACTGCAGTCCTCCAACCTGAATAAAGAGAGAAAGAAGTGAGATTAGAGGACAGAGTTTGCACACACACACACACACACACACACACACACACACACACACACACACACACACACACACACACACACACACACACACACACACACACACACACACACACACACACACACAGATAAATCCTGGTCCAACAGGCTCCTCTCAGTGGTTCTGGAGGTCAAAGTAACATCCCATCAAGAGTTACTAGATGTTCTGAGGTCCACTTCATGAAGCAGGCTGAACAAATGCTGAGTCTCACCCTGAACTGTGAGCTGACCTACTCTGAGACTGGAATCTCTGAGTTTTCTATTTCAGGAAAGCAGATTTGAGTTCGACCAACTACTTTCACCTGGAGTTCAGCACGCCAACCACAATTTTGATAAGACAGCATCAATGGAGTCCCATTTGGACGAGTCACTGTCAGGTTTGAGCCCAGCTGAAACCCTGAACCAGGTAGACAAGAGAACACACCAGCAAAAGGAACCAGGCAAAGACACATGTCAGTTTTACTCATGAAGGGAGCGACAGCTGCTCCATCAGGGCAGCTTCCTTCATCTCCAAAAAGCTGCTCATTCCTAAGCTTCTTTATTACAATATTGGTGGGCAGAGACAGCTGATAATTCACATTCTTTTCTGACTGCACAGACTTCCAGTAATTTTCCCCTATGTGCATAATAGGGTACTGGCATACTACGCCTTTATTCATGGGCCCTTAAGGGTAAAATATTCCAGACAGCAGAAATCAGTAAGTGTAAGCATGAAGCAATGATAACTGCACTTTTCCAACATTTCTCTCCTGTTTATCATTGATGAATGCCAAATTCTCATAATCACATATTTACAACTTCAGTTGACTTTTCTGTAACATGACTATTTTCAGAACACCTTCATAATTTACACTCAGAGGGTAAAATGTAGCATCATTCACACATAGGATTCATTGTCAGAGTCCATATGGCTCCAGAAGAAGTTCTTGAAATTCTTTACTCATCATCATATTTTGAACAGGTGCAGTAGTCATCTTTGAGACCTTTGACCTCAGGTATGATATGACAAATGTGTTTAAAACACAGAATAATGCGAGTATCACCATCACTGGTTTTAGCATTTTGACCAGTATTTGCCACCACACCCCTGTGGAAAGCCATCACAACAGATCAAAAGTGACTTTGGTGTGTCTGGCTTGCACTTGATCTCTAGGGGACTTTAGGTCACCCTGTGCCGTCATTAATACTCCTCCATCTGAACTGTGGTCTGGGATCAACGTTCAACAGGTAGAGCCAAGCATTTTAGATTCACCCCTTCATTCTCTGCAGTTAACCATCTAGAAGTACACGGTGCTGCAGGACCATTGCTCTTATTGCTGCCATCTCCTCCATTTGTACTACGTCCACAGTGTGTGAGAGATTCATAAGCCGCAGCAGCGCGTAACGAGTAATTTGAATCTCAACAGACATCAGCATGTTGCCTCCTATGGGTAATTTTGTCCCAAAACAGCCATCATAACTTCCAACCCGTTGGTCCAGAGGAATGTCAGCCACAGACAGTGGTAGTACAGACTTGTCCCTCCACACTCGATGAGCTGGTTCAGATGTGGTTCATTAGATGTTTTGGTATGATTACAGTGTGATCTGAGAGAGCCCCCCCCCACCACCACCAACAACACCACCACCACCACCAACAACAACAACAACAACAACAACAACACATACACACACTCTGGAGGCAATGATAACAAACAGCACCCTCACCCTCACCTTCCTGTTGGATTGTCCATGGAGTGTGTGTGTGTGTGTGTACGGGTTTTTCTATGCTTGTGGGGACCAAGTTTCTGTGAATCAAGTTTCTGTGAAATCACATGATCTCTGATATGTGTGTGTGTGTGTGTGTGTGTGTGTGTGTGTGTGTGTGTGTGTGTGTGTGTGTGTGTGTTTCGTTCCTTTTTTGAAGATTGGAGTTTCTGTGAAATCACGTGACCTCTGGTTTATGTGTGTGTGTGTGTGTGTGTGTGTGTGTGTGTGTGTGTGTGTATAAAGCTTGTGAATGTCCAGACAGCAGCTCATTCTCATCACAGCAGAAGAAGGTGAGTCTCTCTACTTTTCTCTTCTGTTCTTGAGGAGTTGTTTTCACTCAGAAGTAATTTCAAATGATCCAAATGATCAGAGACCAGGTGTCCATGGAAACCGTCAAGTATTTAGTATTGGGGTAGTATTTAGTATTTTCAAGCATTGGGGTAAACTTCTGCCAGCTTCTTCCCATGAAGGTGTTGCTGAGGTTCAGGCACCAGGAGCAGCGTTTGATTCTGCTGCATCACTGGTGGATTGTGCTGCTGAGGTGAAGGCAGCAGCAGCAGATGTGGTTGATGGTCCAGAAATGGGATTTAGAAACTTTAACAGTGCATCTGAAAAGATTATGTGACAGTGTTGCCACATAATCTTCCTCGGGTACACTTGAATGGTTTGCAACACTTTGAAGTCTTCAAAACTGAAATGACAAAGATAACTTTGTTGTGTTTGATACACTTGTAAGTATTCCTTACCTGAATTTACTCTTTACAAATTTAAACAAAATGAAAATACATTTCTTCAAAATAAGACAAATCTTGAATTATTTTTCAAAAAAAAAAAAAGAAAAGAAAACAGAAAAAGAGAAAGATTTGCTCCATATTTGGAAAAAAACAATCGTCACCAACCGATGGTGGGCTCCTGTTGCTGTTTCACAGTAAGAACAAACAGTCAAACATTTGGATTAGATACCTCTGTCTCCCACTACGAGGCATTCTTTTATATTGTCTGCTGAATTATGATTAAAGGGGCTGTGTCATGCAAAATTCACTTTTTGTATGTTTCAACCTTTTATATAGTTATGTACTCATCAAAAACACCCCAAAGCGGGCTTTTCCGGACTGCCTGTGTGTCCTACTGCTCAGAGAGGCTGTCCCTCCTGTACCCGTGAAAAGAGTCTGTGTAGTGACGTCACGAGGAGAAGAGCGCTCCCCTGACCCCGCCCCTCTCCCCCTCCACTGCAGGGCCTCGATCATGAAACTGCCAAGCCAATCAGCGTTGCCGCTCTTTGTTTTCAAAGTTTTTTGAAGAATTCCAGTGGCTAAACTGGAAGTGACGCCGTCACTGTGCATAGCGGAGATTACAGAGATAAACTATAACCATCGTCTGAAAGCTGCAATCAAGCAAGAGCAAGAGTCTGAAGGGTCTGCGCTTGGTGAGTTTCTAACAGGAAAAGACGTTTTCGCGTGTGTTTGCATGTAGAGAAGCTAAAGCTAAAGAGCTAAAGCTAACCCTTAGAGAAGCTAACGCATGACGTATTTGTTTGGAAGCGCTGATTGGTTGAAGTAGCTGTCAGTCAAAGTCCACAGGGGGAGAGGCGGGATTTTCAGTGAAACAGAGCGTTTTCTCTTCCAGGTTTCAGAATTAGCCACAGAAAATCTTTTATTTCACACAAAATGACTTCAACTTAGCGCCAAAATTGAACTATTACCATGTTAATGCCAGGGTTTGGACTAGCTAAAAAAGCATGACACAGCCCAGTAGTGGCCGGTGGCGCAGGGCGCAGGTAGCGGGAGAGCTTGTTTCATCTGCCTACACCGCCAGTGGCGGGCAGTGCGGTGTCAATTCACTTCCGCATTGATGGGAGCGCTCATTTCCACACCTGCGCATTCAAGGTGCATTCCAAACAACACAACAGGTAGGCAACGATTATTTTTAATAAACTGGTTTCTTCAACACTGCCCGCCTGGAATGCGTGAGTTTTTTAAACAAGCGCTTCCACCAATGTGGAAGTGAATTAACACCGCACCGCCTGCCGCTGGTGGTGTAGGCGGACAAAACACGCTCTCCCGCCACCTGCGCCCCCCGCCACCGGCCGCTACTAATACAGGCCCTTTAAAGTACGTCCATAAATCACTGCGTCTTTTCCTCCTGCCAAGCTTAGATACCAGTGCAGGCCTACTGATGGGTGCGGTCAAACAAGAACAGGAAGCTGCTTCTGAATTGCTAATATTTTCAGAGTAAAGTACACCAGGTGTGTGAACAAGCTGGGGGAATCGCATTTGTTTAAATTTATTTTGATGGTCAAAATACTGACATTTTCATCTCATCTCGTCTCGTTAACGAAAATAACAGATACATCTCGTCAAATTTCCTTTCTTCCTTTCTTTCCTTCCTTCTTTAAAGAGATTTTTAGCTCGTCACGTCTAAAACAGGGGCGTTGACGAAATATTTTTGTTGTCGTCATCGTTAACGAAAACAACACTGGTATGTGGCAGCACTGAGTAATAATATCTAACAATAAAAATATGATTTCAAGAACAAAATGAAATGAAAACAAATAAAAGAAACAAAGAGATACACGTATGATGTCCACTAGAGTGCATGCATAAAATACAAAACACTTGTTTCTGATTTACAAATTTAGGTGTTCAGTTCATTGTCATTTCAGTGGAATGCTGAACAGCACAATGCAATGTTATAATACTTATCTGACTGAATTTCAGCAGTGCTGATATTCACTACAGCATTTCCTCTCATGTGATGCTGCTTAAAGAGCAACTAACCCCCAAATCAATTTTTTTTGCTGATAAACTGTATAAATGCATGTGTTATATTATTGTCGACTCGTTTCTGACATTACTTTTACAATTTAGTGCAAACTTGTTTAAAATCCTATTTTTGTGACAAAAAACATCTTACTACCGCCTCAAATGGTTTAACAGCGTTTACTACATTTGAATTTCGTGATTGGCTGGATGATGGCATCCAACGCACTTATTGCCCACGCCCCTGCATCCATCCTACGTCATCGAGTACAGCCCTATATAAGCAATGCCTCCCCTACGAGTTGGAGTGGGACCAGAGCAAGCGATCTTTTTCACAGCGATTAGCAGATTAGCATTGTTTTAGCATTAGCATCATTTTAGCATTATAGTTAGTTGGTTAGATCATTTAGTGTAGTTTACAGGCGTAATTTACGTAGGGTTGGTGGGTTATAAAAACCCACGAGCCCCCCGGGCACCCCGGGATACAGTCAGGTCGGCACCAGTCCAAGTCAGCCTCGCGGGGGGGGGCTCTCAAGTGGCCGAGTTGGTCGGTGCCGACTTGACTGTAAGCTGCTTACCAACTCGGCCAAAAGCGGCTTTTTTTTTTTTTTTTTAATCACAATGCGGCTGCGTCAGTTTTTTGACGATGCACTCGGATGTAGGTTTTTTTGTTGTTTGTTTTTTGCCGCAGCGAGAGTGCAGATTTGCATTTGCACCAACCTAGTTGATGTAAACAACAGAGAAATATAATAAACTATTTGTTAAAAATTTAATAAAAATTTTTTGAATCAAAAATATTTTATTGTATTCAAATAAAGGTATATGTACATTTGTACAAAAAAAAGGCTGATTGGTTCACAGTGTTCTTATAAGAGAGAAAGAAAGAGAAAAAGGGAAAAGAGAGAAAAAAAAAATAAAAATAAAAACAACCTTCCACCCATCCCACCACTGCTCAACTATTATGCTAACTCCAGTAGAGAAATTACTCTATATGGTACCAAGTGAATCACAGAGCTGGGAACGCCAGTATGAATGGACCCCACGTATCATCAAAAGCACTCGAAGTTTATTCTAGTGAGAATCTTATTTTTTCTAGCTTTAAACAGGACATAACATGTAGCCACTGTACGTGAGAAAAAGAGGAGGCATCTTTCCACTTCAGTAAAATTATTCGACGTGCCAGTAACAAAGCAAAGGCAAGGGAGTTTTTTTTGGTAGTATGAAAATGTGGTGGTTTAATCACCCCAAAGAGAGCAGCTATAGGATTTGGTCCCAATCTGATGTTGAATATCTGGGAAAGAGTGTTAAAGATGGCTCCCCATTAGTTATTTAAGTATGAACAGGACCAGAACATGTGGCTCAAAGAAGCTTCTTTTATGTTACACCTGGTACATGAAGGGCTGACCTCAGGGTACATAGAAGACAGTTTGGCCTTGGAAATATGAAATTTAATAAAAATTTAAATGAAAAAATTTGAGGAGTCTGTGCCTTCAGAGCGGGCAGAGCGGACGTATAATGAAACTTTTCCTAATCACAGCTAAACGTGTTTTTATTCTGGTGTAAATCCAACCTGTGGACAAAAATAATGATTTAAGATATTTAGTGATTTAAATAAGCAGCTTGTGTTTGTCACACTATCCTCTCAAAAGTAAAACAACAAACACAAAACAGAAAAAAAACACACATATGAATAAGCTGTCTGTTTATCAAATGCAGAGGTCAAATTCTGAGACATTTCACTGTGTTTCCCTCCTCCGTACTGTAGATTCTTAATTTTTCTGACAGGCTCATCACAGTCCTCAGTCTGCTGCATGCACGAGAGAGAGGTTGGGGTTCATGCTGACGGAGATGCCGAAATGAATGAATGACCTGAGGGAATGAGCTCTCCGCTTATTTCTAATAGTGGAGATGAACGTCAATATTGGAATGGAGGGAAATGATGATTAACACTAGAACTAAAATGATTAACACTAGAACTGCCAGCATTCTTACCCCCCCTCCAAAGGCCGCAGCGCTCAGCCAGACCGTCATACATTTTGCTGTGTTTTTGCGCAGGAGCACAACAGGTTGTTTTTTCTGTAATCAAATGTATTAGAAATTAAGATAAATAAACTAAATATTACGCCAAGAGTATCAGCAAACCTTTTAATGCCTCATGTCTGCTTTATTAATGCCTCAAATCAGGTTTTAAAATTTATTTAATTTTTACGGCGCTTCACCTCTCACTCACACTCCGCGCACTCGTTTCCCTGATTAACATGCACACACACGCCAACACACACAAAATAGTTGTATTATTAACCGTCAATAATAATGAAGAACATATTAAAATTAGTAAAATAAGTCTCCTCGGCTGTGCACCAGTCCATACCAGTCTAAAGCTGACAGAGGAAACAGGAAGGGTGGGGGGGAGTTCCTGTCAGAGTGCTCTGAGATCACTGGACTCCCAGTAAGAACTCTTTCATCAGCAAAAAGAATCCTGCAGGACCCCCTTCCCCCCCTGAACGGAAGTTCAGAGAGAAAACAGATTCCCTTCAAACTGAATACAGACCAGATTCACTGCAATCAGTGGAAAATCCTCTGGAAAAGACTCAAATGAGAGGTTCCATCTCTTCCTCTCCTGTGTGCAGGATCACAGAGCACTCCCCCTCCTGCAGCTCAGCAGCCAATCACTGTTAGTATGCAAATGAGGTGGTGTCAGCTTCCTCAATAGGAGGCGGGAAAGAGACCTGAGGATTTCTACTCAGGTTCTAGTTCTGTCACATTGCTGAAGTTGTTCTCATCTATGAGTAAAACTCCTGGAGTTAAAAATACTTCAGTGAAAGTAGAAAGTACTCTTCTTAAAAACTACTCAGAGTATTAATAACTTTTTAACCAACAGAGGTTTTATGGTGTCGTCAGTATCTAACATCTGCTTCTATTGACCTGATAAAATCTCTACATTCATGTTCCGGGGCTCCCGTCCTGTGTGGCCAGTAGCAGGGGAGCTGTCCTGTTTTATCCAGGAGAATCAGTCATGAGACGTTCAGTGTTCAGCAGCCTCCCAGTCCTGTTGCTACTGGAGCTCACCTGGGTGGACACGCCCCCTGGTGGAAGAACTTAGGAACTGCCCCTTTCATGCTGTTAAAAAAACATTAAATGTGTCCTTTTTCACATAAAAACATAAAATAACCTCACAGTTGTGGCAGCACTGAATAGAAAAGTGACAACAAGAGTCTTAAACTCTGAGAGGTTCCAGGTTTTCATTCAGACGTCACCGTCTGAACTTTTCAAGAGGACCTTCCTGCAGTTAAGATGGCCGACAAGGGCGCCGCCATACATCCGATCCATATTGGAAATCTCAGCCGAAGGTTAGTTAATCATCTAATACATGAACAAAAGCTTAAAAAAAACACACCTCTACATAGGGTTTTTTTGCAGTTACATGTTTGTTGTAATGGTAAAACTGATTAAGTTAAATGACTCCTCAAGTTTATAGGATCCTGTAAAAGTCAGAAATATATTAGACATCTTCACTAACCACTGAGTTCTGTTTATGTTGCATGGATTTAACTTTAGTATCAACATTTAAAAGAGAAATGTGAACAACACCCACAACAGGACTGAATAATAAATATCAGTCTGTGGCGACAACAAGTGTAGTTTCATGCTGCAGTCTGCTGGATATTGTTATGACCCGGATGGTCAAACATATTTCTCAAGGACACAGGACAGACAGGATGAGGGTCCAGTCATTTATTTCACAATTTCTCCAGAGTCGGCGTCTTGAAGCTGGAACCTGACGAGGCTCTGGAGGAAAGAGAACCCTCATCACCCGTGCCTCAAAACTGTATTCAAAAAAAAGGAACAAAGTAGCAAACGAAGGAAGGCCCAGATGCGCCAGCCAAACTTAAGAAAAAGACGAGGTCACAGCCCAGCTGCTATGCAGCCATCGAAGCTGATCCCTCGTCCAAACTAAAGACAAAACCCCACCTAAACCCGATCAAAAGAAAGGCGAAAACAGGACGGCTGGTCACACCTGGACAGAAAAAGACAGCGATCCAAAAAAAGGAAAAAATCGGAAAAAAAGAGAACACAAAGCCGGCTAGTGGGCTAGCATGCCCTGCAGCAACATGCCTGCCTGTCGGAGCCGGATTCCAAGGCACGCCGGCGAGAGAGAGAGACCGAACGACCCGACACAGAGCGCCGCCTCCACGCTGCTATTTATAGGGCGGCGGTGCGACTCGCTCCAATCAAAACCGAACAAAAAAATGAAAAAGATAATTACTGCAAAAAAAACAACAAAACACAAAACAGGATAAATATTCCCAAAATATCTGAAGGGGAAAAAACGAGAAACTGTCCGTAAAAAAAAAACGATGTGCCCGCAGCACATCACACCCCCACCCAGAGACACTGAATAGGATCGAGCAAGGCAAAAAAAAAAAAACCCATAATGATCGACCTATTCAGTGCAAAGCAAACATCTACAGGCGTGAGAGAGCATCGGCCACCACGTTATCTTTCCCGCGAATATGCTTGATAACAATGTGAAATGACTGCAGCCGCATAGACCAGTTCATGAGGCGCCGATTTTTGTTCCTCATGCGGTCCAGAAACACCAGTGGGTTATGGTCTGTGAAGACGATCGTGGGAGCACTGGAACCACCAACATAAACTTCAAAATGCTCCAGTGCCAGGACCAATGCCAGCGCCTCCTTCTCAATGGTGGAGTACCATTTTTGATATCTATTCAGTTTCTTCGAAAAATACGAAACTGGATGCTCCACCCCATCCGATCCATCCTGCAACAGGACAGCAACCACGCCGGAGTCACAGGCATCCACAGCCAACTTAAATGGCAAATCAAAATGAGGCGCGGACAAGACAGGAGCGTAGACCAACAGCGACTTGGTCTGTTCAAACGCGGACTGACACTGTCCGGACCAGTGGAAATCGACTTTCGGACTAAGCAAGTCCGTCAAAGGGGCAGCCACAGCCGAGAAGTTTTTACAAAAACCCCTGTAGTAGCCCTCCATCGCCAGATACCAGCGCAGCTCAGTCCGTGTGGTGGGAACCGGAACAGAGAGAATGGCCTCCACCTTAGCCTGAACAGGGCGCACCTGACCTCCCCCAACTCTTTTTCCCCAGATAAGTCACTGTTGCTTGACCAAATTCACATTTGGATAGATTAATGGTTAGATTGGCCTCACTCAGACGCGCAAAAACAGAACTCAAATGGTTCATGTGCTCACTCCATGTGGCAGAACAAATAACCAGATCATCAAGGTAAGCCTCACAAAATGGTAAACCAGACAAAACGACATTCATAAGCCGCTGAAAAGTCACCGGGGCATTGCACATCCCAAAAGCCATGACCGTGTACTGAAGGAAGTCGTCGGGTGTAACAAAAGTAGAGATCTCCTGGGCGCGTGCAGTAAGAGGCACCTGCCAGTACCCCTTCAGTAGATCCAGTTTGGTCACAAGCCGGGCAGCCCCAAGGACATTGACAAATATTTTACTTTGTTTGAGAGAGTCGCTGTGTCCTTAAAGTAAGGATCGACCGATATGGCTTTTTTAGGGCCAATACCGATGCCGATTATTGGTACTTCTGGAAACCGATGACCGATATGTCGAACCGATATTCATTTGCAGTAAAAATGGACATTTTGGCGTCAAAATTTAGAATAACGTACCTGGGATTTGACTGAGTACAGTGTACCATTTCTTTTTGTACAGAACATCCTTGAATTTTGTAGAATAAACACAAAATACTGCAAGTCTTGGTTAGAAATTCTTAAACAACAGCTTTATTAAATCGAAACAAAAAGTGCATCCAAAAGCACAATAAATGATTTAACTTTGGCTCTTGGGATCTTTTGATGTGAAATTCTGCCGACAACAGTTTCTCTTTTCAGGCCAATGTCAGAAAAGTCCTGCCTCTTCTCACAGGCAGGACTTTTAATGTTGTAATGTTCATGTCTGATACATGTCATTATATTTATCACACACGCACGCACACACGCACGCATGCACGCACACGCACACACACACACACACACACACACACACACACACACACACTCACTCACTCACAATAATAGTCATATCTCATCCATAACTTCCCCAAAACTCCAATATTCAACTATCTGTCACTGCTGATAGCACAACTCTGTCCTTCATTTTCTTGTATTTTGTCCCCTGTATGTCCGTGTACTGTAGGAATAAAAAAAAAAAAAAAAAAAAACAAAGAATAAAATAAACAATGAAGAATCCTGGTTGAACTAAAGTTGTAGGCTACTGTAACGCAAAAAATACATTACAATCAATGTTATCATTAATCGATGCGCGTTCCCGTCGGGGACGGTCATTTTATGGCAGGCAGTCTGTTTTCGGCGCAACACCGGCGGCCAGTCGGCTCCCGGGGGGCAGGCTATCGGCCGCCCGCTCTCGGCGTCCTGGCAAGCAGGCTGCCGGCCGGCGTCCGGCCGCTCCTCGCGTTGGACTGTAGCTGTGCAGCCACGCGCCATGCTCTCCGGTTGGGAGACTGGAGGACAAACTGTGTAATTATGGTGACTGACAGATTAGAGGTGGATAATGTGCCTAAAGCTTCATGTTTGCCTTTCTGTTTGAACTGGCTAGCTTAGCTACAAGAAGTTGTTCGCTCATGTGATCACGTTGCAAAGGATAATGGGAACCGTTGTCAAGACAACGGACTGACAACAGGGTGGTCTTTATTACCGTATTTTCCGTAAAAAAGGTGCACCGAAATATAAGGCCCACTGTTGGGTTGTGAGAACGTGAGAGGTTTTTTAGGTGCGCATTATAGTGCGGAAAATACGGTAAAAAAAATTTTTTATCGGATATTGGTGAAAAAAAAGGCCGATGTCAATTATTAGAAAAATGCCCAATATTGGCCGATATTATCGGCCAGGCCAATAATTGGTAGATCCTTAGTAAATAATATCACCGGATGTCCCATGGTCACACTTGAAGCATTTTTGAAAGCATATACTGCAGCAGCTAATCCCCGATAACAGGGTGGCATGCCATTTTCAATGTTATCCAATTTAGTGCTATAATAAGCCAATGGTTGCTTACCTGTAGGTGTATCTTGCATTAGCACTGCATTAGCATAGCCCGATTTTTCTGCTATGTACAAATGAAAAGGTTTAGTGTAGTCAGGATTACCTAGAGCTGGTGCTGACTGCAGGTCCTTCTTTAACATTTGGAAAGCGACCTCTGCCTCTTCATTCCATTGCAGCGTAGTGGTGACGTTCGATTGACCTGCAGCCTTTATCAGAGCACGTAATGGAGCGGTTTTTTCAGCATAGTCAGTTATCCACGGACGGCTAAATCCAGTCATACCCAGAAAGGAAAGCATTTGTCCTACCATTTGTGGCTGTGGAGCTTGAGTTATAGCCTCTATCTGTGATGGTGCTATGTTTCTCTTTCCTCCACTCAATTGTCGCCGCAAATATTCTACCTTATCCTTACAAAATTGTAACTTTTCCCTACTCACTTTATGACCTCCATCAGCCAATGCTTTCAATACAGCTACCAAATCTTTTACACATTGTTCCTTAGTAGGACTGCATATTAATATGTCATCTACATACTGTATTACTGCGCTTGCAACATCTAAATGTTGTAAGTCCTATGCTAGTATTCTATTAAATACTGATGGACTTTCTACATAACCTTGTGGAAATTGAGTATACGTATATTGTTGTTTCTGATATGTAAAAGCAAAAAGATACTGTGACTCTTTATCTAACGGCACACTGAAAAATGCTAAACAAAGGTGTATACCGTATACCATTTAGTATCTAGTGGGACATTTAATAACAACGTATGTGGATCAGGGACAACAGAAGTCTCAGCATCGACAATGGCATTGACAGCTCTTAAATCATGAACCAACCTGTAATCTAGTCCAAAAAGGTTCATTGGTCTTTCAGTAATCTGTTGAATTGGGTTTTTTGATTGGAAAGATTGGTGTGTTACATTAACTTTTAGTTTTAACTAGCACTCCCATTTCTAGTAATCCATTTATGGTTGTTTCAATGCCTTTGATTGCATGTTGCTTCAATGGGTACCGATTTCAGTTTGGCAGTGGATGGGTTTTACTGATTTGACTTTGCCCACATCAGTCTTCAATCAATCAATTTATTTTTGTATAGCCCAGTATCACAACAACAGTTGCCTCAGAGGGCTTCAAGATGTTACATTGATTGGTAAAAATAAAAACAGTGAATAAGCATAATGTTAATATGTCAAATTCAGTAACGAGACAAAACGAAGCAACCACCGCCTTAGACCCTCACATCCGGCAAGAAAAAACTCCAAAAACCCAGTGGGAAAAGAAGAAATCTTGGGGAGAACCACAGTATGGAGGGATCCCTCTCCCAGGGACGGACAGCTTTGGCAACAGCTAGCATGAGACAATAAGAAGTAAAGCCTAGGACAATGTTGAGTACAGTCCGTTGGAGGGTCCAGCACAAGAACTACGGATCCCAGAGGTAGAACTGAAGCCAGTCCGCGGGCACAGCAGCGACAGGAGTGTCCTCCCGGTCCGGCCGGAGCTTGTTTGTAGGCCCTCGTGATAGTGGAGTCAGCAACTGAAACTGGAGAAGACTCCCCCTCGAAGGGGGGGACAGCAGGTGAAAAGCAATGAACGGACTAAAGGGAATAACATTCAGACATTAGAGGATAGGGCTCAGTGCACCGTACTTCCCACAGCATTGTAGCTCCTAGGGTAGCTTTGTGAATAGTTTAGTATTTAAACTAGTATTTAGTTTAGATATAGTTTATATCAGGGGTCACCAACCCTGTTCCTGGAGAGCCCTATCCAGCATGTTTTAGTTCTCTCCCCGCTTCAACACACCTGAATCTAATCATTCTCTAATCACCAAGCAAAGAGCAAAGCCCAGTAACGAGCCTGTTGATGCCAGCAGGTGTGTTGAAACAGGGAAAGAAGGAAAACATGCTGGATAGGGGCCCTCCAGGAACAGGGTTGGTGACCCCTGGTTTAGATAGTTAAGTTTAGTTTAATTTAGTTTGGTTTAGTTTAGTTTAGTTTAGTTTAGTTTAGTTTAGTTTAGTTTAATTTAGTTTAGTTTAGTTTAGTTTAGTTTAGTTTAGTTTAGTTTAGAGTCCCCAGCTGACCTGACCATAGGCTGCATCGAAGAGAAACGTCTTGAGCCTAACCTTAAATGTGGAGACTGTGTCTGCCTCTGAGACACCACTTGGAAGCTGGTTCCATAAAAATGGTGCCTGATAGCTAAAGGCTCTTCCACCTAGTGTCCATTTAGAGACTCTAGGAGTCACCAGTAACCCTGCATTTTGAGATCGAAGTGCTCTGATTGGTTGATAAGGTGTTAAAGCATCTTGGAGATAGGTTGGAGCCATCCCATTTAGGATTTTGTAAGTGAGGAGAAGGATTTTAAATCTAACTCTAAACTCGACAGGAAGCCAGTGAAGAGATTTTAGAATGGGAGTAATGTGTTCACATCTTCTAGTTCCGGTTGATAATCTGGCGGCTGCATTTTGAACCAACTGAAAGTTTTTTAACGCACTTTTTGGGCAGGCTGCAAGAAGGGAGTTGCAGTAGTCCAGTCTCGTGGAAACAAATGCATGGATGAGTTTTTCTGCATCGCTTCTAGGTAGAATGTTTCTTATTTTAGCTATGTTGCGCAAGTGGAAATATGCTGTTTTACAAGCCAGGTTGATGTGAGCTTCTGTCTTCTAACGTCAAAGTGGGACAGAGTTTTGTCTCCGTGGACGTCAAAAGAAATGCTGTGTGTGACTGTTGGACAGGTTTTTCCTGATTCTGTCTCAGCTGACTGAAGATGAGTGACGTGGACAAAGAGGAGGACAGATCAGAATCTGTGGACAGGTAAGAGACGGCAGCTGCTCCTGCAGAGTCCACCAGCACAATCCACACAAAGAGACATGTTGAGAGGAGAAACGCTCATTTTAGTGCCAAAATTCCACGCACATAAAAATCATAATTGCGTACAGTTAAACCACTCTCTGTGCGCTCGCGATGCCTCTCTGCGCGTGCGTGGTCTCCTTCTGCTTGTGCGGTGGTGTTGAGTTTTGGCACTCTGGCGGCGAGCTTTGAGTTGACGCCACTCAATCCCCCCATCCCTTCTGATTGGTTGCTCTAAACGTCTACTGTCTTCAAATGGGTGTTTTGTGACTTATGAAACTTATTAACTTAGCACCTGCTAAAAACAAAATAAAACAAACCAAAAAAAGAGCAAAAGTACTCCACTGATCCTGGCATAAAATCAAATGAAATCTGAGAGAGACTGTGTTGAACTTGCTCTGTCATGATAACTCAATGAAAATGATTTTATTCGTTCTTTCTCCTCCCAGGAAATGGCCAACCCTAACCCTAACTCTGTCGTGTTTTTAAAGTAACACAAGAAGCAATAAATCCGCTGGACAAACTGTGTCTTCTCTAACTCTGTTACTCCTTATTTTTTTTCCGTTCTACTCTTGACTCTCAAAAACAGTACAACACTCTCATGCCCACAGCGCCCCCACATGGTAACATAACTCAATGACTCCCACACTATGAATGAACATAACAAAATACCACAGTCTCTTCCACAGTAATCAAATCACTGTAATGGCGTTTTTTTTTTTTTTTTTTTTTTTTTTTTTTTATTATTATTATTACTGCAAAGTTCAAATACAAACATTTAGGCACCCTTGACATTAGTAATACAACAGTCCAGTCATTGACAGCCAAGAAAAGGAAGATAATGACAATAATAATAAGTTGAAATCAAACAAACTAAAACAAAAGAAAAAGAAGCAACAACTGGGGCATTATACTAAGTTGAACTCTAAGAAAAAATCTTCAAGACAATATGCTTGTTTTTTTATCAATTAGTTTCAAGGATTTGGCAAAAATGTTGAGCTCATTTCTCCAATGAATAATTGTGGGTTTGGTTTTAAAAAATCTGCATTTATGAATAAAGTGTTTGCACAAGATTAATAAATTATTTACGCCATTATCTGTCTTTTTATCTTTCAAATTAATTCTAAATTTGACTTCTTTAAATGTTAAAACAGGGATGTTTATCCCCTTCGAGTGAAGCCAAGTCTTAAAGTTTTGCTAAAAACCTTGAACTATGTGACAAGAAAAAAAAAATGTTCCAAATCCTCACTTTCAGTGTCACAGAACATACAACTACCAGTATCCATTTTAAACTTATGTTTAAGAAATTGTTTTGTGGGGTAAATATTGTTTAGGATTTTAAATGGAATTCCTTTTGCCTTAAACAGAATTGGGAAAGAGGGGTATTTTCTTCTTGTCTTTGTTATTTCTTCTTTTGTTAAATCTCTTAGAATATAATTTCTTTAAACTGGATTAGGGAAACAGGTATTCAGCTAAGAATTTCTTGAACATTTGCTGTTAAATTTGAGACAGCAAAAATCTTCACCCTCTGTCAGCATGGTTTTCAACTCCCACCTCCGGGAGAGCTTCTCTCATGTTCCGAGGGAGGTTGGAGACATTGAGTCCAGTGGACCATGTTCTCCACCTCCATTGTTGAAGCAGCTGCCCGGAGCTGTGGTCGTAAGGTCTCTGGTGCCTGTCGTGGCGGCAACCCCCGAACCCGGTGGTGGACACCGGAAGTGAGGGCTGCCATCAAGCTGAAGAAGGAGTCCTATCGAGCCTTGTTGGCTCATGGGACTCCAGAAGCAGCTGATGGGTACCGGCAGGCCAAGCGAACTGCAGCCCGAGTGGTTGTGGAGGCAAAAACTCGGGTCTGGGAGGAGTTCGGGGAGGCCATGGAGGAGGACTATCGGTCGGCCTCGAAGAAATTCTGGCAAACCGTCCGGCGCCTCAGGAGGGGAAAGCAGGTCTCCGCCAACACTGCTTACAGTGGAGGTGGGGAGTTGCTGACCTCATCTGGGGATATCATAGGACGGTGGAAGGAATACTTGGAGGACCTCCTCAATTCCGTCGCCATGTCTTCCATGGAGGAAGCAGAGGCTGAGGTCTCAGAGGTGGACACATCCATCACCCAAGCCGAAGTCACCGAGGTGGTTGGTAAGCTCCTCGGTGGCAAGGCACCGGGGGTGGACGAGATTCGCCCTGAGTACCTCAAGTCTCTGGATGTGCAGGGACTGTCTTATTTGACACGTCTCTGCAACATTGCGTGGCGGTCAGGGACGGTGCCTCTGGATTGGCAGACCGGGGTGGTGGTCCCCCTGTTTAAAAAGGGGGACCGGAGGGTGTGCTCCAACTATAGGGGGATCACACTCTTCAGCCTCCCCGGGAAAGTCTATTCCAGGGTACTGGAGAGGAGGATCCGACCGATAGTTGAACCTCGGATTCAGGAGGAACAATGCGGTTTTCGTCCTGGTCTTGGAACACTGGACCAGCTCTATACCCTCCATAGGGTGCTCGAGGGCTCGTGGGAGTTTGCCCAACCAGTCCACATGTGTTTTGTGGACTTGGAGAAGGCGTTCGACTGCGTCCCTCGTGGTGTCTTGTGGGGGGTGCTCCGGGAATACGGAGTCCGGGGCCCCTTGTTAAGGGCCGTCCGGTCTTTGTATGACCGGAGTAGGAGTCTGGTCCGCATTGCCGGCAGTAAGTCGGACCTGTTCCCGGTGCATGTTGGACTCCGGCAGGGCTGCCCTTTGTCACCGGTTCTGTTCATCATTTTTATGGACAGAATTTCTAGATGCAGCCAGGGGCCGGAGGGGGTCCGGTTCAGGGACCACAGGATTTCATCTCTGCTTTTTGCAGATGATGTTGTCCTGTTGGCTTCATCGAACCTGGACCTCCAGCATGCCCCGGGGTGGTTTGCAGCAGAGTGTGAAGCGACAGGAATGAGGATCAGCACCTCCAAATCCAAGGCCATGGTCCTCAACCGGAACAAGGTGGCCTGCCCCCTCCAGGTTGGTGGAGAGACCCTAGCCCAGGTGGAGGAGTTTAAGTATCTTGGGGTCTTGTTCACGAGTGGGGGATGGATGGAGCGTGAGATTGACAGGCGGATCGGTGCAGCGGCTGCAGTAATTCGGTCGTTGTATCGTTCCGTTGTGGTGAAGAAGGAGCTGAGCCGAAAGGCAAAGCTCTCGATTTACCAGTCAATCTACGTTCCCACCTTCACCTATGGTCATGAGCTTTGGGTCATGACCGAAAGGACAAGATCCCGGATACAAGCGGCCAAAATGAACTTCCTCCGTAGGGTGGCTGGGCGCTCCCTTAGAGATAGGGTGAGGAGCTCAGTCACCAGGGAGGAGCTCGGAGTAGAGCCGCTACTCCTCCACATTGAGAGGGGCCAGCTGAGGAGGGTCGGGCATCTGTTCAGGATGCCTCCTGGACGCCTCCCTGGGGAGGTGTTCCGGGCATGTTCCACTGGGAGGAGACCCTGGGGAAGACCCAGGACACGCTGGAGAGACTATGTCTCTTAGCTGGCCTGGGAACGCCTTGGGATCCTCCCGGAAGAGCTGGAGGAAGTGTCTGGGGACAGGGAAGTCTGGGCATCTGTGCTGAGACTGCTGCCCCCGTGACTCGTCCCGGATAAGCGGTTGAAGATGGATGGATGGATGGAAAATCTTCACTGTCTATTAATAGTTGTCTCGATCTGGGGGAAACCTTTTAGTGATGTATATCCTGTTTAACCATAGATTTAAGTGTAATTGGAATTGATTTTAGTATTTGATTGTATCTTCTTTTGGAACAGAGGACTTAAAATTTTTTTGCAAAATTCAGTATGTAGCAAAGTATCACCTCTGTCATTCAAAAAAATGGGCAACTGCCCATACACCATGGGAAAACCACTCTTCCATGAAAACAGCTTTTCTTTTGATAGTTATATATCTATTGTTCCAAATTAGGGAATTATGTGGCGTGTAACGGAGGTTATGTTATGTGAATTTTACTTCCTCAATTTTCAAATTCTGCCACCGAATGATGATGACCCACCCAACTTAACCTCTGATTGGCTCTGACCAGAAGACAGTAGACGTTTAGAGCAACCAATCAGAAAGGATGGGGGGGTTGAGTGGCGTCAACTCAAAGCCCGCCCCCTGAGTGCCAAAACTCAACACCACCGCGCCAGCAGACAGCACAGACGTGTCACCACATGCAGAAAGTGACCGCGCGCGCAGAGAGTGGTTTAACTGTGTGCGATTATGATTTTTATGTGTGTGGGATTTTGGCACTAAAATGACGCCACGAAGACAACACAGTGAGAGCAGAAACTTTTGATTGTAAACACACGATTCAGTCTACTTACATATACAAGTAGTTGAGTGTGTGTGTGTGTGTGTGTGTGTGTGTGTGTCAGAGTTGAATCACATTAAATATTAACAAAAAGAACAATTTATGATTATGATGCAGCCTTATCTTTATTTTCTCTCTCTCTCTCTCTCTCTCTCTCTCTCTCTCTCTCTCTCTCTCTCTCCCTCTCTCTCTCTCTCTCTCTCTCTCTCTCTCTCTCCCCCATGTCTCATCAGAGTGTTGTGTTTCCAGCGTCTGGTCATGTTGTTCATTCATCCTCTGCTGTCAGGCTGCTTCATTTCTTTCTCTCTAACTTTTGTCCTCATGTCAGAGGAAACGCTGTCAGAGAAGTGTGAGCAGCTCTGAATGCAGTGGATTCCTCTTCTTTCACCACAGCATGGAGCAGTTCAGTCAGTCAGTGAATGAAGAGCAGCTTGTAAAGATCTGAGATCATCCTGATAACTCACCAGGTTCAGAACCAGAAACACAAAATCTAACATGAAGCTTTCTGAGTCTGCAGCTCACTGTCCACTCCTATCCTCTAAATCAGGGCTGCTCAACTTACGGCCCACGGGCCAACTCTGGCCTGCCAACAATTATCTTTGGCCGGTGCCAGTTATTGTTTAATTTATTGCTGCCCTTCCTCTCCTGACCACAAACTGACAAAGTTGATGATGAAGAACTGAGAGACTGATCTGAACAACAGCTGAACTGAGAGCATCAGAGGACTGTCTCAGAGTTACTGTGACTCTTCATGTGTGTGTGATCGTCCATACAGGAGGAGGGAGCTGAGAATAATGTCTGCTCTTCTGTTTGGGACTGAAAACATCTCCTCTAAATGAATGAAGTCTGTGTATTTTCAGAGAGAGAACAGTTGTTGATGAAGCTCCAGTCTCTCCAGTCCAGCTCACACATTACTCTGCTGTTAAAAACTCCACACTGATGAACATTCATAGGATCACTGTTTGAAATCTGTAGATTACATTAAAAAAAATGTCTGTATCTTACAGTGTGGTAGAACATCATGCTGTTAGAAAGGAACGATTTTTATCAGTTTCTCACCAAACCTTTCTGCTTTGAGGAAATGTTTCACAGCTACTTTTGATTTCTGCTGAAACGGTTTGATGAAACCTTAACGGAAGTCAGAAAACACTGTTCTTGAATTTTCTATTGAAAACATGGCAGAAGAAATAGAATTAAACTGGTTTTGGTGATAGTGTTAAATTAAGCTGAAAGAGTTTATTGAAGATGAGAGCCTGTGAAATTAATCTCACATGAGTCCCGTTGTACGACGAGGACACCACTCAGACTGGCCCCGGTTCAAAGAGAGGAACGCTGAGGGAGAACATGAAGACAACACAGTGAGAGCAGAGAGGAGTCAGAGAGAGATTCTGTTACTGAGCTCAGAGATTCAGGACAGAGAGCAGATCTGATGTTTTGGTTCAAACAGTTCTAATATTTCTATTTCATCTGCTGCCTGCCCGTGTGTGTGTGTGTGTGTGTGTGTGTGTGTGTGTGTGTGTATGTGTGTGTGTGTGTGTGTGTGTGTGTGTGTGTGTGTGTGTGCGTGCGTGCGTGCGTGTGTGCGTGCGTGCGTGCGTGCGTGCGTGCGTGCGTGCGTGTGTGTATTCAGACTCACAGCAGGATCCAGCAGGTTGTCTCTGAAGAGTGAACGGTCCAAAGGTGAATCACTAAACTTCAGTGCTGAACCTGGACCTTCAGACTCAAAGTAAGAAACTATTTTCTTTTCTTTTCATCACTTCCAGTGTTTCTTGGTTGTGTTTTGGCTAAAATCTGTTCATTACACTTTTGAAACAGTTTTTCAGATTTCTGAGGAGATTTCAATCCAGTAAGATCTCTGAATCCTCTCTGATTTTTAATCTAAAACTGGGAAAAGTGACAGAGTGGACTGACCACAGCACCAGAAATGTGGTGATTTAAAGAGTGTCTGGTCATCATGTCAGACTGTTACTAACAGCTTCTTGTCCTCTGCTTCACTCTGGAGTGAGAAACAAAAACCCATCAATCAGCTGAAAGATGGAACTCTTCATAACAGCAGCCTGGAGTTAATGTGGCTGCTGCTTCAATCACCAACTTTACACTCTTTACACACCAACAAGGAGGAAATACGGACAGTAAACTATGTTCAAGGACTTTCAAACTGTATCGCTGCTTAAAAACTGTGAACAGTGTTAAACCATCTGAAACTCCTGAAAGAGCTCTTCTCCTTTGAAATGAACACATGAAAGCCGGACTGTGCTTGATGAAGCTTCTGAAGTGAAAAGAAGCTGATTTTAACTTGAAACATGAAACAAGGCATCACAGCTCAGAACGGAGCCGTCGGCCGCAGAGTCCTTCTAAACAACACGATGATCAGAGAACAACACAGAAACAACAACAACAACACACACACAACAACATGAACAAGAAGGCAGAACCCAGAAACAAACCCTGGAGCAGCGTCCACAGTCCTTTCTGCTGCTTGTCTCCAAGCCGCTGCTACGATATGAAGGACATGTCCTCTCAGAAGTGGACTGTCCGTCACTGACAGCCTGTCCTGTTCTGTCTGACTCTCACAGCGTGAGACGGCGTCCCGCCCACTGATGCTGGAGCATCAACACTAGCTAACAGCTAAGCTAGCAGCTAAGCTAGCAGCTCACTGGTGTGGTAGCTAAGCTAGCAGTGCTGCTTTTAGGGAGTGAGTCCCTGAAGGCATCACGGCTCGTAGAGCACAGCAGGTTCTTCTCTGACTCAGAGGGTTTCAAACAGGTCCTGGAGGCAGTTTAGGAGGAGCTGGACTCTGACAGGGTCCTGGACCCAGTTCCTGCCTCTGGCAAGCAGGAGCCTCATCTTCACTATCATCTGACGGCCACATGGGCCAGTCTGGGCCTGTGGGCCACGAGTTGCCCACCACTGTTCTGTGAAGCAGTGTGTGACTCACTGAGCTGACAGTGAGGGTGGGATGTGTGTGTGTGTGTGTGTGTGTGTGTGTGTGTGTGTGTGTGTGTGTGTGTGTGTGTGTGTGTGTGTGTGTGTGTGTGTGTACGGGTTTTTCTATGCTTGTGGGGACATTTGGTCCCCACAAGCATAGGAAAACCTGGCACGACCTGCCTCGTGGGGACATTTTTTGGGTCCCCATGAGGGGAAACAGTGTTTTCTTGACCATGTTGTTGTTACTGAAAAAAGTAAAAGTGCAAAAACATTTCTTTAGGGCTACGCTTTGTTTTGGTGTGGGTTAGGGTTAGGGTTAGGGTTCGGAGTTAGACATGAATGGGAGTCAATGGAAGGTCCCCACAAGGATATAAATACAAACATGTGTGTGTGTGTGTGTGTGTGTGTGTGTGTGTGTGTGTGTGTGTGTGTGCAGGCCAGCTGACAGTTTAGCCTGGGCCCGGGACAAGATAATGTTAGATGGGTCCCCCATTCCTCCCCACGGACCCTGGACCCCTCCTTTCCCTCACTCTTCCTCTCCTCTCTTCTTCCTCACTCTTCCACTCCTGTTGCCTCCTCTCCCCTCCTCTCCTCTCCTCACATCTCTCTCTACTAAAGACAAGTGACAGCCATTTGCAATAATGGTTAACATTAACAAACTGCACATAAGCTGTTACTGCCAAATACACTCTTCATATGTACTGATGCTAGCAGGAAATTAGGTTCTCGGCAGCATGACCTAAAATTCATATTACGGTATAAATTAAAGCCGCAAGCGGCATTGGTCGGGACCGAGCCTCCCCGCCGGCCCACGACTGAGACGTCCTCGTACCTTGTTGACCGATTTCCAAGTCACTGGGAGTTTTGCTACTCTGTAAACATCAATTTTTATGATTTTACCTCATTTTCTGTTGTACAGAGGCTTTTATTTTGAAGGAATTTTGGGCTTTTATTTTGGAAAGGTAGTACATGCTGTCATTGACATTGTTAACCCAAAATTTTCAATATGTTTGTTTTAAATGTCATTTTTAGCAAAATTTTGACTTTTATTTTGAAGGGGTTTGAGGCTCTTATTTTGACAGTCAGTTCTTCTGCACTCCAGCAACGTTTTAGACCTCGATGAGACAAACGCGTGAGTGTTGGTTTGATCTTTCTAGGACATTCCTGTTGGCCGTGGTGAACATTTTACTGTTTCTAGGTGGCGCTAGAAAGCAGATGGGGTTAATTTTTCCATTTTATAAAATTTTTCACCAGTTCGGATGTGCGTGCCAAATTTAGTGAGTTTTCGTGCATGTTTAGGGGGTCAAATTTGAGTTTGTTTCCGCGACGGAATAATAACTAGCATCTGTCATCCGTTAGCATTGTTTTTTTAAGCACTGTTATTTAGTAGGTATTTAATCATGTGCACATAATCAGAACATACACCATTAATTTCATTCCATTTCATTGCACTCTCAGAAGTTTGAGACATTGGAAGACAGTTTGAGCCTCAGATCCTCCTCAGCTGAATCCAGTCTTTGTCAATGTTTACCTTTCACTGCTTCCAGAGCAGAGAAACCAGCTTTGCAGACATAGGTTGGTTTGGTGTTCAAAGATCCATTGATGTGTTGAATCATGAGATCTTCCACACGCTCACCTCGGTCCAACTCATTTTCCTCCAAGACCTCCTGAAGAGCAGGGAAACACTGGTGTGTGTTTCCACTCACTCAACTCGCCCAGAACCTCAGCTTCTTGGTCACGGTCTTGATCCTATCTTGGGTGTTGAACACAGTTACAGTGACTCCCTCCAGACTTAGGCTGAGTTCATTCAGAGCTGAGAAGATGTCCACTGGATAGACGAGCCTGAGAAAAACCTATTCTGATGACCAAAAGCATGAACCGGTCACCATCC
This sequence comes from Salarias fasciatus, assembly GCF_902148845.1. NCBI lineage: Eukaryota > Metazoa > Chordata > Actinopteri > Blenniiformes > Blenniidae > Salarias > Salarias fasciatus. The sequence continues at coordinate 3,843,927 of NW_021941230.1, read as the reverse complement.
TGAGTGACATGCCACCACTTCATGCAATAAAGCACCAAATGCACACAAGGCCTCCCTACATTGAGTGAGATGGAGGTAAAATCAGCATCAGCCCCAGGGTCAAATGGTGTCCAGTATAGCCTAGATAAGGATCGCCCCCAGAGTCCTTAAATACCTCTGGAAACTGATGAAAATGGCATGGCAGAAGGGAGTCATACCAAAGCTTTGGCAAAGAGCAGGAGGTGTCCTTAATAATAGAAAATTATTAATTGTGCAGTATTTCACCACACTGCCATTACATTGTTTATCTCGCACACCCCTGACAGCAGAAACACCTTAGGAATCCCTGATATGTACAGAATAATTACTAAAAGCTGTTACTGTTGTTTGGGGTGTTTTGACACAGCAAAACAGAAGCTTGGTTGAGCGCCGGTTTGATAGAGCACATGGAGCATTCAGATGAGCAGCACCTGGAGCAGGCAGGGAGGGACAAGCCCACGTCAGCACTTCAGGAAAACATACATCAAATGGCCAACATCATGAACAGATTGGAGACAGCAATGGAGAGCAAGGCCCAAAAATGAAAACTGAACTCAGCTGCTTTCTCATTCTCTGTATAGTTATTTTAAAAAAAAGAAACAATAATAATAGTAATAATACTAATACATGTGTTTTGTATATAATTTTTTCAGTGTGGTGTGAATAAAAACAACAGCAATATTATTGGATGTATGTTTCATGAGCTGTTTGTGTTTACCATCACGCCATGCACCTTCAGAAAGGTCTCAAAGGAACCTCATATGGAAACAACACAACTCTTTATAAATATTAATTTTTCCTTTTTCTGTCATTATCGTGTCAAGGAGGTGAAAAAGAAAGAAAAAGCACTCTGATCTCTCAGTTTCTCTTAATCCAGGCAGACATTTGGAGCAGAACTTCCTCAGTGTTGTCAGTTTAGATTTTATTTTAGAACACTGAGGAAGCTCTGCTTCAAACTAAAGTCCAAACTAAATAACACTGAGAAAGTTCTGTTTCAAACTAACTTTTAGAACTTGAGGGTGTTCACTTCATGTGCATCATGGTAAATAAAGTCTGACTAACAATTTGGTTTTCTGTCATTTTCCTGCAGCCTCAGTTACGTCTCATCCAAATATAAAGAACTGGTCTCCAGAAGCATCCATATCTCAGCAGGACGTCCCCAAATCTACCAGCTGAAACCCAAGAAGGAGGAGTTTGGCACTCTGACTAGAAAGACTGTTGGAGAGAAAAACCTGAACAGGCCCAATAAAACCATCCTGCTGGTCGGTGAAACAGGAAGTGGAAAGTCTTCACTGATCGATGCTCTGTTCAACCACATGATGGGAGTGACCTGGGAGGATGAAGTCTGGTTTGAGATAGAGAAAGAGGAGAAGAGTCAGTTCAAACAGAGGGAGAGTCTGACTTCAGACGTTATCGTGTATCAGATCTTTGGTTATGAAGGTAATGTTCCACCCTACTCTCTGACCATCATTGATACTCCTGGATTTGGAGACACCAGAGGGACTGAACATGATGCCAAGATCAGTGAACAACTGCTGGACCTGTTTCAAGCAAAGGGCGGCGTGCGCAGCGTTGATGCTGTGGGTCTGGTGTTGAAGTCAACGGACAATCGACTGAGTGACCCACTGCTGTACGCCTTCAACTCAGTGATGTCTCTGTTTGGAAAAGATATGGAGAGAAACATTGTGGCTCTGGTGACTCACTCAAGTGGAGCCAGACCTCAAGACACTCTGAAGGCTCTCGAATCATCCAAGATAAAATGTGCAAGAGATAAAAAGAACCAACCAACTCACTTCCAGTTTGACAACCAGCAGAAAACAGAGAGAACAGAGGAAGATGAATTCAGTTTGGAGCATGCATGGAAAATCACCAATAGAGGGATGAACCAGTTCACTGCCTTCTTAGATAAAATAGCTCCTCAGAAACTGGATGAAACTGTCAAACTCCTGAATGAACGCGTTCGTCTGGCAGCCTGCATCCAAAACCTGCAGGAGCGGATCCATCGGATAGAGCTGAAGAGAAGAGAGATCCAGCAGAAGCAGGAAGCTGTGAGAGAATATGAAGAAGGGAAAAAGAAGAATCAGAGTTTCACTAAGATGGTGGATGAGCCATATAAAGAAAAAGAGAACATTTCTGGAGGCTCTTACTTCATCTGGAATTCAGGAGCTGTCTGTTGCAACTCCTGCCAGGAGACATGTCACTATCCATGCAAATTGGCCTGGAATGCTGAATGGTGTAAGGTGATGGAAAATGGCCGATGCACTGTTTGCAGCAGGAAGTGTCCTGGATCATCTCATGTCAAAGAGACATGGAGATATATCACTAAGATAAAGAAAGTTCCATATACTGATGAAGATATGAAAAAGGAGTATGAGAAGTACAAGTCAGCTGGAGCTGAAGAAACATCAATGCTGGACAAGCTGACAAATGAAGAGAAGAAGATGGAGGAGGAGAAGTCAAATTTTCTGGATGAAGCCTACCAATGTGTGCTCGATCTGGAGAAAATCACCCTCAACATCAACTCAATGTCCACCTACGTCAACTATGACTTTCTGATCAAAGAAATGTCAGAGAGAGAAGACCAGGAGAAGGTCCAGAAGCTGGAGGAGTTGAAACGTCGACTGGGCGAAGGAGGCCAGTCAGTGGCAGCCTATGTGTGGAAAAAATTGAAAAGAATCAAAGGAGTCAGATTCTGATAGAAGTGAAAATAGTAGAGGTGAGTGTTCAGGTGGGTTTCAAGTGTTCTCTGATGTTCTGTAGATATAAAGAGGAGAAAGTTACAGAATAGTTACAGAAGAAATGTGTTGATTTGAAATGAAATTCATGAGGAAGAGAAGAAGGGTAGAGAAAGGAAATCAGAGATCAGTGCAGACTAAAGTGAGCTGGAAGAGACGGAAAGATTGAGGAAATGTTTGGTAAAAATGTAGTCTCATGTGACAAATTGAAGCAGGAAGCTAGAAGAGTTAGTTCTGAAGCTAAAGGACTTCATCCTGAGGCAAGATACGTTTATCCCGAGTTCTACTTTGAAGCTGATATTTTTTTAAGTTCTTCACAGAAAACAAAATGAGTGAACCTTGAGGAGAACTGGGTTAACTTTAAAGCCAACACAGAAAACTGTACTTTTTTTTTTTTTTTTTTAAAGTTAATCTGCTTTTCAGAGGTGAAGGAAGCTAAAGCTGTCTTCTTTGAAACTAGTGTAATTAGCCTTAAAGCTATCACGGAAGTTAATGGCTAACTGGGAGGTCAGAGTCCACAAACACTTTCAGACTGATCAGTTTTCCTCCTCTACAGAGTGAAGCTAAAGCTAACTTGATCCTGGTGATCTTTAGCTTCCTGCCTCAGTTTGAAACTTGATTCTCTGAAGTTTTTACTTCACAGTGACTCAAACTTTCCTGAAACTTTGCATCTGGAGGTGTTTGATCTGTGTTCTCACTGGAACTGTGGTACATTTTCACAAGGTTCTTCTGATGACATCAGCTTCTTTAACAAAGTTCTACCGATAGCCTTACTTTTTTAACAAGGTTCTACTGATCACCTTATCTTCTTAAACAAGGTTCTCCTGATGCACTTACTGTACTTTTCTGAACAAGGTTCTGCTGATCACCTTAGCTTTAAAAGGGTTCTGTTGATCTCCTTAGCTTCTTTAACAAGGTTCTACTGATCACCTTAGCTTGTGAACAAGATTCTTTTAAGGTTTTTATCTGTTTTCATTGTTTTATGTTCTTTCCAACAGGAATTCACCTGACGAAGACTCTTAGAGTGAAAACAGACTCAGTGATTCATGAAGAGTCCTTCTGGACTTACTGGTTCTTCTTCATCTTCTGGACCTTCTTAACTTTCAGGACCTTCTTGACCCTCTAAACCTAATTGACCTTCTAAATCTCCTGACCTTCTAAACCTTCTTGACCTTCTGGAACTTCTTCACCTTCTTTATCTTCTGAACCTTTTTTCCTTTTTCTTTTTTTAACTCCTGGACCATCTTGGCCTTTTGGACTCTCTGGACTTTCTGACCCTTCTGGTCCTTCTGAAACTCTTGACCCTCTAGATCTTCTGGACCTATGGGTCCTTCTAGACCTCCTGGATCTTCTGGATCTTCTGGACCTTCTGGATCATCCAGATCTTCTGCACCTCCTGGACCTTCGAGACCTTCTAGACCTTCTTGATGCCTTGTCGTCCTAATGACACATCTTTCCTGTTTGCTCTCATGGAAAAGAAATACAAAAGGTTTATAAGAAGTTACATCAATTCCAGCAACAGATCTTCATGTTTTTTAATGTATCATTCTTGTAAGTCTCATATTATGATTTACTCTTGATCGTTTCCACTCTCAGGTTCTTTTCATTCAACATAATTGAAGGCATTAATGGAAAAGTACAGTTTAAACAGCTTTCACGTTGTTTATAGAATGAAGTAGACCAATATACTCACCCAGAAGGCTTTTCTGATCCAAACAGTGCTTCGGGAGAAATTTAGATCCAAAATTGAGCGGTGGACATCCGTATACGGCTAGTAGAATCAGAATCAGAATCATTTATTAATGGCCACACAACGAAGCTGGTGGAATTTGTTTCCAGTACAGCACTTAATGCTCACATCTCACAGGGTCAGTTACAGTGTCAACAAACAGAATATTACTTTCAATAGACATAAATGATTATGCAGCAGTTTACATCAAGGCAATGATTGGTTTAAAGTCTGCATAGCTATTGGAAAAAAAACTGTTTTTAAATCTGACTGATTTAGTTGTCAGAGACCTGTAGCGCCTCCCGGAGGGCATGAGTGTGACCAGGTGATGAGCAGGGTGTGTGTCCTCTGAGGTAATTTTCCTTTCACGCTGTGTGATGCGTCTTCGGTACAGTGTGTCCATGGATGGAAGAGTGTGGCCAGTGGTTTTGGAGGATTTATTAATTACGCGTTGGAGTTTTGTGCGTGAATGACTGTCCAAATTTCCATACTAGACTATTATTGAAGAGGTGAGAATACTTTCAATAATGTCTGTGTAAAACTGAATGAGGATGTTGTATCTGACTTTGAATTTCTTGAGTTGTCTAAAGAAAAATAGTCTTTAGTAATATTAGTAATAGTAGATGGGGCATGTGTAACGCCGCTCCTAAAAGGGCTTTAATAGGCTTTAATCGTCCAAAAACTCATTAGTGTCATCATGGTCTGCTCACACCACTCCCACCAAGCCCGGTGTCGTGAGGTAGATGTTGTTGTGGTTTTGCTGACCTCTGAACTGAAAGCTTTGTTTACGGCTGCGGCGCACATGCGCAGTACGGCTCATTGTTTCAGGGGCTACCGGAGGCTACACATGTTGCTCTTGCTAAATAGAGGTGAGCAAAACCTTGCCCAGAGAGCAACCAAAAGGCTCCATCAGTTTTGACCTGGAGTCCCTGCTGAGGTGTGAATGATACCATTGTTGTCTGAATGAGGAGACCAGTGATGACAAACTGAAAGGGAAGGAGTGTTGCTCTGCCTTCTGTTGGCTGAATCAGTGTGTTGTAATGTAACTAGAGAGAGATTTTCATCACATCATTGTTTTCCTGAGCAAGCATCATAATATTTACAGTCACTGCACATTAAATATTTTGTATTTTTATTGTCAGTTATGATTTCTAGTGTCAGAAGAGATCAAATGAATGTGTGATTGTTTTTCAGTTAGCTTAACTCACAGTGGAATTTTCAATTGATTTTTATTTTTATTTTACTTTGGATTTTTCATTCTTTACTCTTAAGCTTAGCAGTAGTATATGTGAGGTCATTTAATCAAATATACTTTTTTAACCCTGCTCATATATAATCCCATGCATGCAGACTGTTTTATCAATAAAGCTGTGTTATGACTGAGATGCAGACATTATCAGCTTCTGCTCGCTGCACAGAAGTGTGGTGAGTTCGCTGCAGGTGTTGGACTGAATGTAACCTTGTGAACTCACATCTCGCCTGATTGGATGGTGTGAAGAACTCAACTGCAGGTCCCATGAGGGTTGAAAGCAGAAAGTTTTTTTTTTTTTAATGTGCTATTGTTTTTGTTTTGTTTTGTTTTGTTTTGTTTTGTTTTGTTTTGTTTTGTTTTGTTTTGTTTTGTTTTGTTTTGTTTTGTTTTTTTTGTGGAGAACTGAGGCTGAGTTGGTGTGGTGGAAATTTCTATTGAGTGCATGCTTAACTATTTTGCAGTGCTTAGATTTATTTGTTATAAATACCCGTAGCTCTCACACACTCAGATGTGTGGGGAACCATGAATGCTTTGTCTAGAATTTACTTTTCCTGATAATCTTAGCGTAGCAGCTGCGGGCACTCGTGGGAGTCTTCCTGTGTCCAGCCTATGGCTGGGTGCAGTCAAGGCCCCTGGGAGTGAACGTAGCAGATAGTTATTAGAGGCTTGCACGCCCCTGCGAGGGCAGAACTCACTCTGTTACTCTGTTGACTGTGTGACTTCTCCTGTTGTACAGCATAATAAAAGAGACCATAACGAACTCACCGGCGGAAGCCCTTTATTAAATAAAATTGCCATAACAGTTGGCGTTACGAACAGGATCCTACGAGTGTAATCCGGCGAAGGACAGAGACCTGGTGATTGGCCATCCTGCGGACAAATTGCTGCAGCCCCGCCGCCATTGACGGACCCTATGGGGACTGGGTCTGAGCCTACCGTCCGGACCACCGCTAGGATCCACGAACTGGTTTCCCTCCTTTTCGGGGAAACTCCTACAAGCACCCGGTGAGTTCTTTCCATATTGGACTGGTTGGAGGACGAGTGACCTATGTAGTGCCGGTCACTATAATACACAGCATAAAACTTCAATCCTCCCAGAGTGTTTGGTGTTTGGAGTGGGAGAGAGATTGGAGAGGGTTTTTTTAGCACTTTTGCACCCTCGGGTCTGGGCTGGGACCGTAGAGGCGAAAAGGCCGTTGGAGACGTTCAATTGAAAATGGATGACAGATCTGTTGACCACTGGGAGACCGGAAAGGGGTCATTTGTCCCCTGTACCGGTGTCGGACGGGAGAGGAGTCATTTGGCCCAGGCTTATCTGTGTGTCAGAGTACGTCTGATAGACAAGTTGGAGGGACCTGGTCTCCTCGTGGAGAGTCCTCCAGACACCCCAATATGTAATGACATGTCAGGAAAGTATGGGCCCCAAAGGCGGAAGCTTGAGCATGAGGCAGTGACTGGTTCTGCTAAAATGTTCACCGGGAAACAGGAAAACCGGGGAAAAGAAGAAGATTGAGAAGTCACTTGGATGAGCGAAGCTGGAAGCAGAGCTAGAAAGCAGAGGGACATCCGCTTAGGGAGGGAACAGGGAGAGAAAACATCATGAGGGACATGAAAGGGTTTTACTACAGATACATGTGTCTCCGTGCCATCTGGTCTCTTTCGAGGTTGATTCGTACTGGACGTCGGCTGTGTGAGGAAAGCGACTGGACTCCTCCCCTTCAAACATCCATCCAACCACCACGGCCTCTGCTCTACTCTACTCCCACCCTCTCTGACATGTTGAACTCCACCTCTGCATCAGCTTCCTGCTGAAGGAGTGGTCTGGTCTGTCAGACACTCCCAACACATCGGCATCGGAAAGCACCACCTCCTGGATGAATGATGGAAGTGAAAACTGAGCCAACAGCACAATATCATTCATGGTCGTTCTTCAGAAGCAACTCTCCTCAGGGCTCAAGCTACAAGAACCACCCTGAGGGGGACAGAGGACGCCAGGATGAAGCTGGTGGGCAGACTGGACACTGGGTCCGTAACTGCCCACATAAGAAATGTGGACATGGACGATGGTGTGGAGAACCAGGCAGAGGAGCACAAGAAGGGGGGACACCGGGTCACGCTGAATTCTCATCCGACTGACGAAGGAAATTCGGACTGAGAAGATGAAATCACCACTGATGGCATGGGTGACGTACGCAAAACAACACACAACCTGCTAACCGCAATGAAGAAGCGCTTTGCACTGATACACAGCTGCACAGGGTCAGTATAGAGTAGCAGAGCTTGAAAAGAATACAAAAACTACACACTGATTAATCATATTTCATGCACAATTACTGATGTACATCTGAGGTTTGCCATGCTCACGCTCAAGATAACACGGAAACCTGTGGGATTTTTATTTTAGCTTATTTTTATAAATTGGGTTGATTCTGGGAGGGCAAATTGGATGTTGACTCCTGGTAATAGAAGAAAGCTTTCCATGTCCACTTAGATGCGACTTGTTCTTATTGTCTAAACTTTGCCCGATGACTCTGATTGACTGACAGTCGATGATCAAACTGGAGATGGTGCTCACATCAACCGCAAATGTATAACTGCAGACAAACCCCAGTGCTTTTCACATGCACTGTACATACAGGACATGATGTTGACTATGAACAATGTTTTCTTTTTCCAGGACTTTGATGATGACTTCACTATATCAATGTTTTTTTGACAGGATTCAATGCGCAGCGTCTGTATGTCTGTCTACTGTCCAGATGTCTCTGTTTAATGTTTCAGGTTCTCACCAACGTTTCCAAAGTTCCCTTGCCAAACCCCGCGATGGGTAATGGAAAGATTTGGGACGGTTCATCCATGATTCGTTCTTAGTAGTCCGATCAGGTTCATTAGGGACGGTTCATGCGACAACGTGTGATTGGCAGCCGACTGCTGATCCAACCCTCCAATATTCACCATCTCTCTCAGCGTATCGTAAGACCTACGCTGAAGTACATGTTCTGCAATCTGTGCTGATGAGCATGCTCAAATAACCACACTTGCAACTGAGTTATAAAGAACAAACAGAACATGGAGTTCAAATTCTTAAGATCAGAGTGTAAAACCTAATTGATTTAATCTTGAGAGGGTTTTCTTTATTTCAGACCCTCCAAAGCGAACTGTAAAACAAACAGTTCATTCAGTAGCTGCATCTTTATCAGCTGAGGAGCCGAGGACAGCTGAATAGAAAACAACTGCAGAGGCCTGAGAGACAGCATCACACACACACAGCCTAGTGAGCTGATGATGTGAGGATGAAGATGCACCGATCAGGTAGTTTAGTAGAAAATAATATACTAATGTGTTTTTGTTTTGTTTTTGTCTGGGAAGCATTTGTTTGTTTTATTAGAAAATTCCCACAGGTACCCCCATCGCTCCGATCCACAGTTCCGATCCTCCATTGCCAGCCGCGCCGCACCGACCTGAGGGGAGCAGCTTCACAGCAGCGGGAAGTACAGACACACACACACAACTAGAGGGACTGACTCAGATTTAGGGAAAATTGTTTTTTTCTGAGCCTGTGAGGACATTGATTCTGTTCTTCTCTTTCTGCTGAGACTTCTTTCAATGCAGGAGAGAAGAAAATGTTGTGGCTGTGAAAGCAGTGAACACAATAATGGACGGAGCTGCTCCAGAGGCTGGAGGCGGGGCGGCTGGCGGTGGAGGAGGTTGTGGAGACAGTGGGAGTTTGATTACGAATGTGAAAACTTCCGACGTAATGACGACATGTCGACTGCTGACTGATCGCCGAGGTCAGAGCATGAACACACACACACACACACACACACACACACCCATACACACACAGACACTTACAACACCACACAGACAGAGAAAAAGAGAGGTAGTTAGAATTCCTAAAGTTATTTTATCAACTTTCAAATGATGATATGTTCATTGTATCTTGTCAATCTCAAGGGAGAAATGCTAGTGGGTCAACAGGACTGATCGATCCTGATAAAATGACCAGAGGCAGCAGGCTGCCTCCATTATGGGTCACTTCTCCCCCCACATCACTGTGGCTCTGACCACAGGCTGTAGGGCTCATCGTCTTCAGTGAAATGATTTAAAATGTCATACTTTAATATTTTCAACTTTAAGTTTATCTGTGCGTATTATGGAGAAAATATACCACTGCCAAATACACAAGAGAACTTATTTTAAGTGAAGGTTTGTTTATGATTGGCTACAAGAACCCTCAATCAAATGTCAATTTCAAAATCCATTGAAACAGATAGAACTTCCACCTCCATCTGTTTTAGCTGAATTATTTGTGGGCTCAACATAAAGATTATGTAGGTTTATAAGCTCAGCTAAACCTTGCTGAGTAACACTGAGGCCAAGTGTCACATTAACACATCCTGGACGATTACAGCGGTTACAGGTATTGGATGTGATCAAGGTGTTTGGTTGAGACAGAGAGTCCATATGATTCACCAGATTTCACACCAAAACCGCTCACCAGGAGACAGGTTGTCTCTTTCCCGGGAATGTATTCCTGCTGTCGACAGTTTATTCCAAATATTTGTGATTTTATTGCTCCCATTAGGTCTCTGACTGCATGTTTGCAGGTTTCCTGGACTCCAGATGCACTGGAAGCATCCCGGGCCCTGCAGTCTTTCTTCACTTTTCTGTCTCGACCTGTCATTTCGTTGTTTCTGATATTGAACAAACTGTGATGTTATGGTTCAGATTATTATTATTATTCAACATTTATTTATAGAGGAGTAACCCCTTGAGATGCATCATCTCGTTTTCAAGGGGTTCCTCTGAATGAAATGACAATTAACATAAGGAGCATGGCATAAAAAAGGGCCAACCATAATAGTCATAATACAATGAATTGACAAGAGAACTAAACAAAACCAAAAATACAAAACACAACAATAACCACGCACACACACACACACACACACACACACACACACACACACACACACACACACACACACACACACAGCTGTCGTGAATCAACCAACCTCCCAGCCACTGCCACCACCGCATCATGCACAAAGTAAGACATATGGAACCATCAGACTCCATTATATTACAAATGTGTCTGTTTTTGGCATATAATACTGTAGTAGGTTTTCCAATAAAACCATCCACAGGAGCTTATGGCTGACGCGTGTTTCCAAAAAAAAAGAAGTTTGTCCTCCACAAAGTTCTTCATTTGACATTTATTGAACAAAAATAAACAAAAAATAGAATTTCCAAACAGCTATAAAAATGCACAAACCTTGAAAGATCTTAATTAGTTCCTAAAACGTTCCTACTATATAACAGGTCCACCACGGTAACACGGTCAGAAAAACCGTGAGCTCCTCTCGACTCTCAGGCTGTCTCTGCCACAGCACCTAGCATCACACAGATTGTCGCCGTTTCTTAAAGTGATAGGCTCCTATTTCGTCCTTAATTGTTATGAGCTCATTAGCTCAAATTAACCAAATACTGTGGCTGTGTATATTATGAGAATGCAAATATAATTAAATCAAGCATGTAAAAACTGCTTAAATGACACAAAACAATAACTCAATAACTTAACTGAAATCGTCATCAATAAACACAAATTATGCATGCTGCACCTATATTACCGGCCCCTAATTGTTCTAACAGTGCAACAATTTTGAACAATTATCATCTTTCTTTACCACTTCAACAAATGAAACCAAAAGGAATGTTTTAACATGCATAAAGAATATTCTGTGCCGTGTTAATTAGCTTCACACAATAATACAAATTTCGTCCAAAGTCCACCATTTCTTCATCATTCGTATTGAGAAACAGAGCCAGAGGTTACTAGCACTTAGTTCATCGTAGGGGCTCAGGCTTCACTGGCCCGTTCAAATTACACAAGCAGACAAATCTTCGTGATGGGTCTGTCCAAGGTGTTCGTCTTCGTCTTTATGCGAACTCTGCGAACATAACCCATCCTGTCTGGGAATGTCTCTGTTATCTTTCCCATGATCCACGAATTCCGTGGTGCACAATCATCCACAAGAAGAACCACATCTCCTTCTGCAAAGCTTCTTGAAGCTGTGGCCCATCGCTGGCGCTCCTGGAGCTGTGGCAGGTATTCTTTTACCCACCTCTTCCAGAATAAGTTTGACATATATTGAACTTGCCTCCATCTACGCCTAGCGTAAAGGTCATCCTTGTCAAACAGTCCTGGAGGAAGGATAGGTTTGGTTTTCAAAAGCAGAAGATGATTCGGTGTGAGAGCCTCTAAGTCGTTTGGATCACTCGACGCCTTTGTGATAGGTCGGCTGTTTAAGATCGACTCTGCCTCACACAGGACAGTGTGAAGGCTCTCTTCATCCAATGTTTGTTCTCTCATCGTAGAGTTGAGGACTTTCCTTATTGATCTTATCAGTCGCTCCCATGCTCCGCCATGATGTGAGGCTGCAGGAGGGTTGAATGTCCACTTAATGCTGCGCTGATGGAACAGATGCTGGAACTCTGAGGAATTCCAGTCAGCAATGGCTGCCTTCAACTCTCGGTTGGCTCCAATAAAATTTGTCCCATTATCGGAGCGAATTTCTTTCACCTGTCCTCGCCGTGCCATGAACCGACGGAGTGCGTTAATGCACGAATCTGTGTCTAGCGATGAGGCCAGCTCAATATGCACTGCGCGCATGGCCAGACATGTGAATATGACACCATATCTCTTTATGAGGCTTCTGCCACGTTTGACTTCGAACGGTCCAAAATAGTCCACGCCCACTCTGGTAAAGGGGGGATCGTCTGGTAACACTCGTTCTTGAGGGAGATCAGCCATGAGCTGTTTTCCAGCTTTCCCATGCAGACGGCGACATATCACACACTTTCCACAAATTTTCCTGATAGCTGCGTTGGCACTTGTTATCCAAAACCTTTGACGCAATTCAGAGAGCATATGATTGCGTCCTCCGTGCCCAGTTTCTTTATGAATCTGTTGGAGAATCAGATCTGCAATGTGAAAGTCCTTGGATAAAATGATGGGTTGCTTGCCATCCACAGGCATAGCTGCCCGACTCATCCTTCCACCAACTCGCAGGATGCCATCTTGGAGGATGGGATTCAGTTTGTACAGGGGGCTGCTGCGCTTAACACTTTGTCCTTTGTTCAGAGCTGCAAACTCTCCTGAGAAACTTTCCTCCTGACAGAATCTGATAATGCATAGCTCCACCTTATCCAGATCTTCCAATGAAATGTGTGTGCTCTTGTAACTTTCTTTAAAGCTATTCATCTGATTTTGAATCAGCTGTTGGCTGCTGCCGGAGCTGGCTTCTTCAGCTGCTGCACACAGCTCTTTCTTTCTTTGGCTGAGACTCTGAAGCAAAGCTTTAAACTTCAATAACCATGCTACAGCCCGCTTCAGCTTCATCCAGGAAGAGAAGTAATTGACCAGTCTCTTGAATGGAGCTACATTCTGCTCCACAGCAATGTATCTGACTGTAAGTCTTTTGATCTCTGGATCATCGAAAGCAGATTCTGCATTAGTCAATGGGGTTTTTGGCCAGTACTCAACTGGACTGTGCAGGAAATCTGGACCTGACACCCAAGTCGTGTTCTTCATGAAGTCATCAACTCTTTGTCCTCGAGAGGCGCAGTCAGCTGGATTGTCGTCAGTGCAAACATGCCTCCACTGCTCCACGTTAGAATCTTTCAGAATGGCTGACACTCTGTTTGCCACAAATGTTCTGTAACGTGTTGTCTCATTTTGTAGATATTTAAGTACAACCGTACTGTCTGTCCAGAAGATTGAGTCTGTGAGCTCCAGCTGGAGTTCTCTCCTCAAGACGCCATCCATTTTCACTGCTACTGTGGCAGCAGTCAACTCCATCCGTGGAATGGTAGGTGATCTGAGAGGTGCTACCCGGGACTTGCCCATCATGAACACACAATGCGGTTTGTTAGTCGTGCTCCGCATGAGAAGGTAGCTGACTGATCCATATGCAAACTCACTTGCATCAGCAAAGTGATGTAGTTGCGCCAATGCACAATCTCCAAATCCCTCAGGCTTCAGACATCTGGGAAAACTGAAGTGCTGTAAAGCAGGGAGACCAGCAAGCCAGTCACACCACCTCTTTTTGATGTGCTCAGGTAAGTCATCATCCCATCCAATCTTTAACCTGCAGAGGTCTTGCAAGAGAGACTTGGCCGGCAAAACTACAGGAGCCAGTATGCCCAACGGGTCATATATCGAACTCACAACTGAGAGAAGACCTCTTCTTGTGAATGGGCGATCTTTGATGGTGATTTGGAACTTAAACATGTCGGACTCCACACACCAATTGAGTCCAAGTGCTCTTTCCATAGGAAGTTCATCCTGGTCAAGATCCAATGTTTTCACCTCCTTTGCCAGCTCAGACTTAGGGATAGAATCCAGTACTTTCCGACGGTTGCTGACCCATTTGGTCAGACGAAAACCTCCACGGCTGCAGATGTTCATGAGGTCTTGGCACATTGTTATGGCTTCCTCTTCTGTTGCAACGGACTTGAGGCAGTCATCCACATAAAAGTTCTGAAGGACTGTCTGTACCACATCTGCACTGAACTGTTGGCTGTGATCTTCAGCGCACTTTTTCAAAGCAAAACTGGCACAGCTGGGCGAGGATGTGGCGCCAAACAGGTGCACAGTCATTTTGTGTTCAGCAAGAGCCTGACAATAGTCCCCGCCTGGCCACCAAAGAAACCTCAGCAAATCAGAATCATCATCAGACACTTTGACCTGGTGGAACATTGCTTCGATGTCTGCCATGATTGCAACTGGTTCTTGTCTGAATTTGATGATGACACCAATCAGACTGCTAGTTAAATCAGGGCCTTGCAACAATCGGTCATTCAGGGATGTTCCCTGATATGAAGCCGCACAGTCAAATACCACTCTCAGTTTCTGCTTTACAGGGTGATACACAGCAGTATGTGGTATGTACCACACTTTCCCTTCCTTGTACTCCACTTCTTTCTCAGACAGTTGTACTGCGTAACCCTTTTGCAGAATGTCGTTCATGAAGTCTGTGTACTCCTTGTGAAAGCTGGTGTCTCGCAGAAATCTCCTCTTTAAGTTCTGTGCTCTCTGCTCAGCCATTGTACGGTTGTTTGGCATGTTATCCATTCTGTTCTTCACTGGCAAGCATATAACATAATGGCCTTCAACTAATTTCGCAGACTCTGTCACCACATCCATGAACTGGTGGTCCTCTCTGGACATTTCCACTTCGTCATGTTTCCCTCCTTCTGGGAAATCCAAGCGAAACTGCTGAAGCCACATGCTCTCCAGATTGGTCACTGAAATCCGATTTGCCAGGATCTTGGAAGGTTTCTTTTTATCTGTGCTGCTGCAACTTTCTCTCAGAGGCCCATTGACCGTCCAACCAAGCTTGGTTCTGATGGCGTATGGTCCATTACCAACGCTGCTCACCACTTCCCACGGCTCCATAGCTTTCGGCACATTCGCGCCAATGAGCAAACCAATGTCTGCTTTAATCTGAGGAAGATTTATTTCCTTAAGGTAAGGCCACCTTTCCAGATCCTTTTGTTGTGGAATGTTTTGCTTTCCTACAGGTATTGTCTTGTGTGTGAAAACATCTGGAAGATCGATAAACTCATTACCGAACAAACTACTGACCTCCAATCCAGATACCACGTAAGTGTTGACAGGTTTCTCTTCACTCATGGTTCTCAGCAGCATGTCGGTCTTTCGTCCACAAAGCTTCAAGTCATTCATCAGAGTTTCGGTACAGAATGTCGCTGAGCTGCCCGGGTCCAAGAAGGCGTATGTCTGTACTATCTCACTTCCCTTCTTGGACTTAACTTGGACCGGAACTATTGCAAGAGTACAGTCATCTTCTCCGGCCCCAGTCTGCTCATGAGCCTCAGACTGAGCGCAGACATAGGCACTCATGACTGTCTGACCATCAGTATCATCTTTTCTATGTTCTCCATCAGCCACTGTCTCCTTCTTCTTAATATGCAGAAGTGTAGGATGTGTTGAAGAACACACTTCACAGCTCACCTTTGCTTTGCACGATTTACTCATGTGTCCACGTTTGAGACAACTAAAACAAAGTCCCTTGCTTCTCAAGAATTCCAATTTGTCTTTATGTGGCTTGCCTTTGAGCTTATTACAAGTCTCTATGGCATGTTCACCTTTGCAGAAGAGACATCCCAGTGTTGTTGAAGCTGGAGCTGAGTGTTGCACCTGATCTGCATCATCCTTTTCCATCTTCACAGCACTTGTGGTGAATGACCTCCTGATTATGTCTTTTTTCTGCTCTTTGTGACTGGTGTGTGTAGATGTGGGTGTTCTAGCTGTAGGATTATCCTTTATGTCTCCAAAAACAGGGTGAAGAGCAACCTTGGCCTGTTTGTGGACAAACTCAGCTAGATCCTTAAATTTGACTCTCCTGTCACATTCTTCTTGTATGCCATACACAACACTCCTCCATTTTTCTCGTAGCTTGAAAGGAAGCTTTGCTACTATAGCCTTCAGGTTTGTCACGTTATCCAGCTCTTCCATGTAGCTCACCTCTGACATGGTGTTGCAGCAGGCTGTGAGGAAGAGTGAGAAGGCATTAAGTGACTCTGCATCCTCTGGCTTGATAGGTGTCCAGCCCAGCACTTTGTTTGTGTAGGCTACAGCGATTTTGTAATTGTTTCCAAAATGTTCTTTTAATAGCTGTTTGGCCCTTTGGTAGCCTACGTCTGGCTTCATGTGCATGCAGCTCTTTACGAGCTCCTTTGGCTGTCCTTCAGTGAACTGCTCTAAATAGTAGAGGCGATCTTTAGAGCTGTCGGTACGGGATTCTACACCATGCTCGAAGGCTCTAACAAATGAGTTGTAACCCAGAGGATCACCACTGAAGGTAGGAATGTCCAACGGTGGCAATGTCATCATTCTTTGTTGTTTTATCATTAGCTCTGTTATGTTATTCTGTCGTGCCATAACATTGCAGAGAGTCTCCACAGTATGTTCATCGGGCACAAGGTCACCACTGAACTGTGGTGGCGTGGTGAACTGTGGTCGCAGTGGTCTAAAATCACTGTTTTCATTTTCCATGTTGTTAACCTGATTTTGACTCACAGGTAATGGTATATAACCAGACTCAATCGTCCTTCCACCTAGTGGACTCACGTGTGAACGTCGTTCACTTTCATAGTTTTCTAAAATTTTGAGCTTAGCGTTGGAGGCCGCAATAGCAGTTTGAAGATCCAAAGCTTCTCTTTTAGCTTTCAACTCAGCTTCTTGACGTTCCAGATCCTGCCTTTGTTTAAGAGCTGCAGCTTTTGCGAACAACTCTGCTCTCTCTACTTCAGCTTTAACACGCGCAGAAGAAGCACTGGACACTTTGCTTCCAACAGCTGAACTACGCTGTCTGCCCCTGTTGCTTTTCGCAGCTGAAGCTAGTGACACACTGTCAGCTGGCTGTATGCCTGCATCACATTCTTTAGCTTGTTTAGCACGATCTTCTGCTGCCTTCATCCATATTTCCACGTGCTGCATAAATCCACTCATGTGCATTAACTTAGGCTCAAACCATGATCGCTGATCTTTTTCTCGCTCCTCATCACACAGCAACTGTGTTAAAGCATCATTTGTCTTGCTGAATTCAGCCAGCGAACACTGATAGTCCGAATGCAACTTCTGCTTAACTGTGTCCATGTTAGCATCGTCTTCCATTAGCTGTTCAATCTCGTTAGCCAGGCTAGTTAGACGACCCAGCATAGCCTTCCTGGATTGAGTCAAACGATGCACTTTTTCATCCATAGCTTTCTCTGTCATTTTTGACAGCCTTTTTCCAGATGCTAATCCTTCACAGTCTTTATCCATAATGCCATCCAGCATAAGCTCAGCAGTTATTGCAGCTTACCATGTCGTTTTCTTGTTTCTTTCCTTCTCTTCAAACGAGCTGCTCTTCCATCGATGCAGTCTGTCATTTCCACCAACTTTGTGCATTCCAAAGTCCTTCTTCACGGTGAGGAAGAAAGGTTTTTCTGACTAATGTAGTAGGTTTTCCAATAAAACCATCCACAGGAGCTTATGGCTGACGCGTGTTTCCAAAAAAAAAAGAAGTTTGTCCTCCACAAAGTTCTTCATTTGACATTTATTGAACAAAAATAAACAAAAAATAGAATTTCCAAACAGCTATAAAAATGCACAAACCTTGAAAGATCTTAATTAGTTCCTAAAACGTTCCTACTATATAACAGGTCCACCACGGTAACACGGTCAGAAAAACCGTGAGCTCCTCTCGACTCTCAGGCCGTCTCTGCCACAGCACCTAGCATCACACAGATTGTCGCTGTTTCTTAAAGTGATAGGCTCCTATTTCGTCCTTAATTGTTATGAGCTCATTAGCTCAAATTAACCAAATACTGTGGCTGTGTATATTATGAGAATGCAAATATAATTAAATCAAGCATGTAAAAACTGCTTAAATGACACAAAACAATAACTCAATAACTTAACTGAAATCGTCATCAATAAACACAAATTATGCATGCTGCACCTATAAATACAGTTTTCAGCATAACATTGGTTTAAAAAAAAAAAAAATTAAAAAAAAAATAAAAAAAATAAAATAGATGGTAAAACACAGATATATAAGAATATAAGGAAAAAAAAACACACACACACACACAAAACAAGCACAACAAGATTAAGTAACAAAAGCATCAGTGCATACTAAATGAATAAGTAAGTAAAGCTAAATAGAACGGGGTTTATTGTGAGCTGGGCAGAGGATCCACAGCTGCAGGCCTCCCCCCTGTCCAATGAGCAAAGGGTGACCAAGGGGAATGAAGTACCCAGAACCCTCCCCAAACCTTAGAGGGTTGACAGGGGAAGTGAGGACTTGTAGAGTAGTGTAGCCAAGCCTCTGCACTCCCCTTGAAGTGTGGAGACAGTCAAGATATATCTAACTTATAAACATGAACAGACATTCCTAAGAAATGAGAAAACAGAATTTCGAAACATTTGAATTGAGTTTATTGAGCGAATATGTTTGGGAATATGTCTGATAGTTCTGGTAAAATGATAATGTTCCTTCTATATTAGCAGCCTGCTTCACGATGTGCTGTTTTGACCGCCAGGCTCAGGTTGTTTGGGATTCGCGCCGGGGGAATGGACGGCGTTGAAGGACATGCTGAAAACATGCAGCTTGTGTTTGAGGTTGTTTTCACTGAGCTGTCTCTTCAGACTGCTCAGCCCCTCCTTTACACTCTCACCAACTTTCTGGGGAATGAAGACAGTTTTTTTTCTCGCTCGGAGCTTCGATTAACAAACTAACCCATTCTGATATGATATATTCTTGGAGAACATGGTGTTTCTGAGGGGGGAATGGTACACCAGGCCTCATCATTCCCAACAGGTCACGTCATTCTGGTTTTCCGGGAAGTTCTAAGTGGTAGCAGAACAGCACTATAGAGTGTTTGGTGTGTGCAGCTCACAAGGCAAGGCGAGGAGAACACTGTGGGGAATGCTGCTCATCTGCCACCTGAGTACCCTGTGACCACCTGATGATGGACTTTGTGGAGCTGCTCTGTTTCAGATCAGACAGACCATCAAAGGGGCCCTTCCCCTCCTGGCTGAAGGGCCTCTCCACTCTTCGCTGGCTAAACCCAGGTGACTGGATCCAGGTGAAGGACTTCTGCAGGAAACACTGGAAGGCCAGGCGGTGGCCAGGTCCATCCAGGTCCTGCTGGTGACTCACACTGCCTTTAAGGTAGCAGAGCAAGCTACCTGGAGCCAGGCGAGTCACTGTAAGCTCCTTACAGTGCCACCCTGACTCCAACAGCTGATCTCCCAGCCACAGGGCAGAATAATCCCTGAGATCAGCTCCTGTGTGAGATAGTCCACCCTCCACCAGGCAACGGTGAAGATGTTCCTGCTCCTGATGATGGCAGTGGCCCCCCTGCTTCGTTGCAGACGTATGGTGGACCTCACAGGACTCCAGGACAGCCTGTGGTGGAGAGCTGCCCCTGCGGTAGCTCGAGAGTCACATGATACCAACTGTATTGTTTGTGCTTTTACGCCTTATGCTGCCTCCTCTAACACTTTACCATTCCTTGTTTCTGTTCCTCCCCAGGATTCTCTCTACATGTTTCTGCATGCAGGCAGGAATAGCACTGGCACAGAGCTACAACATCCTTGGTTCTCACTCTAACCCTTACCCTTAGTCTTAGTCTTCCCCTTACCCTTTCCCTCTCCTTTTCAGCAGCATTCTAAGGAGGTGTCTTCCCTTAGCATGGCACCATTCAAAACCAGCATGAGAGCCTCACTAGTCTTGTTACTGATGGATTTGACCTCCTCATGGAGGAGCAGAAGGCTGTGTGTCCTGGGCCTGCTGAACAGAGTGGCCCTGGACCTCCTTCTTGAAAAGAAGGGGGGGTTTGCCCTCTCATAGGTGATCAGCACTGCTCCTGGGTTCCTGACATCTCAGATAACATGACTAACGTAGACACTCAGCTGTTTTCCCTGCTTGCTGAATTGCACTCTCAGGACACGGGTGTCCCCTCGTCCAGATGGGACTTCTGGGATGGCTGACTGAGGGCAACTGGTGAGCTTGGCTAACTAAGATTGCTGGCATGCCTGCTTTTTCCTTATCTGTGTTGTCTTCATTTTCCTGAAGCATTATTCTCATGATTCATTGTTTGATATGGCTCTCGTGGCTACTTTGGCTCAATATGCTTTGTTTCATTCTGTTGTAACTTCTGATTCCTCTTTCACACACATCTCTGATGTTCCTGATGGTTTGATGATTTGAAGTTGAGTGATTAAGTGATCAGGTGAAATTTCCCACAAGGTTGATTAAAACGTGATTGATTTAATCAAAAGAGGGGAATGTGTGGTGGAAATTTCTAATGAGTGCATGCTTAACTGTTTTGCAACGCTTAGATTTATTTGTTATAAATAACCGTAGCTCTCACACACTCAGATGTGTGGGGAACCGCGAATGCTTTGTCTAGAATTTACTTTTCCTGATAATCTTGGCGTAGCAGCTGCGGGTGTTGCACGTGCACAAGGATGACACCAGATGTCCACGTGCCAATGGAATTTATTTTTCATACAGGGGCTCTGCAAGTACAATACAAACAATAAATGTTTGGAGAAACATGCTGCTCTCTGCCCCAAGTCCGCTCCTGTGCTGGCTTCTTTGTGGGTTTGAGAAACAGCACCACTTTCCTCTAAGAATACTCATGCTGCCTCCTACTGGCAGATTTGAGTATTGCCCGAGATCCACAGCAAGCAGGTGAGCAGTGACACAAGGCTTACAATGATATCAATCGCACTAAAATAAAAGTGTGTGTGTGTGTGTGTTGGGGGGGGGGGACCAAGACAAAATAACAAAACTACAAATCTGGACACTGGACATCAAAATAACAAACTGAATGTCCAGGGTGCCACACCCCTACTTACAAAAAGAAAAAAATGCTGATACATTTTTAAATACTCCATAAGCATATTTTTTGCAGCACTGGTGTCTCTTCTTAAAAATCACTATGGTTCCACACACACTGATGGTCCTTGCCCATACAAAACACAGTCTTGACAGTACATTTAATGTTAATAACATTTGCTCAAAGTAGAAGTTAGTACTGCTCAATTGATAGACCATGTTAGGGAAAGCCCAACATTTGTTTTCAAAGTCTGTAAATAACACTCCCCTGCTGGGATGGCTTAACTCCTGTAAACAGACCCCATCTTCGGCCAACGTTTTACTCCGGTCTGCTACCACATTATCCTCCTCTTTACAGTTTCAAACGCAACAATGTTTGTTACATTCATAAATACTACAGCATGCACTTCAGGAGTATTATTACATTTTTTTCACATTCTTTTTCTAGTTTCCAATCTCAGTCTCTGGTCTGTTAACAGTTGCTGCTTGAGTTATGAGAATGTGGGTATGTCTGAGAACATCCATGGTCTCCATAGATTCTGGAAACAGTGTACTGGTTTGCTCACCTCAACGCTGTCTATACCCACTTGTTTTAGGGTAGGCTGTCCCAGCTCATCATAGGTCAGTGTCCTTGGTGCCGTCGCACCCTCTGAGGATGGATGTGTTGTGCACGAGGTGATGATTCTGGGTCAGTATCAGAGTCTCCCATTGGTTGATGCTGCGCCTCCTGACCAGATGTTTGCTCTCTTGGTTGCTCCTGGAGGTCATGATGATCTTGAGATGCTTGCAGCTCCAGCTCCTCCTCTCCTCTCACATCCTGCAGCTCTGGTTCACAGTCTCTTGCCTGCTGTTCTCCCACCACTTCTTCAGAGGCTTCAGTTGCAACAGTTGGGGCATCCACTTCACTCCCCTGGTTGTGACGGTGTGAAAATGTCCACATGATTTCACCTTCATCCTCACTTTCACTGTTTGTGTCCTGAGACTGTGACTGTTGCTGGGTTCTGCGTTTGTCTTGTTTCAATCCTCTTTCTCTTTTGTTCTGCCGTTTTCTCTCTGTTTCTGTCACAGGTAAGCTGTCACATGGGAGCAGCAGGTTTCTGTGTACTGTGCGGCTTCTTCCACCTCTTTGATGTCATACACAGGGATTTCTGGGCTCTTTTGACTCACCACCACATACACTGCATCCTCCCAGTGTGAACGAAGCTTTCCAGGCCCTCCTCTCTCAGTGAGATTGCGGAGCAGAACCCTGTTGCCAGGAAGAAGTTGGGTTCCGTAGACCTTTTGGTCATAGTGCCTCTTGGTTCGAGATGCTTCTTTTTGAGCTGCTGCTGATGCAATCTCATAGGCCTCTTTCATCCCGGACTGCCACTTCATCACATAGTCCTCATAGCTCATTTGCTGTTCCTGTGATGTCAAGTTGAACAGAATGTCCACAGGGAGTCTGGGTGTGCGGCCAAAAACAGATAGTAAGGAGAGAACCCAGTAGCCTCGCTTCGAGTGCAGTTGTAGGCGTGGACTACTTTGTTCAGTGAGTTCTTCCAATCTGCTTTTTCAGCATCAGTCAGCGTTCTCAGCATTGACAAAAGTGTTCTGTTGAAGCGTTCCACTTGTCCGTTACCTTGCGGATGATATGGAGTTGTGTGAGAGCCACGCATACCACAGACCTTTTGCAGTTGGGAGAACAGCTGATTCTCAAATTCTCTTCCCATGTCATGATGGATCCTGACGGGAAAACCAAAGTTGAGAGCAAAATGGTTGAACACCTTATCCACCACTGTTTTTGCTGATTTGTTTGTAGTTGCATAAGCCTGTGCAAAGCGTGTAAAGTGATCCATTACCACTAAGATGTACTCATACCCATGTTTGCAGGCCTCAAGATGTAAAAAGTCAATAGACACCAGTTCAAAAGGGTAAGTGTGAGGGGGTAATACACAAGTGTGTATTCTAAGGAACACCAGCTAAAAATTCTTCCACTGATGGAGGAGAACTACAGCATTGTTTCAGAGAGTTTTATTCTCTGTCAATAATAAAACCACAAACAAGTAAAACTGAAAGAGATAAAGTCTTTAAAAAAGGGAAGAGAAAAAAAAGATGAAAGTCTATTAAAAGGAAGAACAAAAAATCCGTAAGATAAAAAAGAAACTGTCCACTCGGACGGCCGAAGGGGATCACGTGGGTCCGTTCCCACTCCGCGATTCGCCCATCGTCAGCTTCCAATCTGCAGGTACTTCCGGGTTGCACTCTAAACCCGAATAGTTGACTCAACTTAAAAAACCAAAGGTAACTCGTTGCCTTAAAAAAGTTAAGTAATGGAGCTTTGGTTGAACAAGTGAAGAGAACTGCGTTCAATGTACTTCAGCTTCTAACAGAATGGAATAGAAAATTCAAGTTGAATGTACTAATAAGCAAGTTACAGTAACTTAAGCTAACTTAGTTTAAACAATCATTGTCTACCCATGTATTTAACTCAGCTTGTTAAGTAACCATTACTTCATTAGTAGTTCAACCAAATTATATATTCTTACTGACCAAACATAACCTTTATTGTTCCTGAAACTTAAAATTTGCTTTCAATAAATGGAGCCATGTATACAGACAACTGCAACATTACAGTGAGCCAAATGTTTTTATTGAACATTACTTTTTACAAAAACTCACCAAACTTTTTTTTCAGCAACAAAAACATCAAAACCATGGACTGATAGTAAACAAAAAAACAAAAAACCTCCAAGGACAGGAGGAGATTCCGCATCTTACATTGCAGGCTGATTCTTGAGTGTCTGGAGTTTAGGTTTCAGATCTGTCTTACAGAGGTACCTGTTGAACAAAATCAAAGGTGTTCTTCATGCACTTTGCTTAGTTGAGATGGAGTGCGTAGGCAAGTCCAAAGACAATGTTCTTAGCCTGAGGGCAGGCTGTTGGTGTCCATCACAATGTTTCTCTCCACGATGATTCCCATGAGGAAGCGTAGTGGTGCAGGGACTGTGAGTGTGGAGTGATGTTCTCCCGTTCATTGCAGAGGATCCCCACCGCACGAATCTTCCTCTTCATCAATGTCCTGAAAAAGGTAACAGGGCACAATCACGTAAACATGACAATATGGAGTTACAGTCTCTACAGGCACACAGCCACACGTCTGCCCGGTCCAGTGTCCACCCACTGCCCAGTGACCGCTACAGAAAACCACTCAAGACCCAAAATGGGTCCACACTTTGGATTTAAAAAGAGATGTTGGCCGTTTTATTTCAGTACATTTTTGAACTTGGTCGCCTTTCTCTCGTAGTTTTTTTTTTTTTTTGTTTTGCAAATGGATCTGATATCACTGGATTGTGAAGGGAAAACATTTGAAACAGTAAACTAGAACCAATATAAGTTTTTGGGGTGGAGAAAAATGATTTTTGAACAACAACAACAAAATTTGAAATCTATTTAAAAATCGCTAAACAAAAATACTGATACTGATGTGACTCAATTCCCCCCCACCCTCACCCTGAATAAATTCAATTGAAAATCAGCTGACCTTTGTGGCATCAGGTCCTGCCATGTGAGGACTCTTTTTGCCTTGAAGATTTCCATGAGCCTGGGACTGCAATGGTCACGGACCTTGTGGAACTCCTGTCTCAGGCTCTTACCAACCAGCCTCTAGAACTCCAGACACACCTGAAACATGTAAAAACAAACATGGTCATGTTCAAATGAAATGACAACATGATGTGATCTTTTCAGGCAACGACCCAGACTGAAATATTATTCTTTTAGTCAGTTTTGATGAATATGCAGCCCTTCTCGTGACACTGAATTCCAAATGAAAATAAAATGTGATTATTGTAGTCCAGGGGCGTCCACCTCTGTCCTCAAGGGCCGCCTCCTGCATGTCTTCGCTCTCTCCCTGCTGCAGCACACCTCTGTCTCATCATGTTGATGTTGTCCTCAAAACTAGTAGAAAAGCCCATTGAAGAGTCCCTCATTGCAATCAGGTGTGCTCCAGCTGGGAGAAAGCTAAAACGTGCAGGATGTCGGCCCTTCATGACCGAGCTTGTACACCCCTGATGACTACATCACTTCTGTTCAGAGATGGTTGTGCAGGTTATGTCACTTTATGTCATGTTTTTGTCATTATAATTCATTGCCAAGTGATAAAATTCATTGTGACTTGCCCGCATTTGTTGGTTTAAGCAACAATTAACAGTCTGTATAGAAATAACAACAATACAGTTGTCATTTTCTATAATCAAATGTCACCAGCGGGGCTCCAAAACATGAAGCATATTGAGACAAACACAGCCCTACCTGGCGTTCAGTACAGAGAGCCAGCCAGCTCTGACACATCTGGGTGATGGCAGGCCACCTTCACCTCAGCTCAGCTCCAGCTGTTCGGGCGAAACACAGTAAAGAAGATATTAAAACACATCAAGAGAAAGGAAAGCATATAAAATGTCTACTTTTTCTAATTTACATTACATCTTCAGGCCCATTACCAGGAAGGCTCTAAAAGGACATGATAAACCTTTTTTTTTTGTAATTTCATTCACTGCTTGTCCTCACATAGGACCCCAGGTGAAGCAGATTATACAGTATCTGTGACATACGCAAAAGGTTCTGATTTTTAGTTTTATAGTCAGGAGTCTTCGGCTCCTAGCAGTGTGTTTATCTGCTCAAACAGTGTTCAGTCATCTCCATGAGCGCTCCGCCGGCCGGCCTCCGCGGAGCCGGACCCGGCAGAGCTGCTCCGTGAGACGGTGCCCGATGAGAGGGCGGTCTGCTGCGGGCTTGTTTGTCCAGTGAACGGGCCGCTGCAGCGCTCCGCCGGGCTCTCTGCGTGCTGACTGTCCGCTCAGCGCGGAGCGGGAAGCGGGTTCTCCACCCGCGGCACTGCGGCTGCGCGGCCCAGAAGCATGCGCCGGTCACGGAAGTCAGCATAGCTAACACGCTAACGCTAGCTTGTCAACAACGAGCTAACCACGTGCATGCAATCAGTTATAACTTTAAACTAGGGATGTGCGATACCACTTTTTTTCAGACCGATACCAAGTACGAGTACTTCATCTTCAGTACTCACCGATACCGATACTTGCATACCGATACTTTATACACATAAAATTTAAAATAATGCAATGAGATTATTTTTGAAAATGAATTTTATTTCCAATAAAAAGGCAGCCCAGCCACTATGTTTAAGTCCAAAATAATAGTCTGAAAAATAAAACAAGCAACTGAGTTTGCACATATTTCAATGAAATTAAGTGCAAGATAAAACAATTTCTCTGAGTTTTACACTTTGCATAAACTAAGGTTTTTAAATGTACTAATTTGAATGATTTTTTATGAACTAAAGTCAAAGATAGAAAAACCCCTGAGTTTATAGAGCTGCTCGTGTTATTTGTGCTGCTCTCGGATCTCTGCTCTTCAGTTTCTCGGTCTTCTGCAGAGTTTGCCGTCGAGTTGCTGCCGGAGTTTTCTTTTTTCCAGCACAACAGCGTCAGACTCTCGTCCACAAGCTTCGCCCTGAGGTGTTTAAACAAATTACTAGTGGTAAATGAACAACATCGCGCACCTCCTTTAGCAATTTTAGCATTGCAGAGTTAGCATTCTGCAAAGCTCGGCTCGTTTTCACTTATATAACAGAATTTCCACACCGGCGAAGTTTTGGTGAGACGAGCAGCCGTTCTGGGTTCATCCTGTTGTCTCTGCTCTGGATGAGACTCATGGAGAAGTCAATCCGCTGCAGTGTAGCCCTGCGCCTGTCAGCGCTCCAGAGAGGAGCTTCTTCCTCTTTCATGTTTGTCGGCATGAAAGAGTTAATTTGAATCAGAAATAATAAGTAATGTCATAGTTTTAATGCATTTAAGTCATATGAACTCAATCTCTGTGAGTTGAATCAACAATCAGGGTTTACAGTGCAGACGTATGAAGTGATGAGGACGAGCCTGCCAGTGTCGGCTCAGCCACAGAGACCACAGCTGAAGACCACCGTGAGGCAGAGGGGACGTCTCCACTGCTCTCCACGTCCTCTGATGCCGCTCTCCATCAAGGTCAATAAAAGACAGGATTCATTGTTTGTATGAAGTGACAGTAATGTATCCAGTAAAACCCCACAGCTGTGTCTGATGACAGAATCTGCTCTGCAGTCAGCTGCTGCAGCAGTCCTACAGCAGGCTGCTGTGCCGGATCACCAGGAGGGAAGTTACAAAGTACAAATACTTTGTCATGTAGTTCAGTAGATTTTTCAGGTGTCTGTACTTTACTGGATTGTTTATTTTTTGACAATTATTTACTTTGACTCCCTACATTTGAACACAAAAATCTGTACTTTCTCCTCCTTACACTGTTAAAAATAACTTGTTACTTCTGTTCAGCTTCCACGGACGTGACGACACAACGTAAAACAGACAGAACCAGAGACACACAGACTGTCAGCTGACATTACATTACAGCGCCACGACGACTGACAGCATCAGACAGACAGACAGGAAGCTGTGGTCCAGTCAGACTCCAGCAGCCTTCAGTCTGTTCAGGACCTTCTGTCTCCAGTAGAGTCTCGTTACCTTCACTGTCTGCTGGATGAAACGGCTCCATCACCTCTGGCTGCTGCTGCAGCTGCACGGGTCGTCAGCCTGAAGCTGGATCAGTCACATTCAAGCTTTCAGTCCACTGACAACACTAGTTTTTTATTATTTTCATTTTGCCAAGTTATCAAAAAAGTATTGTGTATAATTAACATAATAAAAAATCATTTTTACTTTTATACTTCAGTAAATGTCAGAGTGTGTACTTTACCCTGAGTGAAGGAGTTGTCTTTTTTACACAAGTATCTGCACTTCTACTTCAGTACAGAGTGTGAGAACTTTTGCCACCTTTGTGGATCATTAGTAAAAGTAGTTAACATCCCTCATCCACATTATATTCAGATCAGTTCTAAATTAATTTGTGTGTTTTAAAATCACAAACTATGCCACCTTTTTAGGAGTGTTTAAAGAAGAAAAACTAGTGTAGTAAAACCTGCTGCTCATGGTCTTCCAGTATTTGTCACATGACCGCTGTTGTCCTTGCACATTTAACATTGGTCCTGACAGAAGGGTGACTTGACATCAGCTTTTCTCTTTTCTTTATAGAGATGTCACAGACACGTCTTAAAAGAGACAACTCTAAACGTCAGTGGGATAACAGCGAGGTCCGTGCTGTGGAAACACACATGATGGACTTCATACACACTTGCAAGGTTCAGCAGAAGATGGACTGTCTGCAGTGTATCAATGTAGAGCCCGACGCACAGAGAGACCGCCGCTGGACTGGAGGAAAAAATGACATCAGAAATCGAATCACTGCCATGAAGAAAAAGGCTCCTGCTGAACAATAAGAGCCAGTTTTTGTTGCTTTTCAGATCATTCATCAGACCATCGTTTTCTCTTTTGGGAGAAATAGACTTGTTCATTGTTACCTGTATGTTTGGAACCACATGAATTGTTGCTCTGAGCTTTGATGTTCACACATTGTTTCAGTAAAAACACATTTTGACAGCATACCTTAGTTTGTTGGGTGATGTTTATTTTCATGTAATTTTGATTCTGGTGTCGATGTGGCGAACATATTCAGTCTCAATCTGATTTAGAAAAAAGTGTTTCCTGTAGAATTTTATTGAATCTCCAGTCAGCAAGTCAGTAAAATGTATTTATATAGAACTTTTCACAGATCATCAACACAAAGTGCTTCACAGTGTAAAAATCACAGAGATCCAAGACATGGCACAGCACATAAAAACAAGGAGATCAGAAATCATACAGACAGTTTATGTTATAACTTCACAGAGTGTCAGTCTGGAAAGTTCTGCCCACTTCTTCTTTGTTGGTTGTTCTTCAAGCTTTGCTTGATTCTGCTTCCTTTGCTTGTCCAGATGCAGGTGCTTTTTTTTTCACATCTTCAGCAAAGGGCAGAAGTTTGGGAGCATTCCACTTTGCCTCATTCAGACTCCTCAGTGCCTGGGCTGACACGCTCTCATTCCATTTAGTGCCACAAATCTGTTTAAACTCCTGAGCATCACGAGCAGTGTCCTCACCGCTGATCACTGCTTCACATTCAACAACATGAGCAACTTTTTAAGGTTGTAGCTTCAATGCCACAGACGGGGTTTTGTAGAAGCCCGTTTTCTCCTCACAGCCAGCAACACTCCTGACAGCTTCTATGACATGGGGGAGACTGGCTGGTACAAAGAAGTCATGTGCTCTGTTCAGTTTGCCTCCCAGCTTTCCCTGAAGTATCAGTCTACCAGCCTCTCTCATCTTTTCTCTGATGTATTCATGTTTTGTTACGTCGTGCCCGTTCTTATTGTACAGATCTTCCCCAAACGTCAAAATGCATCTCTCTTTTCGGATCACCCTTGACACTTGGTCTTCATTCACGTTATTCACCGATTCCCAGACAGCTGCTTTAACACCATCTGGGACAGGCTGGGCCAACGCACAAACAGCTGGACTCCAGTTCTTCCAGGCTTCAAACACGCAGCTTCTTTGCTCAGCTGGCGTCTTTTCATCAGCATCACAGTGATTTTCTCTTCAACAAGGCCTCACAGTTCACACAGTGCAGGTTCTCACTGGGCTGACAGGAACTGCTGACTGCTGTCTGGGGATCAGCAATCCCTTTCCTTCTTTAAGAGCTTCAGCATTGTGGGCACGGTTTCCTCCATTCCTCAGCAAATTCAACTGTATTCTTCTTTCTTTGGAGCCTTTTGGAAATTCAGATGCTCTCACGACTTCTGCATGATCTTTGTGTTTGATTCCAGGTGTCGTGTCGTTTTGCTCAAAGGCTGAACACAACAGACACAGTAGTGCTTCTTATTGTACAGTCTGCCGCCATCTTTCTTTTCCTTTAGCTTCATTACTGACTCATCTGAACTTTCAGATGAAGCAGATCCTTTGGAGTTCTCACCGGCCCGTGGTGGTGTCGTCCGGCTTCTCTTGTGCTTCTGTTCATTTACTTCCTGTGAGCTGACAGAAGCCTTTTTCAGAACCCGTTTCCTCCGTTTCTGCTGCTGGACTTCTGGTCCATCTGCCTCCCAGTCATCAGTAGTTCCTGGCTCATGTTCGTCCTCGGTGGACTCAGAGCTGCTGAGTGAGTCCTCACAGCATCGACGCATCTGTTTAGTGAGTTCTAAAAACAAAGGCATGTTCAGGACACGTTCCTGATTCAACCCCATGAAACAATCAAACAGTAACGAGGACGACACTGGGGGGTTTGCATGTTAGAGCCCAATACATAAAATGTGTGTACATGTTACTACCAAGCATTTTCCCAGCATTCCACTGGAGCGGTGAACATTACAACTGTTTCTCCTGCTTTCCAGGTTGACGCTGGTTTCAGTTCAGTTCCAGTTCATTGTTATAAAACTCAACCTGCAGCGGCTTGAAACATGTTTCAGCTCTCATCAGGGAGAAGCAGATGTCAGTGATATTCTCTGATGAAGTTATTAATCCACTGTAACAGAGCTACACAGAGAAACTAAAGATGGTGAGTGGTACGGTCCTTTAAAGGAGCTTTTAAATCATGGTGTTCCTGTTGGACATGTTGAAAAGTGACCCTCCATTGTAATAAGTAGCAGCAGCAACACACAGCATCTAGAATTATGTTCATGTGAAGTAGTGTGAAGAACTCAGGCTGGATGTGACAGAAATGTTCCTCTAATGCAGCTCTGACTGTGTTTCAATGTGGAGATCAGGAAAGAACTGTCAGCTGTTAGTAATTCACCTTTACTGAAACACACAGACAGCGGTCAGAGTTAAAGGACAAATACAAAGTTATTAGTAGATGAGAATACATGATGAGTCTCTGAAATCAAGCAGACGTCTCTCCTGCTCTGCTGCTCATGTTGCCTGCAGAAAGTCAGGAGGAAGAGCAGCGGTCCAGCGAGTCACTGACTGAGGTTACAGGATGTTTTTAGTTTGCAGCTGGTTAATTCTGAATGAAGTCATTCAGAATTATATTAGTGAGGTTTGTGTTTACATGGAATAAACGAAGGATTAAATGTTCTCTCACGCCGCGGTCTGCAAAGCGTTCTAATTGGACAGGACGGCTGTGACATACTGACGTCTCCAGGAAGTAAACAGCGTTTTTCTCTCTTTCTTTCTGGATTAACTTTGACGCTGCAGCTTTAAAAAACGTCGGCGTTCAGCGCCCCTCGATCCGCTCGTTTCATTATAACCAATTCTTCTGAAACTGCTGTTAAATAAACCGTCTGCATACGAGGCGAAACGCGGACCGCGGGCCGCCATCTTGGAATATTGCGTCATCACGACGGAGCAGAACGACCAGAATGAAGTCGCCTCATCAGCAGATAATTCAGCTTCCAAAGGAGAACGAACCCGCCGGTTTATTCAGATTCAGACTGAATTCCAAAGTTTTGGGGTGTTTATGTAACAGGTCTCAGATTGAGAACCCATTAACAGATAATAAATCCTGTAAAACAGGATGAAAAGATGAGACGGACGACCGATGCTTCTGGTGCAGTCTGGCTTCTTCAGCAGAATTTATTCACAAAATTCCCATATGTTATTTCTTTTCCACATTCCCATATTTTCAACACAATATCAGAAACAAAATCACAATTGATCTTAAACAGTCACAGTCTCAATCCTATTTTCACAATGAAACAACACAATATCATTGTAACACAAAGTATGATCTTATATCCAGTATAGTACTGCATTAAAACGTTCCTTTCCAGTCAAATTAACTGTTTTATCACTCAGATCAATTCTAAATCAATGAAATGTAACTTATTTAACCTTACTTTTAAGTTGAAATTAATGACACGAGCGTCTTACTCTGAAATCTTGGGAAGAATGTATGAGCTGAAGACAAAATTGATCCATTTTTAACCATTTCAAACAATCATGCAAAGATATTACTGTAACTCATAACTTATTTACACAATCAACAATATACAAATCCACAAGAATGATATTTAACCTAAACCAAAATGTGCTGCAGCCATAAATTAATACAGAATTCTGGTCACAAAGGAAAAACTACAAGGCAGCACCATATTCTGCCACATGTGACGCACGAAGGAAACACGTTTCCCATTCATTCAAAAAAACACGGTCAAATCTACTGAAAACATGAACAAACTCAAATGATCATCTTCTTCAAACATTTAATCACAAGTTTGAGTAAGTTTTATGAATATATTCACACTCTACTAACCTGTAAAACAGGATGAAAAGATGAGACAGACGACCGATGCTTCTGGTGCAGTCTGGCTTCTTCAGCTGAATGAGGAAGTTGATACTTCCGTTTACACGGAGAAGCAAGGCGCCACTGCCTCCTACTGGTGGCACTGAATAAGTGTCTCATAAATGTAATTGCCTCACATGACAAGAATTTTCTTTGCTCTTAGAGGAAGCAACAATTAATCATTTCGGATTACATTCACAAATCTACAGAAATAATATATTCAAAATAAACAAAACTTCATAAAATGTGACCAACATTTAATGAGCGTCACATTTACATGGTTATTTTAGAGCAGAATGAGGCTTCATTTGGATTTATAGAGGAATAAAAAGTCCCAGGTGAACACATGGAGTGTGCTGTCAGTGACACCAACCGTTTTGATAAAAACAACAAAACAAGGAAGTTTTATAGAACACCATGGACTGGCAGCCCTTCATACACCTCCGTTATCACGGAGCAGTAATACTAGCAGTAGTTTTACTATTCTATGTATGTTCATGTAATTTATTTCAGCTTTTATTTATAACAATCAGTTGAGTCCTTCTGCTCCATGGACATGTGGGCTCGTTGGTCTAGGAGTATGATTCTCACTTTGGGTGTGAGAGGTCCTGGGTTCAATTCCCAGACGAGCCCTTCATCTGTCTCTGCTTTCTCCTACCAATAGTTTTTAGGTTTGGTCAAAGAAGAAGTCTGTCCACCAGAGGATAAAGATAATGTGATTAGTTTGATATATTCCAGTTAAAAGTGAGGCAGTGTGGAATGAGTGTGGAGACCCTCCTCAGATTCAGAGTGATGATCTGGTTGGTGGAGGAGCGACCGGCCCCCAGTGACGTGGAGGGAAACCCCGTAGCGTCAGCACAGGTTCAGACTGCTGAACGAAGCCACACCTGGCTTTACCAACGTGACACAGCTGCTGAAGGAGCTCCGGCTCCATGCTGCTCACTCAGAGGAGGAAGAACCAGATGTTGGACTCTGCAGGCCAGGGGCCTCGTTGATCACACACTGTGGAGGGCCTTGTGGCTTTTCACAGGAGTCATCTGAAGGTTTTTTCAGATGTTGTGAAGTGTTTTTGTTTCGTTTAACTTGGACTGGCTGACTCCATCTGTTATCAGGGCTTTGTATCAGGATCTGGTCTGAACCCCGACTGGGAGGAAGAGACTCAGAGAGTATCTGTGACTGTCAGCTTTCTCGCCTGTTCTTCCACTCTCTGACACAATCCTTTAATAAACCACATCATGACACTTGGTGATTTCTCAGAAATTCTTTATGCCAACAACAGAAAGATTTCCAAAGCAGTTCTAGGGTTTATCTTGCTAGAAGGATCCTCCGGGATGTTGAGAGGTGGATTTTGTCTCACAGCCACAAAGAGACACTCAGCCTCTGTTCATAAGCTTGATGATATTGATGTGAGACATAAAGTCTGGAGATGCTGGGGATTGAATCCAGGGCCTCCTACATGCGAAGCAGGCGCTCTCCCACTGAACTACATCCCCTGTTTCCTCCACATGTTCTGCTGATTGTGACTGAAGTGAATCAGCTCAGTGAGTCCAGGAGGAAAACTCCTGAGAAGCCTGTTCCTCTCTCAGCAGGACAGTCTGGACTGTGGAGTGTGGCTGGTTGCTGGAGGTCAGTATTGATGGAAGCGGATCCATCACTGGTCCAGGTCAGGTGTTTTCGTCACACAGCCATGACTCCTGCTGGGCCGCTGCGCTGCTGAGTCCCTCACATTAGTCCTGTGCGGTATACCGGTTTGTACCCAATACCGGTTTTTATTTTCGTTATGATATGAATTTTTCATATACCGCAATACCGGTGAACAGCCCAAACAACGTCCGGAATGTGCGCGACAGTGAAGTGTTTCAGGTGGGACCCATTTCACTGCTGCACACCAACAACACAGCGTGTTGTTGGCTGCCGGCGAGAGCTCTCACAGTGAAGCACACGCTGTTTACACAGAGGAACTAACACCAAAAAGAGGAGCCACGTCTGTGGTTTGGAAGTTTTTCGGCTTTAAAAGGTCGGACGTGGATCAAACAACTGTCTTTTACAAATGCTGTCGAGCAGAAGTGTTGGCCGGCGGTGCTAACGCTAGCAATTAGCTTCACCACCTCAGCCGAAAACACGTTGTCGAGTACCAGGAATGTCATCAACTAAGATCCACACCCTCCACATCCACAGCTCAATCTGCAGCAGCAGTCAGACGTCCATTCAAGATGCGCTCGCTAAAGGGACTGCACATGAGAAAAAAGAAAAAAAACAAGTGGCAGGTCGAGATAATGATCGCAATCACGCAATCTGGACATTTAAAAAAAACATGATACAGCCCTTATGACAGTAAAATGGGCTATTTAAAGTCAATCAACTGCAGTAATCATTTTATTATTAGAAGAAAATGTGTGTAACAGCACTCTTGGACGAAAAAAAAAAATACCGTCAAATACCGTGAAACCGGTATGAATTTAAAAAAAAAAACGTGATATGAAATTTTTGCCATACCGCCCAGCCCTACCTCACATCCTCAATGAAACCACTGGAGGACTCAGCTCTGCTTCTCTCCAGGAACCATGTCCTCCAGCTCTTCTGTCTGACAACACTGTTTTGGTCTGCTGCCTGAAAATAAGGCCGTTTACACTGCAGAGGCTTCAAGAGGAAACACTAAACTCTCACTGTGTTTTGGTGTCTGTTTACACCACAACAGTGCTGGAGACACTGAAAACACTACTTTTTAGAAACTGCTCCAAGGTGGAACTTTCTGAGAGCTCTCAGGCTCCGTCTCCTTGTTGACAGTGGAAATGCTGCTGCTGGTCATGAACATGAGATCAGACAAACCTCCAACACAAAGTCAGAGAAGCTTCTCCACCTTAACTCTGAGGTTTCCCCTGCGAACTGAACCCAGGACCTCTCACACCCAAAGTGAGAATCATACTCCCAGACCAACGAGCCGACATGTTCATCACACTGAATCAGGCAGGTGATCCAGACTCCTGACAGCCTGGACAGTGCTCATAAAATGACGACATCCTGACTAAAGGAAATGAAAACATGAGTCATGATGACTTGAGTGATGGTCAGTTTGACCTTAGACACTTCAAACAGTCCTCCAGGATGTAAACGGGCCGTTAATGAGTCCCACGGCATGCTGGGAGAGCTGAAGAAGCCACAGTCCTGGGAACAGAGTTCCAGCAGGGGACCAGTTCACCTTTTCGTAGCCACATCTCTGTGAGGAAAATCACGTTCAGCTCATGGGAGTCAAAGAAGTCATCGAGAAAGACTCTCTCCTAATCAGCAGAACCTCAGAGACTTCTCACACTTCAAGGCCATCTGCAAGTAGAATTGGTTTGAACAGGGATCCTCTCAACATTCCTCCCTGGTAGCACCTGGACAGGGACTTGAACCCTGGACCATCAGATTAAAAGTCTGATGCTCTACCATCTGCGCCAAAGCTGGGGAACAATAGTCTGTCTTGGGGGGGGGAAGAAGCGAAAAGAAGGGGAAGAAGAGGGGGAAGAAGGGGGAGAAGGAAAAAGGAGAAGAAGAAGGAAAAAAAGGAGAATAAAGGAGAATTGACAGCTTCTTTCACTTTTGCTTGCCTTTTTACTGCCTTTATGATCTACTTAGATCCAATTTCTTCCTGAAATTTCAAATATATGGGGAAAATCTGTCATTGACTGTGTGTTTGATGGGGAAGATGTGGCTCCAAAAGTCGCTGGTTCGAGCCCCGCTGACGACCCAAATATGTGAACTACTTCTAAGTGGATACTGTTCAACTTTGACATAAAACTAAGTTTGCCATGAAAATATTATTCACCTTTTGTAAATGTGTTGCTGTCTGGTCAGACCTGCATTAAAAGAGCTTTTATAACTCTGATCTTAACAAAGCTATATAAGAAGACTGGCTTTCTTTAAAAAGCTTTTCTAGTTGTAATGATACCCTTTTATTTAATAAGGTAAATTTGATCAGTTACTATTTTAAATATATGATCTTGACATGTCATTTTATCTTGACAATGCATAAAGGTCGGTCTGTTTTACCTTTCTAAACAGACATTCATGTGAATAACAAACCAAAAGCACTGCTGCACAAAGAAAGGCCAGATTTATTGAAAAATACAAACATATCATTTGTATATGACACAAACAGATATATGAGCTAACTATGTACAGCAAAGTATTTCAACACAATTACATACAACACCATTAAGAAAATGAAAAAAAATAATCACTGAACACATCCAGGACTGTCCGAGCTCTCTTGTGGACACCGGCACCTGTGAGCTGCTTTCTGCATACAGACCAGTGCAGAATCACTTTCCACAGTGATCCAGTCCACAGGAGGAGCCTGTGGGTGAAAAACCACTCTGGAGCAGGAAACTGGTGAGAAATGAGAGCAGACTCTGGTGGTGTGGACCACCACAACTTCAGGTCTAACTGCAGTTGCTGGTTTTTCCAGATGGAGGCTGAAATCCATCTCTGGTCCTGAGCAGGTCTATTTTATTCATCTCTGCTGGGAGCCAGCGAGGCTCAGAACCTGGAGCAGGCTGTGCTTCTGCTGCTGGAGCGTGAAGAGGGTCGGATGAGGAGAGCTCAGTGGGAGCAGTCGGAGGAGGAGCAGATGGACACAGAGGTGGTTGTAGAGGACAGGGGGGTTTGAGGAGCTGAGGATGAGGCTGATGAGGTCCTGGACTGCAGACAGGTGACGGTGCTCTGCTTGTCGTGGTTCTGAATGTGACAGAGGACACAGAGGAGCTGCAGGCCTGATGAGAGAGGAAGAGAGAACAGCTCAAAACATCACGAATGACAATGGATTGTGAGACTGTCAGTGACTATGAAGCAGTTCAACAATCCCATTGAAATGTTGGACTGAGAGGCTGTTCGTGCTGCTGCTACGTTACCTTGAAGACATGTTTTCTAGCCAAACTCAGGTTTGGGGTCAATGCAGCATCGTCAACATGTTTTCTCTAAATATTTTTGACATGACCAACACCTGTAACATCATTCATATTTACCAATGCCAAAGTCACAGAGGGCCTGGGAGCAGTCTGTCCAGATGCTGCTGCTGACGGACCTGGATGATCTGGAGCGCTGGGGGATGTGACCGGGACGCTGCTGGAAGGCTGCAAGAGCACAGGGAAGGAAAATTAATAAAACACCTGCACACATTCATTTCATGAGATACTAACAACACCCTCTGTGCATGGAAACCACAGCTACATGTTTGCATCTGGCCAAACAAAGATGACCGTCCCTCAGCTGCATAGGGCAATTCTCAGTCTACAATACAATCTGAATATATCTTATAATGCCTCACACTTTTTTAAATTAAGTTTATTCTTAAGTGCACACTGAATGCTGATTATTTTGTCCAACTTTACCTTCAGATAAAGATCAGGCCACTTCTTCTGGTGGTGCTGCTCTGTTTCCTGCCTCAGAGCCAAAAGCTGGAAGCAGCAAACCTTTGCAGGGTGGAAACCCACCCCTCATCCCCCATGGCTCTGTGCTTCTTCTGTTTGGAAGAAGGAATAGATGCACACGTCACACCAAGAAGTCCAGCCAGAGTTATGCCTGAGAAATAACTATTACTGATATGTGTTATATTACTGTCATTATTATTTGGAGGTACATAAGTTTAAAAAGCACAAATTCTAACATATTGTATGTATATTCTTTAATGCATAGTTAACCTCAGTGTTTTTTCTCATTTCTTTTTTGTGTGGGTGTGTGTGTGGGGGGGACTTTACTGAGGTGACACTGCAAATTAATAAAAGCTTTTCAGTTAAATTTCTCAGCTGATATTTTTGCCAATAAGACAGCACAGTGAAGCTGCAGTAAAAAATGACTTCTGTCATTGCAGTTCCAGTCAAGTCAGGCTAAAAATGTGGCTCTGGAGCTCAGAGAAGCTCTCAGGAAATGTCAAATATATAAATTCATTGAAGTTAATTGGCACATTGCAAAATTAAATAATACTCCTGTGGCTACGGTAACAATTAAAGCAAAAGCAGCACTTTAAATAGCTAAAACAGCTTAAAAAACTATAGGTATTCTGAAGTGAAAAAAAAACAAGCAACTAAATAACACAATCAAAACAACAAGCACGGATAACACGAATAAAGGAATGAAATAACTCCAGAGTCACCACGATGCCACGGCCGTTTCTTTCTTGTGATCATAGCGGTGTCATGTGTGTAGCTTATTGAAAGAAGACTAAAAGAAAGTTAATATCAACTTACCTTAATGTGCAAAGCCGCGGTGTTTGTCCACAGAGTTTGAGGAGGAGGAAGCCACCGGCAGAGGGTCCATAGTGACTTGATACGTGTCCTGTCATTGGTTGTTTAGCGAGCTAGTAGTAAACCGGACATCGATTGGTCGAGAGAAGCCACGTGCTCAGATCTGGATTGGGTGGGTGATTCTGGGCAATTCTGGGCAGAAGAGACGTCGGTTGGCTGAAAAATTCTGGGGCTGGAGATACGCGATTGGTTGCTGTGAGAAATTCTGGACAATCTTGCTCTGGATTGGGTCGGGGATTCTGGGCAATTCCCAGGCCTGACAGCAGAAGGTTTGGTGTCAAAGCTGGGGAACAATAGTCTGTCTTGGGGGGGGGAAGAAGCGAAAAGAAGGGGAAGAAGAGGGGGAAGAAGGGGGAGAAGGAAAAAGGAGAAGAAGAAGGAAAAAAAGGAGAATAAAGGAGAATTGACAGCTTCTTTCACTTTTGCTTGCCTTTTTACTGCCTTTATGATCTACTTAGATCCAATTTCTTCCTGAAATTTCAAATATATGGGGAAAATCTGTCATTGACTGTGTGTTTGATGGGGAAGATGTGGCTCCAAAAGTCGCTGGTTCGAGCCCCGCTGACGACCCAAATATGTGAACTACTTCTAAGTGGATACTGTTCAACTTTGACATAAAACTAAGTTTGCCATGAAAATATTATTCACCTTTTGTAAATGTGTTGCTGTCTGGTCAGACCTGCATTAAAAGAGCTTTTATAACTCTGATCTTAACAAAGCTATATAAGAAGACTGGCTTTCTTTAAAAAGCTTTTCTAGTTGTAATGATACCCTTTTATTTAATAAGGTAAATTTGATCAGTTACTATTTTAAATATATGATCTTGACATGTCATTTTATCTTGACAATGCATAAAGGTCGGTCTGTTTTACCTTTCTAAACAGACATTCATGTGAATAACAAACCAAAAGCACTGCTGCACAAAGAAAGGCCAGATTTATTGAAAAATACAAACATATCATTTGTATATGACACAAACAGATATATGAGCTAACTATGTACAGCAAAGTATTTCAACACAATTACATACAACACCATTAAGAAAATGAAAAAAAATAATCACTGAACACATCCAGGACTGTCCGAGCTCTCTTGTGGACACCGGCACCTGTGAGCTGCTTTCTGCATACAGACCAGTGCAGAATCACTTTCCACAGTGATCCAGTCCACAGGAGGAGCCTGTGGGTGAAAAACCACTCTGGAGCAGGAAACTGGTGAGAAATGAGAGCAGACTCTGGTGGTGTGGACCACCACAACTTCAGGTCTAACTGCAGTTGCTGGTTTTTCCAGATGGAGGCTGAAATCCATCTCTGGTCCTGAGCAGGTCTATTTTATTCATCTCTGCTGGGAGCCAGCGAGGCTCAGAACCTGGAGCAGGCTGTGCTTCTGCTGCTGGAGCGTGAAGAGGGTCGGATGAGGAGAGCTCAGTGGGAGCAGTCGGAGGAGGAGCAGATGGACACAGAGGTGGTTGTAGAGGACAGGGGGGTTTGAGGAGCTGAGGATGAGGCTGATGAGGTCCTGGACTGCAGACAGGTGACGGTGCTCTGCTTGTCGTGGTTCTGAATGTGACAGAGGACACAGAGGAGCTGCAGGCCTGATGAGAGAGGAAGAGAGAACAGCTCAAAACATCACGAATGACAATGGATTGTGAGACTGTCAGTGACTATGAAGCAGTTCAACAATCCCATTGAAATGTTGGACTGAGAGGCTGTTCGTGCTGCTGCTACGTTACCTTGAAGACATGTTTTCTAGCCAAACTCAGGTTTGGGGTCAATGCAGCATCGTCAACATGTTTTCTCTAAATATTTTTGACATGACCAACACCTGTAACATCATTCATATTTACCAATGCCAAAGTCACAGAGGGCCTGGGAGCAGTCTGTCCAGATGCTGCTGCTGACGGACCTGGATGATCTGGAGCGCTGGGGGATGTGACCGGGACGCTGCTGGAAGGCTGCAAGAGCACAGGGAAGGAAAATTAATAAAACACCTGCACACATTCATTTCATGAGATACTAACAACACCCTCTGTGCATGGAAACCACAGCTACATGTTTGCATCTGGCCAAACAAAGATGACCGTCCCTCAGCTGCATAGGGCAATTCTCAGTCTACAATACAATCTGAATATATCTTATAATGCCTCACACTTTTTTAAATTAAGTTTATTCTTAAGTGCACACTGAATGCTGATTATTTTGTCCAACTTTACCTTCAGATAAAGATCAGGCCACTTCTTCTGGTGGTGCTGCTCTGTTTCCTGCCTCAGAGCCAAAAGCTGGAAGCAGCAAACCTTTGCAGGGTGGAAACCCACCCCTCATCCCCCATGGCTCTGTGCTTCTTCTGTTTGGAAGAAGGAATAGATGCACACGTCACACCAAGAAGTCCAGCCAGAGTTATGCCTGAGAAATAACTATTACTGATATGTGTTATATTACTGTCATTATTATTTGGAGGTACATAAGTTTAAAAAGCACAAATTCTAACATATTGTATGTATATTCTTTAATGCATAGTTAACCTCAGTGTTTTTTCTCATTTCTTTTTTGTGTGGGTGTGTGTGTGGGGGGGACTTTACTGAGGTGACACTGCAAATTAATAAAAGCTTTTCAGTTAAATTTCTCAGCTGATATTTTTGCCAATAAGACAGCACAGTGAAGCTGCAGTAAAAAATGACTTCTGTCATTGCAGTTCCAGTCAAGTCAGGCTAAAAATGTGGCTCTGGAGCTCAGAGAAGCTCTCAGGAAATGTCAAATATATAAATTCATTGAAGTTAATTGGCACATTGCAAAATTAAATAATACTCCTGTGGCTACGGTAACAATTAAAGCAAAAGCAGCACTTTAAATAGCTAAAACAGCTTAAAAAACTATAGGTATTCTGAAGTGAAAAAAAAACAAGCAACTAAATAACACAATCAAAACAACAAGCACGGATAACACGAATAAAGGAATGAAATAACTCCAGAGTCACCACGATGCCACGGCCGTTTCTTTCTTGTGATCATAGCGGTGTCATGTGTGTAGCTTATTGAAAGAAGACTAAAAGAAAGTTAATATCAACTTACCTTAATGTGCAAAGCCGCGGTGTTTGTCCACAGAGTTTGAGGAGGAGGAAGCCACCGGCAGAGGGTCCATAGTGACTTGATACGTGTCCTGTCATTGGTTGTTTAGCGAGCTAGTAGTAAACCGGACATCGATTGGTCGAGAGAAGCCACGTGCTCAGATCTGGATTGGGTGGGTGATTCTGGGCAATTCTGGGCAGAAGAGACGTCGGTTGGCTGAAAAATTCTGGGGCTGGAGATACGCGATTGGTTGCTGTGAGAAATTCTGGACAATCTTGCTCTGGATTGGGTCGGGGATTCTGGGCAATTCCCAGGCCTGACAGCAGAAGGTTTGGTGTCTCCATACCACCCATTTATGATTGAGACAGAGCAGACAGCTTTCCTGTTCTCCATGGCTCAGAAAGTGGAGCCTTGTCTGACTGACTGAAGTTTATTGACCAGTGGTGAGACAGACTTAATAAAATGATGTACAAGAAGCACTGTGGTGGAAAAACAGTTTGTGAGTTTTTATCTACATTTAACAAAGAGTGTTATGTCCACAATGATTCACACTCTTCTCAATAATCCTTCACCCTAAAGCCTTCATTCGCTATTACGGTGATCAAACTCTTCCTATAACTACTGAGCAGCTTCTTGCATGTCACCACTGGGATGTTTAGCCATTTACATTCAGCAATGAACTCTTTTTTTGTGTTCTTTTCTTGCCACAAAAACTTTTAAATAGTTTTCGGGGCAGCATTTTGGGTCCCAGTGGAAATAATGAACGGCAACCGAGTGACAAGAAAGACAAGGACAATATGTAAGAACTGTCAGAGAATAGTTCTGAACACCGTGACTAACAGGAACACTGTGCTCTCTGCACTGATAGAGGAGGACTCTGGTTACAGTTTCACTTCTAGTGTTTGCGCTTCAATACAAATAAAAAATCCTTTGAGGAAAGAGGTTCATGCTCATGCTGAGGCCATGCATGGATGCAAATTATAAAACATTTCAAAATGCACCTTTATGGTTCAGTGACTGTTTAATAAAAAGTCTGTTTTTCTAGTCATATATTTTGTCATTTCAGTTTTCTCTAAAGTAAAGTGGAAATCTGGTCTGATCTCATGATGGTGAACCCAATGCTGTGTCTCGTCTCATGAGCTGAGTGTCTCGTCTCACCCCAGGAAATGAAAAATAAATCATTCTAGTAATTGTCCTCTGGGCTGGGCCTGTCCTGACAGACAGGTTGGACTTTATTCCCACCTGGACAGTTTGGTATTGAGGTCAGCTGCCAGCCGAGAGCTGAGATCATGATCAGGATGTTTGAGACGTTAATGTGTGAGTGCTGTTCTCCCCGTTTACATTTTAGCAGAACATCCTACGAGCTTGTGTGTGTGTGTGTGTGTGTGTGTGTGTGTGTGTGTGTGTGTGTGTGTGTGTGTGTGTGTGTGTGTGTGTGTGCGTGCCGCTACATCTATGTGCTGAAATGTGTCATTCTCACCAAGTCCCTCACAGCTGTATTAAGTTGGTACTTCAGCACCATGGACAGCTCTATCAGTCCTTTTCCACTGGTTCCTTCTCAGCTTTACAATCAGACAATCAACCCTGAACATGAACAATACATGTGTTATGACAGTTAGGGTCGAACACCAATGTAAGAAAAAGACAATAATTAAGCTAATTTGTTGACATGATGTCAGTTTTGAACATTGGGCTTCAGCAGTAAACCACTTGTTAGAGTCACTTGTTGTTTGTGGTAAACTTCTCTTTCTTTCAAAGCTGCAGGACTCCAGATGTTCAGTTATCCTACTCTAGTACAGCATTTTATGAAAGTCAGTCAAAATCATTGGTGGCACCATCATCACCAGTGGCAGC
The DNA here is from genome assembly GCF_902148845.1 of Salarias fasciatus. NCBI lineage: Eukaryota > Metazoa > Chordata > Actinopteri > Blenniiformes > Blenniidae > Salarias > Salarias fasciatus. Next base: position 3,800,343 of record NW_021941230.1, on the reverse strand, counting down.
AGATGATCCAGACTACTTTAATTGAATATCATGTAAAATAGAGCAAGTCCTGGAAACAGTGGCCCTCATTTATCAAACGGTAGTACGACGGTATATGGGCGTACGCCCGTCGTACGTCCATATGAAAGACGAGTTCGGCACTTATCAATTTGATCGTGATTGTTCGGAAAGATGAAATCTCACAACAGCTCTGACATCGTGTAGCAAGTTTCAGTCAGTGAGGACTTGTGGTGCAGCGCAGAAAAACCTAAAGTTTTCCAAATCAACCCCTCTGGACCTGGAAGGGATTCTCCTGTAACTCCAAATGGACTCATTATCCATGATCTACAGAGGAACACACAGCTGAGCCCTGAGCGTGACCCTTGACCCCCAGCTGTGGTCTGGGTGGAAGCTGGAAATGTAAATCTCTGCTGTGCTTCAGTCTGCTGCAGTCTGGAGGAACAGGAAGCTGGTTGGAGCAAAATGACTGGAGAGAAAAGAGTCTTTCCCAGAAGATCTCTGAGCTCCAACACTGATGGATCAACAGTTTCTGGAGCTCAGCTCATCTTGCCAATCTATAAAGTGTTTATTAAAACTAGGGTTGGCGATCTTGGAAAACTAGCATTAGCATGTAGAATCTCCCCACGGCTCCGCCTCGCTAGCTCCGCCCAGCTCCCACCCCATTGGAGGAGCTCCCGTTGGGAGCGGAGACACGGAGACGTTCGCACGCGGTGCGCGCAGCACTTCCGTGTCCAGTGCGTTCCTGGCGTAACCTGTCCTCAGCATTTCGTTTCTTCATTTGCACTACACCAAGTTATGGCGCACTCAGCGGTATAAAGGCTGGTCCATGCTTCACATGTACGCGTTTCCGCGTCCGCTTTGGAAGGTCCGCGCACCACCGATGCTGACGCGATTTCTCCCATGCTACATTTTGAGCTCCGCTGTGCGCGTCCCATCTGGGCGCGGTGATCCACGCAGCCTTGAGAAGCTTTTCTGGCTCTACAGACTGTTTATCTGCTCCTTTATTACGGATTATTTAGAGAAAATTAAGCACATACATTGTCAGTACATTATCTTTAAGTATTAAAGTTTATTTAGCCTTTTTTTTCCTGTTTCTGAATCGCGAGGCGGCGCCGGAGCGATTAGTTGCTTTCACCTCTGTCTGCAGACAGAGTCTGCTCTCTCTTTCCACGAGTTTTTCACTCTTTCCGTGTCTTTAAGTGGAGCCATCAGGCTGGAGCTCCGTCTACTTTCACTTTTACCGTCATGTTTTGTTCGCTATGGCGCTCTGGCGCATGCGTACACTTCCACTACCTGCGCGCAGTGCACAACGCGGTCTCAAAATCTGGCTGCTGCGCGGATATCCCAAACATTCTTCTCCGCCATTCTGCAATGACGCTCCGTCCTTCCACGCGCGCACTGAAACAGGGTCAGTGCACGCCACTGACATGTACGCGCAGGGGGCAGGTCGAACGGCGAAGGGATCTAATTGGTTTAAAAAAAGGTGTCCCCTCAAGACTATTGGTTGCTGTTTTTCCCGTTTTACTCCTGCTGTAGATAGCAGATATTTTCCGCTCTACTTTAAAAACACGCTATGAATTGCTTCCCATCGGGTCATAAAGATCATTTTAATAAGTATTTTTAAAAATGTATCTTATTCAAATCACCTTTAAGTTGGAAAAATGGGCCACGCCTATTCTATCAGTCAGCTGTCTCTGTGGCGCAATGGGTCAGCACAGTCGGCTGTTAACTGAAAAGTTGGTGGTTCGAGTCCACCCAGGGATGGGGAGGTTCTCCTTCTTGGAACAACTTGTGTTTAAAAACCACTTACCTTTGATGGGGGTGAAGTTCAGGAACATGACGTCACATGAGGGCATGTTCATACCATCTTGGGTGAAGCCAGGACCCCTTTCTGGAAATAATTAGGTGCGTTCGACATGAGAAAGCCAGAGGCAGACCTTTAAGACTTTTGAGCCGCCCCGCCCAGATTTGGCCCGGCGTCACTGATACGTAGGACCTACGTAGGGCATCGAAAACTCACGAGACCCAAACGAGATCGGTCCCAGAGGAGCCGCTGTGAGCTGCTGGAGAGCAACTCACCGCGGCTACTTGGCCCACCTCTCTGTTTCATACAGGCAGGGGATTGGACCCCAGCCCACTCGTCATCAGTTTGATGACAACACGCTTTATTTGCATAAATAAACACCCAGTCCCGGCTCCAGCCCAGTGTGTGTGTGTGTGTGTGTGTGTGTGTGGGGGGGGGGGGGGGCGCATTGGTGGCAAAAAAGTAACGGAGCAACACAAAAACGGCATCCACAGATCAGATCAACCACAGTTCTACCGTGTCCAACAACGTATGATCATTAACCACATTGCTAAAAAGCACAAATAGTAAAAAAACAAATGATAAAATCAGCAGCTCTCACCTTCAGCAGAGCTGCAGTCTCCTCTTTTTTTTAATTTTGAATAGCACAACACTTCATATTGATTTGACCCAACCAGCCGAGTTCGCTGTTGTTTTTTAAGGACATAATAGACTGAAAACTTAATTTTTTTTTAATGAAATACTATATTTTGACAGAGGGGGCGAGGCAGTCTGCCCCCCCTTGACGCCTGGTCTGCACTTGCAGCAGCACGCACGCGTCACATGACAGAAGTCGAAACGTAACTTTAAATTATTGTTTTTTTTACATTTTATTTATTTCAGTTAACTGAATATTAATTAACACAATGTGACACACGAAAGAAATTCTTTTGTTTTTAATAAGAAAAAATAAATTACCCTCTGACAGCCAGGGGGGGCAAGGAGGCACAGGCGGGGGGCATTGACACCCCGGACACCCCCCACTGTGGGAGTCATGAGAAACACGACCATGGAGAACAAAGCTTTGTCCGAGTTGGAGGCTGACTTATAACTCCGCCCCATGGCTGCGCCGTCTGCTTCGTCTAGCTCCATCTACCTCTGGCTTTCGTGAACACACCTACTGAATCGTGCTCTCACCGTCGAACCAGAAGGGTGGAGCGGGATGAGCTATGACTCAAATGACATGGTGGGGGGCGTCATGGCGTCACGCTGACGTAATGGTCACGTGCTCGCGTTCTCGCTCGCGAGCGCCAGACTTTTTCAAGTTTTCAATTTCTGGGTTGAAGCCCGGAGCAGAATGTTAGGAAACTGAGGTCTCAGTCAGAAAGGAGTGTTTTACTGATCCAGACAGTTTGAAGCAGGATCCTGGGTTGACGACCCTGACTGCGGATGGATTGACAGACATTTACTGTTATCTGGTGGAAACACCGGGACACTTTACTCTCCATAGTTTAAAGGTTCTTCTGAAGAACACTGAAGTTCTTCACGCTCTAGAACACTCTCAACATGTTTTCTCACCTCAGCCTCCGGTGTTGTGCTGAGTTCTGCCTGCTCTCAGAGATCTGCTGCAGGTTTCAGGACCAGTGGAAACTCCATGAGACCATACTTTATGTGGAGTTTATCAGGAACTACTAAACACCCAGAGTTCACAGTGAAAGCCTGGATTTCTCAGCATTAGAATTCTCATTTTACTGGAGCTTCATGTGAAACAGAACTTTTACTGTTGCTGATCAGTGTGTTTCCACAGACTACCCAGATTAGCCCAGATTAGCTTCCCCTGGTTTCTGCATGCAGATCTCTGTGTGCAGACTTTACTGGACACAACACTGTTCTCCCTCCATCTCTTCTGACTGAGTTAGAGTCTCCCTCTAGTGGAAGCAGAGAGATCCCGCTGAGTTCCCCGAGCAGCAGAAGAAAGAACAGAGTGAGGAGCAACAACCAAGAGAGGCACACACACACACACACACACACACACACACACACACAGTATCTATCTATCTATCTATCTATCTATCTATCTATCTATCTATCTATCTATCTATCTATCTATCTATCTATCTAACCATCATGTTCCTCTAAAGCTGTTGTAAACAGATGTATCAGAACTCAGGCTGTCAGTGTTGATGCATTAATCACGATCAGATTAATTCAGAACACATTAAAAATTTGAATTGCATTTTAATCACAAGCCTTTTTGTCCCTTCTATTCACCCGTAATCGGCTGCTAAAAAAACAAACAAACAAAAAAAAACAAACAAATCTTGTAAATCGAGATGTATCAGAACCATAGTAGTGACTTACTTTATCGCTGATGGCCACTCCTCCTCCCAGCTTGCTGTGCTGATCATTCAACCAAACCTGTGTGACCATCTGTTGGCTTCTCCTCATTAGTCTCTCAGACAACGTTTTTTTTTTTTTGTGTTTAAATGAGGTAGTTTTCTCATTATAAAGAGCTTTTAGAGTTTTCTCATTACATTTCTCAGTAACAACAGTCCAGCTTGGTGGTCTGTTCATACGAATGTCCAATCCTCCCATTGTTAACAGTGAACCCAGAGCCTTCCACCAATACACACCTACAGCAACCAGACACACAACACAATCAAAGCTTTGAGAGTGAATGGTGAAGATCTGCTTCTCAGGAGTTTTCCTCACTGACTTTATGAGCTCATTCAGTTAAAGAGGAAATCCAAGAGTGGAAAGACAGGGATGTAGCTCAGTGGTAGAGCACATGCTTAGCATGTATGAGGTCCTGGGATCAATCCTCAGCATCTCCAAGCTTTATGCAGTGTATGACTGTAAAACATCAGCAGAGGAACTCACTCCAGCTCAGCATCAACTCTTCCAGCTCTCCACTGACAGTCATTCAGCAGCAGAGCTCTGGAGAAGATCAGTCTTCATTCTGGTTCTCAGGAAGCATGAACCCAGGTCAACAATGACTTCAGACCAGTGGCTCTCACCTCTCATCTTCTCAAACCTCTGGAGAAACTGTTAATTCAGGAGCTTCATATGGAGCTGGAGCCACATCTGGATCAACATCAGTTCACATACAAAAGGAATCGGAGGACGAGTGAAGCTGTTTTAACTCTAATGCAGCTGTTTTAAAACAGCTGGAAAGCCCCTCTGCATACGCCACATTAGTCTTTATTGATCTGCAGAGGACGGCTTTGCTGACTGGAGTGATGCTCACCAGCTGCAGATCAACAGAGGAGAAGCAGTGGAGATGCTGGAGGAGTCCAGGACAACGGGAGACCACAGCTCTGTGGACGGACATGGGGACAACACTGTCCAGACACTGGGGGACAGTCCACCCACAGCCTTCAGTCTGGACACTGGGGGACAGTCCACCCACAGCCTTCAGTCTGGACACTGGGGGACAGTCCACCCACAGCCTTCAGTCTGGACACTGGGGGACAGTCCACCCACAGCCTTCAGTCTGGACACTGGGGGACAGTCCACCCACAGCCTTCAGTCTGGACACTGGGGGACAGTCCACCCACAGCCTTCAGTCTGGACACTGGGGGACAGTCCACCCACAGCCTTCAGTCTGGACACTGGGGGACAGTCCACCCACAGCCTTCAGCCTGGACACTGGGGGACAGTCCACCCACAGCCGGTCTTCACCCAGCAGCAAATAGTTAATGATCTCTGGAGCTCTGCAGATACAGAGGCCTGGAAAATGACACAGGTTTAGTGATGTTGGCTAAAAACTTCCTCGTCACAATGTAAAGACTCCTGAGGACACTTTAAAACAGCTCCAAAAGAGGACTGGAGCGGGACTTTAAAGAGCTTTCAGGCCTCGGCTTCATTCATTTTCTTTAAAGAGGATATTTCTGTCTGGGCTGAACTCGCCATTAGATCAGGCAGTTGTAAAGTTTCTTCTTCCCCCAACCTCTCAGTATGAACAGTGACCAGGTGGGGGCAGCATTCCGCTGATCCAGCGTCCAGCCTGCCGGAAGTCAGTAGAAGAAGAAGCTGCAGCTGTAGTTGATGCCAGTCCTGGTCTGACACGTGCTGGTCCAACAAGGATCCAGACTCAGTAAAGGTCCAACTCTTTAAACTTTGTGTTCAGTGCGGTTAAAGTGAGTTTTCCAGGAAGCTCCGGATTGATTCCTGTCGGTTTTTAACATCTGCTTTTAGCAGCAGCAGAGACGCTACAGGAAGTGGGGCACCAGTTAACACGGAGACCAGTTAATCCGAAACACCCGCGAGCAGCGTCCTGCTGCCAGAGGAAGAAAGTGAAGCTCTTGGATTGGAGGAGAAAATAAGTCCTGATAAGGTGGGAATATTGCTGGAAGCTGCTGGAGAAGCTGAACCACAGCCACGGAGCTGCAACTCCTTCAAAGCCACGTTTCTGGAGGATTTCCGGTGAGCTAGCTGCATGCTAACAGCTAATTAGCACGTGTTGACCTTGAGAATGAAAGCAGTGACCTGGTGAAGCTGTTTCCAGCCTTAAATCAGGCTGCAGGGAGTTTAAAGTGAAGCAGTGTTGTATATTTAGTGTGTTGATGCTGCTGCTGGCCTCAGTAAACTGCTTTATCAGGATCTACAGACTAGATTCAGTCAGGATGAAGAGAAATGTGAAGAAATGCTGTTAAAATGTGAAATGGTTTGATATGAGCTTCATATGTTGGTGTGGAGAGAAATGTGAGAGTGAATCAGTAGATGTGGAGCAGGGAGTGAATCTTGTTGAGACTGTTCCTCCAGTCAGTCCTGCTCTTCATCATCATCCTCCTCTCCTCAGGCCCTGGATCTCCACTGCCTCCATCCTGGTCTTCATGTCCTCCAGCCCCTTGGTCTCCTCCGTCCTGCTGGGATCCAGGGTGCTGGTAGGAACTTGATGCTCTCAGCAACTGTTCAGATCAGCCTCCTCAATAGAAAGAGCGTCCAGGAGGAAGCAGGGAGTCTCTACCTGGTTCCTGTCTTCTTCTGATCAGCAGCTCTCATTCTGTCTGGAGGATCAGGTCTGGGTCCTCTGTCCATATCAGAGCTCTGTGGGTTTTGTAGAGTTGAGAGTGAATCCAGCCCCGGCTGAGCTTCTAGTGCTTCTAGAGCAGGGGTCGGCAATTAGATTTGGCGGCGGGCCACTTTTTTTGGGGGCACTTCAATCGCGGGCCAAGGGGTCTCCGGGCGAGCGGACTGGAGAGCGTGGTGGGGGATGCCCGAGTTCTATCGCTGCCGCTGGTGTGTGAATTGATTCGCGGGACGCGTCACGCTGGAACAAATATGCAACACAGAACATCCTGCAGAAACATCACAGCTCCTACTCACCGCTTCCTGCACAGCAGAGGGCAGGACTCTTCTGATGTCTGTCCCACAGTCCTGTGTGCACCCGGCTTTCTGTGTGTGTGTGTGTGTGTGTGTGTGTGTGTGTGTGTGTGTGTGTGTGTGTGTGTGTGTGTGCGCGCGCGCGCAGGCGCGCATACTGATCGATGGTAGGGGTGTAACGGTACACAAAAGCCACGGTACGGTACGTACCTCGGTGTAAGGGTCACGGTTCGGTACGTTTTTCGGTACAGTGGGGAAAAAGCAAAAAAAGCTCACAAATGTACCAGAACATTTTTCCCAAGCTTTCCCACAACACATTATTGGCCCAGTTTGCATGGTGTTTTTTCAATCCGATTGTAAACAATAGTATTAAACGCGAGTGTATTCATGTACAGCATACAAAGCATCCATGCGCACAAAGTCTCACGAGGAACTTGCAGGTCTTCCTCTCTGCAGCAGCAGTCCTCAGCGCCAAGCAGAGAGTTTTTATCTGCTGATATCTGCTCAAATAATGTCCCAAAATCGCCATGATATGCTGCTGAAGGAGCGGCTGCTCCCCTGACCGCAGCACCGCAGTACGGAGCAGCACGTCTCGGTGTGAGCTCTGCGCCGCATGCCGATGTTTCGAATTAACTGGTGCCCGTGTTAACTTGTGACCAATAATGACTGAAACATCTAGTCGTTCTGGCGAACGTCGGTTATCGACAGTTACAGTGAGTGTATACGTTTAAAGTCTTTTGTGAGTCTTACTTTAACAACTGCTGTAATCAGCATGTGTTTATGCAGACCTCCGCTGTCATTCGTTAACACGGGAACCAGTTAATCCATAACACCAGCCGGCGATCGCTCGTATTCTGCTATAGAGCTCTTTGTACAACTCACTGTTGCGCGATTTGGTTCCATCTCGCCTCTCCAATGTTTTTTATGTCGGGGTTTTTTACTCCAAAAGTGTTTTTCCACCACCGTGGCGTTCTCTGCTGGTTTTTTGACTGTGCTGCTTCCCGTTTACTGGCACGTCACACGTCACTCCGTATGAAGGCCCGTCCATGCTTCACATGTCCGCGTGGGTGTGCGTTGCGCGTTGGTCCGCGTGACGTAAAAATCGTCATGAATTCCTGTCCGCTAGGGTCCGCGCGGACGGGTCCGCGGACGTCTGCGCGCAGCCAGAAATTGAGACCGCGTTGCGCATTGCGCGCAGGTCGCGGAAGTGTACGCATGCGCCAGAGCGCCATAGCAAACAAAACATGACGGTAAAAGTGAAAGTAGACGGAGCTCCAGCCTGATGGCTCCACTTAAAGACACGGAAAGAGTGGAAAAACTCGTGGAAAGAGAGAGAGACTGTCTGGAGGGAGGAGAAGGTCTGCAGACAGAAGTGAAAAAGTAACTAATCGCTCCGGCGCCGCTCCCGCGATTCAGAAACAGAAAAAAAAGGCTAAATAAACTTTAATACTTAAAGATAATGTACTGACAATGTATGTGCTTAATTTTCTCTAAATAATCCGTAATAAAGGAGCAGATGAACAGTCTGTAGAGCCGGAAAAGCTTGTCGAGGCTGCGTGGATCACCGCGCCTGCATGAGACGCGCACAGCTGAGCTGTAGCATGGGAGAAAGCGCGTCCGCATCGGTGGTGCGCGGACCTTCCAAAGCGGACGCGGAAACGCGTACATGTGAAGCATGGACGGGCCTTGAGGGAACGCACGCGGAACAAATACTCTCCCGTTTAATCCGCTCCGCCACACGCTGCAGCTCTCATTCCGCTTGTACTTTCTTCTTTGTTTGTTCATGTTTGGACCTGCTTGTTCTACTTCTTCTTCTTCTGTGATAATGGTGGTTGCCGGCAGCTTTTAGGCTCATTACCGCCATCTAAGGTTGGAATTTTTTTTTTTTACTCACTGGTGTATTCGTCATGTGATTGTGTGTGCCGAACCGTGACCCCCGTACCGTGACGGTACGGGACGAATACAAATACCGTTACACTCCTAATCGATGGTGCGGGTTTTGTTCTTTTTTGTTTATATGACTGTTTTTACTGTTCACCACTTTTATGAATATGATAAGTGCTTTTACAAATAAAGATTGAGATTGAGATGCTCCGCCTGCCACCATCGCTGCTCTGTATCTGGCATGAGGAAGTCAGCTCCGGCTGCAGCGAGGCGCCGGCATCGCTTCTGGCTGCCTGCTGCCCTCCGGAGGTGGTCAGAGCTCGGTGAGTTCCACCGTCTTCTGCAGGAGCTGCGCCCGGACGGCCGGTTCCAGCGCTGCTTCAGGCTGACCCGGTTTCCACCAGAAGCGGTGAACAAGTGAGATCGCGCACGCCGCTCGCCTTGGCATCATGCCAACTGTTCTGCGTGGTCGGAGCCCTGTTGCCCTCCGTCTGCACGTGCATGAAGACCTCCACGCTGACAGGCTGTCCTGCCGCTAATTCGCTATTTCAACCAACTCGAGCGACGAGCAATGGAGCGGCGGGTGGCGGGCGGCAGCGAGTGGCGGTGCAAGTCGACAGGCGCGCGGATTTTTCCCTGGAAACGTTCGCCGCCGGCCGCTCGCCGCGCACTCACTTGCGCTCTCTGTTCACCAGACGAGGTGCCACTCCTCTTTATTTTTCAGTGACAAACCGGAAACCACAACTAAACAACACATCTGTCAAAGATTGTCTATTGCAACACAATGACAGATATCGCACTCCAACAGGGGTGCGTGCGTCCGCTGGAGGGCCCGGGGTAATGCGTGGGTTTGTGCGCGCGCGTGTTGGAATCCTCTCGCGGGCCGGATTGAACGGTTCGGCGGGCCACATGTGGCCCGCGGGCCGCTAATTGCCGACCCCTGTTCTAGAGGAAAGCAGCAGCTTTGTTCAGGTCCATATTGTCCATGATGTCCATATTTCTGGATCACCACACCATGTTTGCCCAGATCACAAAGTCTGTCACCAGACGAATTCCACTGGATTCTCCAGCCTGGAGACGATACGATGCTCATTTCACCATCATTTACATTGATATGAACTCACGGAAAACACTGAAATACCATTTAACCATTTTATTTCTAAGGTCTTTATGGTGTCAGGAATTAAACAGAGCAAACAGGATTCTGCTGAAGTTAAGAAATAAATCAAATGAAAATAGAGCACTATGGTCTCACATTTCTGATGTTTCAGAGCATTTTTTATCAGTGAACTTAAAGAGCCTTGATGAGCTTTCAGTCATACAGAACAATTCCCATCCTGGAAAACCAAACTCAAAGAGCTTCAAGTCCTCTTTCCTTCAATGAAAGCAGGATTTTAGTGGAAACCTTCACTCATGTTTTAGTGTGTCAAACAGAAGAGTGTTGAGAGAAGTGAACGGAGATCCCTCCTCACCCTGTTCTTCCAGATGCAGTTCACTCATCCTGCATCAGAGCTACTAGATCCAGGAGCCTCTTCTTCTGGAGGAATTTTTGATTTAGTTCTCAGTCAAAACAAAGTGAGACATTTCAGCTGAGAACAAGTTGAACAAAGGTAAATCCTTCAGCAGATCCTTTGCAGGTGATGATCAGCAGCTCTTTGGCTTTTACTCTACAGCTGTCTTGTAGTTTTCTTCTCTGAAAGGTTTTTCTTCCAAAAAGCAGCAGATCAACATGTTGAGGAGACAAAACTCTGCTCTGAAGGCACAGTGTCTCCTGGTGCTGAATCCAGGCTCAGAGGGTCCACTGGGACCAGGTTTAGCCAGGAGGGAGACTCAGTCCTCACACTGATCAGCTGATTGTTCATGAACTCCTTCACTGCTCTCTAACACTGAATCACACACTTCCCACAGAAGGGAAACACACACCTGGTCCAGGGTTTGAACCTGAGACGTCGTCACCAGGTCAGGCTGATCAGTAGAAGAGTGAAGAGGTGGTTCTCAAGCTGTGGCTCTGGGCCCTTCTGCAGGTCATTAAAACAAATGTCAGTATTTTAATAATAAAGCAGCAGCTGATCTGTTCTTCATGAACAACAGTGTTTCTACCACAGATCCTGAAGCAGAATGTGATCTTAGTGTCTGGTCCCACAGCTCTCAGCCTCGTGTTGGACACTCTGGAAAGTTGATCTCTCTCCTCATCGCTGAGGAACGGCAGCTTCTTGAAGCTGGTGTCTGAGGCAGAGGCTCTCTGCAGGACATATGGCTGCTGGAGCTCCTGGGACATGGTCTGCTTCATCTCTCTGACTGAACCGGAGTCTTCCTCTGAGATCATGCAGCGCTCCAATCACTGAGCTGTGAGAGGAGCAGTCATAGACACTGTGGCTGCTCTTCCTCACATGATGGTCGTGGCTCTTTCCACCGGTCCAGGAGTTGAACCAAGTCTTCAGCTGCTGATGTCTTCTTCACATCGTCTGTCTGGAGGGATTTTATCTGGCGGTCCAGAGGATGTAGCAGCTGGAGAAAGCCTTCTTTCTTCTTTCTTTCTTTCCCATCCTCCTCATTTGTGTGGACTCGGGGTTGGAGCAGGGCCCCCAGACTGCAGCTGCTGCTCAGAGCCTTGTAGCAGAGCAGCACACTGCTCCACCGGGTCGCCACATGGTAGAGAGCTGCTGGTTCTTCAGCTTCTCTTTGAGGACACTGCTGGCTGTGGTCCTGATGCCATGTGCTTCACTCTCCCAGGAGGCGTGTGACCATCAGGAGCTTCAGACCGGCTGCTGAGGCCAGGTGGACCGTGTGTGTGAAGCAGCAGGTGTGTGTTGAACTGCTCTAGATAATTTAGATATGTGTGTATGAACAAACCCATTAGCAGCTCAGCACTGTGTGTGTGTGGCTGGTTGGAAGCAGTGAAGGATAGGCTCCGCCCCTCTGACCCCGTGTTGTGTGTGAGCAGGTTCAGAGTGAAAGGCCGGTGTTTCCCACAGTTCCTGTCTCAGACTGGAGGACTTGTGTAGGTGTGTGTCCTGCTGAGGAGGTTGTTTCCTGCTCTGCTGACTGGCTGAGGGCTGTTAGTCCATTGGGAACCATCTTCCTGCAGGTTCCAGCAATGAGGCCCACTAATGTCCACATGGAGCCTTTTGTTGTTTCAGTTAGTTGTTTTTGTGCAGCAGGTGGTTGGAGCTGTTGCTCGGGGGCACTCCAGAACTGTCCAGGTGGCTGTTAGCTGGCTAAGAGTCAACCGGGTTCCTGGGCTCGGTGCTTAATCCATCCCGCCACCAGCCTGCATGAAGACCAGGCTGAGAGAGTCAGAGAGTATTGGTTCAGCAGGCAGCAGAGGATTATGGGCCATATTAAAGCAGCTCTCATCTGGTTGGCAGAGTGGAAAACCTCTTGGTCTTTGACGCTGATATATATATACACACATACATATTTATTAGTGCTGGGCAACAATTCAATTACTCAATCGAGATTAATTGCGTAGTTTTTCTGCGATTAATCGCATTATGCACATAAAACAATCATGGATTCCAAAGTACTCTGTAATGATCATCCTGCCTCCAGTCGGGGACAGGCACCTTGTTTTTTGCAAGAATTTTGCAAATAGCATAATTTAACTAATAATTTTACAATTCATCAAATATGATTTATAGTAACTTAAAAACATAAAATACCAAGTCTTTACCAAGATTGCCACCCCGACCCTCCCCCAACACACACATACACACACACACACACACACACACACACACACACACACACACACACACACACACACACACACACACACACACACACACACACACACACACCAGCAAGAGCAGAGCAGAGGAAAAACCAAGTTTGCTATGAGCACACACTTCCTCAAACTTTGTTCTATTTCTGACCTTCAGACAGAGAAGGCAGGATAAATTCAGTCACGCTGAATTGTGCCTCGTTAAGCCAGATTGTGTGTTGAAGGGAAATTGACTTTATTTTGCGTGTTTTCAGCACCTGAAGACCGCCCAGCGGGCCGAAACGATCTGCCGGCAAAAGACGCGATTTAAGTTTCACTTTCGTTTTCTTCATATTTGCGCTCCTCATTTCAGTTTGTGCCTCATACCAGCCTTTTCCTCGTGATTTTTCTGATAATTCGGCCGAGTTCATTATGGTAAATAATGAGGAATGGACCATGTTATATCGCAGAAAGCGCCGCAGATGTGTCCGTTTTTGACGCTCAGCTGGAGCGCAGTGTGTGTGTGTGTGGGGAGGCGGGGGCGTGGGGGGCGTTAACGCCTGATGAAGCAGTGCGTTAACGCGTTAATAGCGCGTTAACGTGCCCAGCCCTAATATATATATATATATATATATATATATATATTAGGCCTGGGCGATATACCGAAAATTTATCGTTACCGAGATTTATCACGATAACCGACGTCATTTTTCCCATGGCGGTAAATTCGGTATTTAAAAAAAGTCTGCCTTGGCTGTGTAGGTGGGCTGTGTTCATGTCCCTTTAAGACGATGCACCACGCGACTCCACCAACTCCTGTTTAAAATCACAGCAACCAGCAGAAGAAGCTGTCGGCAGAGCAGGCAGACACTGTTCGACCCTCTGAACATCCGAACCAGCAGACATGATCTCTGGACACCTAGCATGGCGACATGCTTATTTAGCTGCTAGCGGCTACAGGCTAACAGCCTGCAGGGCTGCAGATTAATGCTGGTCGACCGTCCCGGACTGTAAAACTCCTCATCAGCTGATTGACTGATTTTTCCTGCAGAAGCTCCTCAGGCTCTTTTATTGAACAGGCTGTATGTTCTGGTGTTGTGTTTGTTTATATCACGCTGCATGTGCAGCTCCGAGTCCTGCTCCGTGTCTTCTCCATTTTGGAGTTGCTGTGTCAGAGTGACAGCGCCATCTGAAGGCGTGGTAGTTGAACTACATCGTTTTGAGTCCTTGTTATGTTGCGTGGATGTAGATATTTCCTGAAGTGATGCTGTGTGGACAGAAAACTGAGGAGGAGATTGTAAACAAACAAGTTGGGCTCATTTGTAATTCAGGGACAGGTAGACATCCAGTCGTGTTCCATTCTCAGCTGCTGATAACGCCACATCACACTGGAAACATCTGGAACCACGTACCATTAATAATTTCCCAGAGTCTTCCAGTCATCGGATTTTCCCGAATGCCCAGAGAAGACATTTACATTAACAACAGGGTTCTGTCGGATTTGGACGTCTGTTGCTGTGAAAGTTAGGATACATAGATATGTTTTGTACCCTAATATTGATCAATCTAATAGGATTTCAAGAAAATTGACCCCATATCATGAGAAATAAAATAATAATGTTTGCACCACCTGAGCCCACAGTAAACTGTCATAAGTTTAATCCAGTACAATAAAAAGCTGTGATTAAATTGCCCCCCCCCCCAAGTAGTTATTGTCCATTTATCGTTATCGAGGTGAACTGCTCAATATTATCGTGATATTGATTTGAGGCCATATCGCCCAGCTCTAATCTATATATATATATATATATATATATGTATATATGTGTGTGTGTATATATTTGAAACGAGATAAGAAGTCACCCATGCGTGTTTGAACTGGTGTAGTCTTGAAAAAAGTTTTAATAATTATTTGCCAGAAATACAGAGTATTATATTAATAATTTAAATAAAATAAAATAATATGTTATCAATACATTAATTATTATTTTATTAATATTCCTTTAAAAAGATTACATTTTCTTTTTTCTTTAGCTGGAAACCCTCGGGGGGGGGGGGGGGGGGGGGGATTTGTTAAAAATACAGGAAACATGTTCATATTCCTTCTATGAACGTCAACCTTTTATTTACTTCACTGAAAATGGATGAAATGATGCTGTTTCATGAAAATGATTTTTGTTTCACACATTGTCACATTTAAAGTGACTTAAATAACCCGTGTTCCACAACACAGTCACAAAAATTGTTTGTGCTTATACCATTATTAATAAATAACCGCATGAGATTTTTTGTTTCAGCACATCCACATCATACATCGAGCATGGAGATCCACGCAGGGCGACCCCTGCTGGACATTTTTGGAACTACTTTTATGAAGTCAGAAGCCAGAAAAATTGAGTTTATCTTCTAACAATCGGTGGCAAAGAGCAATAAAGCAGAGCTAACGGATGTGTAGCAGTAAAATAACTATTATGGGATGTTTACAGTCCTGACAGGAGGTTTCAATACAAGGTTATTCTGCTGCTGGGCTCATTTCTACATTAATCAAGTTATATCAAGACTGTGGAATTGAACTGTGCTCATACTCAGTAGGTTTGGATTAATTAACTTTGCAAGAAATAAAGTACTTTTATTCAAATAATAATAATTTTCTTATATTTAGTATTTTTCACTTATTGGGCAGTATAAAGTCTGATTTCAAGTATTTTTCTATCTAAAAACCAGGATGATTCATGTTATTTTAACCCATTTGGATTCTTACCTGGACAGTCTTTTTCAGGTTAAAAATCTTATATTAATATATGTTATATCTTATATTTGAACTACCCTGTTTGCAGTGTACAGAGAGAGAGATGGTCCCACTTAAAGTTTTCCTTGAGATAAAAAGAGAAAAAAACAACTCAATCATTGAGGAAATTAATTTATTTTTGTGACAATGTCACCCACAACGGTGACCACCAGCTGGACAGGCCCAGCCACCACGGAGTCCTGGTCGGGCCTCCAGAGCTCCTCAGTGACTTGTCTGATCTCCCCATTGTCACTGAGCAGCTCCACGATGTCGTCCTGGTCCTCTTTGGGGACGGCCCCCACCACCGTGATGGCCAGGCTCCGTCCCTCCATTTCCTGTGAGACAAAGAGCAGAAGTCAGTCTGAACTCAGAAAGGAGCAGCAGACAGTCAGAAAGACTGAGGACAGAAGAACCTGGAAGCTGGTGTGGCTGGAGGAATGCAGCTGGGGGCCGAACTCATTCACCACCATCTTGAGGTGAGTGATGACGATGGTGGCCCCCAGCTGCAGAGGGGGGAGGACAGCCTCCCTCCACAGGACCACCGGCATGGTGGTTCCATCCTGTGGATGAGACATCAGTGTCTCAGTGTCAGGGTCAGGTTGTCTCTGTCTGTCCCTCTGAGTGAGGGAGTGAGTGTTCCACAGTGAAGCAGTCAGTAGGAACCAAACTGTAACTAACCTCCTTCAGGCTGATCCTGTGGAGAGGGGGGCTCCTCTCCCTCCTGTCTTCGTCATGGTGGCTCCAGGATCTGAGGAACAAGAGGAGGAGAGTCAGAATAGTGTTTCTGGTGTCAGGTTGAAGCTGCTAGCTGAGGGAATACGTAGCTCCTCCACCTCTCCCTCCACCGTCAGGAACCCGGTGTGGTGCTGGACTCAGAGAGTGGTCTTCCTGGAGGGGGAGGAGGGCTTTAGCAGCCTCCAGGACCACACTCTCTGGTGCCAGGGGAGAGGTGGTGAAGAACCGGGTTCCCTCGGTTATATTAATGAAGAATGGGGAGACCCTCCCCTCAGGGCATACCCCGCCATGAAGAGGGTCTCCCCCACTTTAATTCTGTGAGCAAACTGCTTGAAAACCATCACTGTGGTGTAGTAGCTGCCATCGGTTATGGCAGCTACTACATTTGTTTATTCCACTGCAGGAGTGATCCGGAGCTCTCGCTGGTGTTCCAAGAGATCACTCTCTTCCGCTCCTCTGCAGCTACCACCAGTATCTTCACTGGAGGTTGCTGCCAGCTGGGGGCAGGGTGGTGGAGGATTCGTTTGAATGACATTCTGCAATGTTGAAAAAGAAGAAAGACTATTGGACAAATTCACAAAGAACTCAGTGATCATGACAGTTTGCAGTTTTCCTCATCTTTACTGAATACACTGAGGCTGGATGCTTTATGGATATTTCAGATTGTCAGGTGATTATTGATCAGCATGATTGTTAGGATCAGATCAGTTACATGTTTACACAGTATCTGTTTAGAAAAACACTCTGTCATTTCAATCCTCACTACAGGATGAATCAGTATTGATCAGTGATGGACTCAGACATTTTGACATTATCTTTACACTATCAGCTGGTGCTGGGGGATATAGCAAAACAATTAAATATCGATTTTTTTTTTTGCTTGAAATCTGATTAACGATTTTAATCAATTTTTTTCTGTGTAAAGAAACACAATTACACATTTTTCAAAAAATAGGATATTTTATTGAATGCCAAAACGTCAGCATTTAACTGTGTAGGCAATATAGTTATTCCTGAGGTAATTTTAACAAGAGCACTTGCATGGGCTCTGCATTGAAATAAATTAAAAGAAAACTGGAGAAAAAAACAAAAAAATCCCACATACTAGATCAAATTTAAATGGGTTCAAATCCCACACAGATCAAAGTTAAGCACCGACAAAACACGCAATTTAAGTTTCATTTTCACTTTTATCATATTTACGCTCGTTTTTCATTTTGTACCTTATATCAGCCTTTTCCTTTTTATTTTTCTGATAATTCGGCCGAGTGCATTATGGCAGAAGATGAGGAACGGACCGTGTTTCACCGTTAAAAGCGCCGCACTGAGATTCTCGTGGCGCCGGTAGAGATACGATCGGCGGGGGAGAGCGTGCATTCTCCGGCTGGGGACTCTTCTCTAACTCTTCTAATTTGTAAGAGAATGTTGACTGTAGTCTGTGCTACAGCGCCAGTCCTCCTGGTGGCGACTGTCTGTATTACACATGTCCGGTAAAAATGGCGGAGGGACAGAAAAAATGAAACTTGATGTTTCGATTTAATATTTTTCACATTGATTGAAAATATAAAATCTAATTAATCAAATTAATTCGATATATCGCCCAGCCCTGCTATCAGCTGTTTGACTCAGAGGCTGCTCAGTGCACACACACTTTACACTGGCTTTATTATGTGTGTCAACTGTCTTTGTTTGGTCTGGATCTGTTCCAGTAGCAACAGCAGGCGTTAGCTTCTCTGGGTGGAAACGGCTAACGTGGTTTCTCAGATTGGTGGTGTCTCCATGGTGTTTGATATCGTAACCACAGCGTGTGTCTTGTCAAGTTCTTGCTTTCCAACGAGTTCATAAAATCCGTATTGAGTCCAGATGTCTGCTTTCAACACACCAGGAGTGTTTTTTATCGGCTGCTCTCGATTTCTGCCGCTCTCCTCCATGTTACATTTTATGTTGCTGTCACCTTTTGCAGTAATTTGTCCCTTCAGGGTTACCGTCCACTGTGGTAAAGCGGGTGTTGTTGTGATGGAGCTCGCTATCTGCCTGTGTCTATGGAATAAATACGAGGCCTGCCGAACGCAACGTCGATAATAATAACTAATTATGTCCGTCACTGCATCGATGCAGGATCGTTCATGTCTGCATCGCGATGCATCGGAAATATAATTGTTTTTAACAGCCCTAATACTGGGTCACCTCTGTAGGGGATCAGTATGACCACATCCTGATCAGAGTGCTGTCCCTTTGGCTGTTCCAGCTTCTTGGTCATCTAAATTAAAACATTAATACCAGTATCATCATTCCCTGAAGTGACTGAATGAACTCTATCATGTAAGAAATGACCAGGAGCTTCATGATTTATCTGATGATGAACAACGGCTCGATGGGTAGATGAAACAAAGGCAGCGTCACACTGTTGATGGAGAATGGTGCTTTGTTCATCTGTTTAGAGTGTAGAGACTCCACTGGCAGCACTGGCTGATGGTGGAGGAGAGGATCTTCATCCTTGGGAACTTCCAGTAGCAGCCCTGTCTCCACAAAATTACATTCAGAGACGACTAAACTGCTTTCTTAAATACGTTGCTCAGAGGAACAACTCTCAAGGCGTGGCCTCCCTCCTCTGGGGGCGTGGCCTCCCTCCTCTAGAAGGTGAATGCAGATACTGTGTTGTTTGAACTCCAGGACCAGTCCCAGAGTTGTGGTGCTGCTCCACATCCCCACCCTCCTCCTCTGCTCTGCAGCCTCCACCACTACTGTAACTGATGGAGGTGATGGAGGTGGTTCAGGATTCTTCTCAGAGACATTGAGCAGTGATGAAATGTGGACAGATCAGTGACACTCTCAGAAATAACTCATTGATCATGACCGTTTCCAGTTCTCCTCACTTTCCTCTGTATTGACAGAATCTACTGAGGCTGGATGTTTCACATTATCAGCTGATCTTTAGTCACCATGATGATCAGGATCTGTTACATATTTACACTCTATGTTTAGAAGAATACTGTCTTTTCAGTGTTCTCTACAGAGTTGATCAGTGTTGGTCAGTGACTGGACTCAGACATGACTGACAGTAAATCAGTATCTTCACATCACCAGCTGTTTGACTCAGAGGCTGATCATTGGACACACTTTACACTGGCATGACTCTGATGGTGGCATTGAAAGTGTTCTAACTTGTTCAGCCATGTGTTTTCATGTCACCATAACGTAGAGCTGTTCACTAGGGCATTAACGACTTTAGTTTTTTTCAAGTCGACTTGTCCGTCAGTAATGTCGAAGTCGAGTCGACGAGTCATGATGACGTCGTCACATTGACGGGGGAACAACACACACAGCCGCCCCCGCGATTCAGAAACGGAGAAAAAGGCTAAACAAATTCTAATACTAAATGATAATATATTGACAATGTACATGCTTCATTTTTTATAAACAACCTGTATAAAGGAGCAGATAGACAGTCTGGCGTGCCGGAAAAGCTTCTCGAGGATGTGTGGATCAGTGCGCCTGCATGGAATGTGCACAGCTGAGCCCAAAAATGTAGTATGGGAGAAACCACCTGCGCATCGGTGGTGCACCAACGCGAGCAAGACACAAGCATCAACAGTCCTTCTGACATTTTAAGCCGAACAAAACAAAAGCTAACATCCTGAGTCTCTTTTAAATTTAACTGCACAACATGAAGTGCAGTTAAAGCGGCAGCCGAGATGCGCGCCATGGGTGTCCACCTCACGTTTGAAAAAAAAAGCTTGTTGTGTTAATGAAATAAAAAATGAAATTAAAGCCGCAAGCGGCATTGGGCGGGACCGAGCCTCTGCTGGTCCGCGACTGAGACCTCCACCCAATTACATGGAAGTTGTTAGCATCTCTCATCCACTAACATGAAGCTGTTAGCATCTCCCATCCACTAACATGAAGCTGTTAGCATCTCCCATCCACTAACATGAAGCTGTTAGCATCTCCCATCCACTAACATGAAGCTGTTAGCATCTCCCATCCACTAACATGAAGCTGTTAGCATCTCCCATCCACTAACGTAGCTGTTAGCATCTCCCATCCACTAACATGAAGCTGTTAGCATCTCCCATCCACCAACGTAGCTGTTAGCATCTCCCATCCACTAACATGAAGCTGTTAGCATCTCCCATCCACTAACGTAGCTGTTAGCATCTCCCATCCACTAACATGAAGCTGTTAGCATCTCCCATCCACTAACGTAGCTGTTAGCATCTCCCATCCACTAACATGAAGCTGTTAGCATCTCCCATCCACCAACGTAGCTGTTAGCATCTCCCATCCACTAACATGAAGCTGTTAGCATCTCCCATCCACTAACATGAAGCTGTTAGCATCTCCCATCCACTAACATGTAGCTGTTAGCACTGAAGTCCAGGTCATCGAGAACCTTGCTACTCCATAAACATTAATTTCCATGACTCGACCTCATTTTCTATTGTAAATGGGCTTTTATTTTGAAGGGATTTGGGGCTTTTATTTTGGAAAGGTAGTACATGCTTCCATGAACACTGCTGAACCTGAAATTATCCACGTGTTTTGTTAAAAATGTCATATTTTGCTAAAATGTGACTTTAATTTCGAAGGGGTGTGAGGCTCTTATTTTGATAGTCATGTCTGCTCCACTTTGGCAAGCACCAATTTATCCATTATACCAGTGTTGGAACAGTCTTATCATTCATGTGTGATTTATTGTCCACCTTTGTCACTGTGGTCTGTACCATCATGAAAGGGTTTACACAGCAGATAATGCTGCTCACAAGCAGTAGTCGCCATCGTGTGGTGAAAATTGGTTACTACACTTTAATATGAATTATCCCTGTTTTTTCCTGTTTTGAACTGATGTAATGTATCCAATAGTATTGTATTTAATGAAATATTTTATGAGAAAAGATGTTGAGCTTGCCTTGTATATTTCGATCAGTAACTTTCATCCATTGTGAAAGTTTAGGTGGTGAAGATATATTCCATGTATGGTCAGGTATTGAAAAAAAATTCAGGTAAATTGATTTTTTTCATCCAGACTTTCTGTTAGGAGGGAGACAGACCACAAAATTCAATGTCAAGTGTGTTGAGACGAGTATCCTTGATTACTTAGTGCTCTATTTCAATGGTCAGAGTGTTGTAGGTGTGACAGGTTGAATGTGTTGGTTGCATGAATTCATTTGCACTGTGATCAAACATTTGTAAAGTTTGTAGTTGGCTTCACTAGTGAGTCCACCTCATTCTCAGCAAATGGAGTGTAAGTGGAGAGAAAACAAACAATAATATTAATATGAACAATATTAGTATGTTTTGTGGTGAGGGTGTTTTGAGGACATGTATGTTTGTATACTGAGGGCCTTGGTCCATTGAAAAATTATTTCTCTTGTACTGTTATACTGTTACTTTTAATTCCATATTTTGCTTCAGAAACAGAAAGAACCTGTTGATTATGTGTTTAACAGAAGTTAGATGTGAGTTTGAGGTGGAAAAAGAGAGTATGAACTGTAGCTGGAACACATGCTTTTAACAGAGAAAACACAGATAAGGTGTAAAAGTGTTGAAGATGTTAATACAAAAAACAATACCTGTTTGAAATTAGTGCCTGTAGTCAATAGAGCTTATTATGCCCCACTTACCATTCAGTGTTTAAGACAAAAAATATCAAACTGTGTTTCAATAAGTCATATGTGAAGCAGCACAAGAACATTTCCTCACTTGTACTGAGCAATCCACTTGATACAAACTTCATGACTTTAGTATAAGAATGAAAGTTTGAAAGTGGTGATGGCTGAGTTGTGACACTGACAGAAAAGGAAGACACAAATTAATCAAATAGAAGAGGCCAAAATGCCATTAGTTTATTGAGGTACGGTTATAGTTGTCAGGGTGGGTCAGGTTGTTTTTCTTGGGGTTCAGGGTGAAGATTCCTCATCTGGATGTTCATCTGTTGGTGAGAGTGGAACACAGGGGCAGAAGTCAGTGATTTGAGCTCAGGCTTATATGTTACCAGTGGAGTTAATAAAGCACATGTAGAAATGTTTTGTGGAGTGGGTCCCTGTTTTCTTTGTATAATTTATGTGTCTCTTTTAGGAAGTAGCATTTAGTTACATGAGGCAAAGAACAGAATTAAGTGAAGAAACTAAAAATGTCTGTAAATGATGTCAGATTCAATGGTTCTTGATGTAATGTTTATACTTGTAGTTCCAATGTGTAGGAGTTTTTCATTGAGTGAGTCTTATGTAGCATATGTGAGGCCAACTCATGGTTTTTTCTAAATTGTAAATGCTGAGCTGTGTGTTATAAACAACTCATAAGTCAGTTTGCATGAAGAGTCATGTAAGTGTAATGGTGCGTTCACACCGGACGCGTTGCAAGCGTCACGGCGTTGCTTTTACATTCAGAGTCTATGGTGGACGAGCTTCAACGGACCTAACGCGCGTCAGGCGCTTTTTGAGCGTCGCTTTTTGAGTGTTTGCGACGCGCGTTGCAGGCGTCAGCGCCTGAAATTGGGAAAATTGAACTTTGGAAGCTTCAACACCAAGCGTCATCCAATCACAGACGAGCACTCTGAGCGAGATGCGTGGATGGCTCATTTTTCCATCCGCAACCGCTTCTTAAAATCTCCATCCGCCTGCTATCTGCCCATATGAACAATTTTTTTTGATCAATTTTCAAAACCGAACCCGCCCGGCATCCCCAGAATAGTGTTTAGGTGTATTGAAGTTGTTTTTTTTTTTGTTTTTTTTTTATTTGAGTGCTTCAACCGCAACCCGCCTGAATGCAATTAAAATCTTAATTTTTCGACACGTCATCCGCCCGATCTGCGGGTGCAGCCGCAATCCATGCATCTCTCGAGGGCTGATGTGAGCCAGAGGGTCGTCAAACTGGGCCGGGAGAGGCGGAAGTACTGCTGAAAGCAAACCTCATCCTCACGCAGCTCCTGGAGCAAATGGTGCAATTTGCTAAATTGCGAACGCCGCTGCAGGATGGGATGAACCCAAAAACGTCACACAGGCGCCTGACGCCGCCGTTTTCTGGCTTTCTTTATTAAATAAAGCCAAGCCAGTGTCTCGATGGGATCCGCTATTGTCAGCATGAAGACAAGACACAGAAGCTCCTCCCACTCCCGCCAATGAGCCGCCGCGCATTGCGCGCACTGCAAGCGTCGTGTGTGATTTGAACACGTGTCGAATTCCACACTTTACACACGTCAACTTTGAGGCGTCAGTGACGCTTGCAACACATCCGGTGTGAACGCACCATAACAGTAGTTTAAGTTTACATTAATCATACCAGTGTGTTCACGACATTTTGAACATACTTATACTAGTTTGTTTTTATCCAACCTTCTGTACTTTTGGTTTTCTACTGTATAACATCAAGGACTTATGTAGTATTGTACATATGTAGTGGTTCATTTATTTAGAGGACAAGATGAGTATAAAAAGAAATAAAGTGCCACATTAGTCAGTGATTGTACACATTTATAATACAGTTTTTGTCAACACTGGAAAATGAAAAAAAGTATTGAAAAGAATACCTACTCAAACTGTAGCGTTAGTGAAAGATATTCAATGCAATATGTTTAGCGGCCTGTGATGACACAATATGCAAATTCCATGAGTCGATTTAGACTTATCATAAGCACTGTTTCATATTTACTGTGGCACTCATTTACAGCATGCTTGTTATTCTAAGCACTTTCAAGCTTTCGTCCTGTGAATTGTTGATATAAAAATGGAATACATTTAAAAAAAACGTGTGCAGAAAGGATTACTGAGCTGTACATACCTATTGTTTTGCTGTCAGCGTTTTTGCTGTCCCTTGGTTGTTGGTCCTCTGGTTCTTTGATTTCTTCTGGCATTGGTAGTTCTGGGAGGTGGACAGAACACATTTGGAATAATGAAAGTAACAGACCTGCCAACCTGTACGCATTTTGCGTAGCAGGTACGCAATTTGACATCAAAATACGCTGGTACGCTCCGCCTCATTAAACTACGCAAAAAGCTGCAGACGTCTGTGAGCGCTGTTATAAATGCGGACCGTGGACGTTCTCATGTCTGACAACACGATGCAGCAGCAGGGCTCTGAAGTGTCACGCATTTCGGTGTGTTGTCACACATTCACGGCACACATTGTATTTGTCACGCTGAAAAAAAATACCGGTAAATTAGGCTGGTGCGCCGCAGCTATGGAACCGGGAGGAAACACATGTGCTCCCCTCGTAGTGCTGCGACGTTCAATGAACGAGTCGTTCGTTTGAACGGCTCTTTCAAGTGAACGACGAGAGCCGGTTCTCAGCTGTCTGAGAGTCGTTCCTTTTGTTCAAATTGTCCTTGCTTCCTTCACGTGTCTCCTGAGTGTCTCCTGAGTCCAGCTGTCTCCGCTGCTTTCGTGTTAATGACCGAGTTTCACTTTTCCGCAGCAGCTCTAGTCACCTGAACGCAGCAGCTAACTAGCGGAGGAGGAGTGTCGCGAAACCGGAGCGGAGCCGGTGTTTTGGAATAACTGAGTCCCTTTTAACTGGCGACTGGGTTTCTTTCACCTCCCTTGTTGCTGATAGATATTAAAAACCAGACAAAAAATCGTGTCAGACCTTTTATTAGTCTGATTTCAACATCTGCGGCTACTTAGCAGCAGCAGCAGGAAATGCTAAAGGAAGTCGGTCACCAGGTAACAAGGACCCCAGTTAATTTGAAACACCGTATTCACGGCTTTATAAAGGTTTTAGTAATGGAACACACACGCGCACGCATGCGCACACACAGAGAGTATGCGCAGACACATGAGTACTGTGGAGAAAGCAGATGTTGGTTATTACACACATGTTCATGGTTACTGGTACAGTTCAGAGCAGTGATTAGGACACCCAGCTAGTGTGGTGCATTTATGAGATGAGTGGGCATTAATTTTAGTGTCCAGTTAATTTAGACAGCTGGTCAATGAAAGTAGTTCAGTAATGTGTCTTCCACATTGTAATGAGAGGTGCTCATTTTGTTCTCACAATTGTTCAATGGACATCGAGTTTACTGAGTCCCCCTATGTCATTGTATTTGGTGAGTAGCGCATGTTTTTAAGATGGAGGGCTTTACTTTGAGGGCATTATTTTCTCCTCTGGGATACCAGTGTGACAGCCCCCTGCTGGTGGTATGTGGTAGCTCATGAGTTTGAGCTTGTGTGGAGTTCTCCTGTGGGAGGAGCTGAGTGCGTCCTGGGGCTGCGCCACTTCCGGCCGCCCCTGTTAAAAGCCGGGCTTCCGCCTTCCTCTGGGCTCGCTCCCTGCTGCGGCTCCCTGCTGCGGCTCCCTGCTGCCGCTCTCTGCGTCGTGTGACTGCCACGCCGCCTCTTTCAGGTTCACTTACTGATATGCTTACACGCACATTTACACTGATCTCCCGCACACACACCCGCACCTTTACAACACCTCACACATTCACCTGCTGGTGATTCCATTCACTGATTACAAACAACATGCACCACAGCTTACTGCGCTTTGCTCTCATCTATACTGACAACACACTGATACCTTTTGTATTTGCAGCTTTTAGAACATTTTAAGAGAAGAAACCTAATTAATGATTAAATAAACTATTTAAATCCTTCGCTGTTGTCCTGTCCCCTCCTTGTTTTGTTGCGGTCTTGAGGGCCGTAACAAAGTGGGGGCTCGTCCAAATAATTGTTTTCAATTTAGTTTTGATCAGTTCTCCTGGACGTAATTATCAGTAGTTTTTCATTCTCCCGCGTGCCGTCTCCACGCCTGCTTCGCAGCTGGATTAATGGACCTACTTTTTGTGAATGGACTGTGACGTCAGCAGCCGGCCGGTGCTGGTGCAGTTCAGTGGCGGGGAGGACACGGTGTTTCTTTCTCTTTTTCGTTTAATTAGGCGGTTTTTGGCACGTTTTCCAAGGAATACAGGTGAGTGAAGTGTTTTTTTGCGGTGTGCTTGAAGTTTATGGGTGTTGCTGTACGACCTTGTCTCCTGGTAGGCTTAGAGGACTGGTGTCTCATCCGGACTCCTGGGGGGTGGTGTAGTGTCGTGGTGGCTGGCGGCTAGCGTTCAAGTCGTTTCAACGACGATCTCGGGGGCACTTTCAGGAGATCTCGGTCTCGCTGAGCTCTGTGCTTAATCCATCCCACTGCCCGACCCACGTGAAGAGTCAGGGGGTCCTAATTTAGGTGAGATTCGGGTAGGTAGGCGAAAGACTAGCAGAGGCTCGGTCGTTTGACCCATGTACTGTGCACCTGCATTTCGCTAGCACTTCACTTTACAATGTATTTCCTCGTTGTTGCCTTTCGTGCATTTTTTGTGGCTTTCTTGTGAAACGTGACGTGTAGTGTCGCGCATGTGTTTTCTTTTTTGCGTGGCTCAATGGAGTTGGTGGAGGAATTCGTGGCTGACCCATCAGTGGGAAAACTTGGAGAGCTAAACAAAAATGATTTGGTTGAGGTTGCAACTAAATTTGAAATTCCGGTGAAAAGACAGGATCGGAAAGCTGAAATTAGGAAGCAAGTTCATTTGGCTTTGGCAAAAGAAAATATTCTTCCTCCTTTTGATGAAGATATTTCTCCGATTAAGGCTGGGGCTTCTGATTCAGAGTTGCGTAAATTAGAATTGCAACTGGAAATGCGTCGCTTGGAGCTTAGAGAGAAAGAAATTCAGCAGAGAGAGAGAAGGAAACTCAGCAGCAATTTGAGCTTCATAAATTGGAAATTGAAGCAGAAGACAGACGCAGCTCAGAGAGAGTTTCAATTCACTCAGAGTGGCTGAGGCGGAGTTTGATGTGAATAAACCCACTGAGCAAAAAGACGTTGAATCAACGTCTTTTTAAGGTCATTGTTGGACGTCCCAGCAACGTCCCCACAAGGTGCAGAATGTAACGCCAGATGACGTCTTTTTTTTACGTAATTTCGACGTCGGGTATTGACGTCACCAGGACCTTCAGACGAGGGCCAAAAAAAGAGGGAAAAATATAATTTAAGTTGCCCAAAACCTAATCTCCGAGTTTGCGACCCGAGTTCGCGGCATATTCTTTCAGTTATTTCAGCAATTTATTACAGACCGGAGACACTCGAGATTCGAACTCAGAACTTCCCGTTCGGCGATCCTTAGCCTTACCTGTTGAGCTGTTAGTTTATTGAGTAAACCATCTGTAAACGGGAGGGTGACCACTATTTTGCGGAATACTACTTATCCTAAAATAAAGTGGTGGTTTTAAAATTGTTTGTGTTTCTCCAAAGTTCACAATTTGATGAAATTACGTACTAAATTTAACCGCTTGGGCGCCTCTTTTGTTAGACATAATTCTATCTTTACGAGACAATGAAAACAAACAGACTCACAGAAAAATAAATACAAGGCGGGGCTAACATTCACACAAACACTTTTCCAATGGTAAATTATCAACGTTGTCTGGATGTTGAAATAACGTTTTTCAACTGACATATTTCAGGAAAATTTTTATAAGTCATGATTTTAAAAATACTGACGAGTATATACATCTGAAGAATGTTGATATTTCAATGTTGAATCCACAGTGAGTTTACGACACAACTTCAACCATTTACTATCAACGTTGTTTTGAGTCCAAGGTTATTTTCCTATTACTTCATTTGAATCAATCACCAGCAGATGCTAACTAGAAATGCGTAAAGACGGCACCAACCTCCTGACAAGACAAGGTACAGCAAAATTCACAGGTACAGGAAACTACGATCACAATCCAATTCTTTTTAAACAGATTTTATTGCAAAAACTTCACAGTACTCAAAATACCGGACCAGTGACGAATCTGCAGCGAACTCTTCCTCCATCCGCTGTCCCAGCATGCTATGGTGCTGATTGCCCTCAAAAGGGCCTGTGAACGGCCAGTCCAAGGTGGCTCCAGACTACCGTCGGCCCACAAAACAGGAATCAGGGTTCCCCGACAACCGCTGGACGAGCGATTAAGGGAAAAACACTTAATTAGCCCGACAGCAGCGTCTCCAGCTCCGTGGCTTTCGCAGTAAAACGTACACATCTGACACACCTCCACTTCCGGGTTCACTCAGTCAAGCTAATATACACTATGGCAGCCAATAAGTGAACACAGACACAGAACTTCCTGTCTGTCGCCCTTCAAAATAAAACAAAAATAAAATACATCAAAACCCGTTTCATACGTAATACGTCATCTCATCTCTTTCAGATGGTAAACACTTTTAATCAAGGAACACAAAGTTTCCCCGACTTTCGAATGTTCAACCGCATGTAGACGTCGATATTGGGTCCTCATTTCGACGTCCAGATCTTCAACGTCATCTAGACGTCGAAATTGGGTAATAATAAGACGTCCAAATACCGCACCTATTTTGGACGTCCAAAATAGGTCGATAATTGGTCTTGGACGGACCGACGCAATATGGACATGATCTGGACGTCCATACGACGTCCAATGTTTAAGGGGAATGCATTCCTCTCATTTAGGGATGCACATGGTTAACCGTTTAACCGTTAACTGATAACAGGAACTTTGACCGGTTAATACTATCGTTTAATTTTTTTTAAGCTCCAGCTGGAGCGGAGCTCTCCACAGAGCCTGTGCGTCTTCATGCACGCTGGCATTATATTACAGATATCAATGACGGCGCTGCAGATGACTCCTTAAGTCACTGATCAATTCCAGTTGCTTTCATGTTGTACAGTCAGGGAGGGTGTGTATCTTTGTGTGCATTTACGCATGTGGCACAAAACCGGCGTTACATTGAACATTATTTTTTATCTCCAGACGCCGCGGGTCGTCCAGATTCACAGTGAAATGGTTCGGTGTGAAGCCGCATCATCCAGATAAACATTAAGCTCCATCAGAACTGTTTAAAAATCGGATTTCAGAAGCTAAAACTTTATTTAGGAAATTAATCAGAACACTCAAAAAAAATCACCAGCGCGCTCACTCTCAACATAATTTAAAAAACAATAGGAGATGATTGAAGCCTACAGTGCTGTTAATTATATCTGAATCTTGTAGCTTTTTTTACATTTTAGATGAGAATTTGCTGTCATTGTAAATCTGCAGTTCAGCACCAGACAGCGCCGAGTCAGTCACTCACTCGGAGCGCACATTTCCGTGTCGAATGGCGGGACGTTTGCGTGTCGGAATAGCGGTATTTCAGAATGGTGATCTGTCGAAATGGTGGTACGTCGGAATGTCTGAGCGGCAGCATGGAACCACTCAGCAGGGTGTTTAAAGGTCGTCCATGCTTCGAGTCGCTTTGGAACCTCGGCGCTCCACCGATGCGCACGCTGTGCGCGTTCAGGCGCACTGTCCCACACATCCTCCAGAAGCTTTTCTGGCACTACAGACTGTTTCTCTGCTCCTTTATTACAGATTATTTAGAGAAAATTAAGCACACATATTGTCAGTGCGTTATCATTTGATATTAAAGTTTATTTAGCCTTTTCTTTTCTTTTATCTGAATCGCGGGGCGCCGGAGCGATTCCCTCGGCAGACCTTCTCCTCCCTCCAGACAGTCTGCTGTCTCCATCCACGAGATGCCGTCACTTTTACTGTCATTTTATTTTCTGTGGCGCTCTGGCGATGCGTATACCGGCGCGACCTGCGCGCAACGCGGTCTCAAATTCTGGCTGCTGCACGGACGTCCGCAGATCGGTCCGCGCAGACCAATGCACACCCACGCAGACATGTGAAGCATGAACGGGCTTTAAATCTTATCGGTTAACGGTTATTAACCGGTTAAAGGGCGTCGGTTAACGGTCATAAAAAATATATAAAATGTGCATCCCGAGTTTCAATACAAGGTTATTCTGCTGCTGGGCTCATTTCTACATAAATCAAGTTATATCAAGACTGGAATTGAACTGTGCTCATACTAAGTAGATTTGGATTAATTTACTGATTGATTTCTTCTTTTTAAACTTGACTTTGCAAGAAATAAAGTACTTTTATTCAAAAAGGAATAATTTGCTTATTTTTAGTATTTTTTCACTTATTATTGGGCAGTATAAAGTCTGATTTCAAGTATTTTTCTGTCTAAAAACCAGGATGATTCATGTTATTTTAACCCATTTGGATTCTTACCTAGACAATTTTTTTTCATGTTAAAAATCTTATATTTATATATGTTATATCCATCCATCCATCCATCCATCCATTTTCTACCGCTTATCCGGGGCCGGGTCGCGGGGGCAGCAGTCTCAGCAGGGATGCCCAGACTTCCCTGTCCCCAGACACTTCCTCCAGCTCCTCTGGGAGGATCCCAAGGCGTTCCCAGGCCAGCCGAGAGACATAGTCTCTCCAGCGTGTCCTGGGTCTTCCCCGGGGTCTCCTCCCAGTGGGACATGCCCGCAACACCTCCCTAGGGAGGCGTCCAGGAGGCATCATAAACAGATGTCCGAGCCACCTCAGCTGGTTCCTCTCGATGTGGAGGAGTAGCGGCTCTACTCTGAGCTCCTCCCTGGTGACTGAGCTCCTCAACCTATCTCTAAGGGAGCGCCCAGCCACCCTACGGAGGAAGCTCATTTCGGCCGCTTGTATCCGGGATCTTGTCCTTTCGGTCATGACCCAAAGCTCATGACCATAGGTGAGGGTGGGAACGTAGATTGACCGGTAAATCGAGAGCTTCGCCTTTCGGCTCAGCTCCTTCTTCACCACGACGGACCGATACAACGACTGCATCACTGCAGCCGCTGCACCGATCCGCCTGTCAATCTCACGCTCCATCCGTCCCCCACTCGTGAACAAGACCCCAAGATACTTGAACTCCTCCACTTGGGCCAGAGTCTCTCCACCGACCTGGAGAGGGCGAGCCACCTTCCTCCGGTCGAGGACCATGGCCTCGGATTTGGAGGTGCTGATCCTCATCCCTGCCGTTTCACACTCGGCTGCGAACCGCCCCAGTGCATGCTGTAGGTCCGGATTCGATGAAGCCAACAGGACAACATCATCTGCAAAAAGCAGAGATGAAATCCTGTGGTTCCCGAACCGGACCCCCTCCGGCCCCTGGCTGCACCTCGAAATTCTGTCCATGAAGATTATGAACAGAACCGGTGACAAAGGGCAGCCCTGCCGGAGTCCAACATGCACCGGGAACAGGTCCGACTTACTGCCGTCAATGCGGACCAGACTCCTACTCCGGTCATACAGAGACTGGACGGCCCTTAACAAGGGGCCCCGGACTCCGCATTCCCGGAACACCCCCCACAAGACACCACAAAGGACACGGTCGAATGCCTTCTCCAAATCCACAAAACACATGTGGACTGGTTGGGCAAACTCCCACAAACCCTCGAGCACCCTATGGAGGGTATAGAGCTGGTCCACTGTTCCACGACCAGGACGAAAACCGCATTGTTCCTCCTGGATCCGAGGTTCGACTATCGGTCGGATCCTCCTCTCCAGTACCCTGGAATAGACTTTCCCGGGGAGGCTGAGGAGTGTGATCCCACTATAGTTGGAGCACACCCTCCGGTCCCCCTTTTTAAACAGGGGGACCACCACCCCGGTCTGCCAATCCAAAGGCACCGTCCCCGACTGCCACGCGATGTTGCAGAGACGTGTCAACCAAGACAGTCCCTGCACATCCAGAGACTTAAGGTACTCGGGCCGAATATGTTATATCTTATATTTGAATTACCCTGTTTGCAGTGTACAGAGAGAGAGATGATCCCACTAAAAGTTTTCCTTGAGATGGAAAGAGAAAAAAAAAACCAACTAAATCAAATGGATTAAATGACTTTATTTTAGTGACTGTGTTCCCTTGGAGGGTGACCACCAGCTGGACAGGCCCAGCCACCACGGAGTCCTGGTCGGGCCTCCAGAGCTCCTCAGTGACTTGTCTGATCTCCCCATCGTCATTGAGGAGCTCCACGATGTCATCCTCGTCCTCTTTGGGGACGGCCCCCACCACCGTGACGGCCAGGCTCCGTCCCTCCATTTCCTGTGAGACAAAGAGCAGAAGTCAGTCTCCACTCAGAAAGGAACAGCAGACAGTCAGAAAGACTGAGGACAGAAGAACCTGGAAGCTGGTGTGGCTGGAGGAATGCAGCTGGGGGCCGAAGTCAGTCACCACCATCTTGAGGTGAGTGATGACGATGGTGGCCCCCAGCTGCAGAGGGGGGAGGACGGCCTCCCTCCACAGGACCACCGGCATGGTGGTTCCATCCTGTGGATGAGACATCAGTGTCTCAGTGTCAGGGTCAGGTTGTCTCTGTCTGTCCCTCTGAGTGAGGGAGTGAGTGTTCCACAGTGAAGCAGTCAGTAGGAACCAAACTGTAACTAACCTCCTTCAGGCTGATCCTGTGGAGAGGGGGGGCTCCTCTCCCTCCTCTCTTCATCATGGTGGCTCCAGGATCTGAGGAACAAGAGGAGGAGAGTCAGAATAGTGTTTCTGGTGTCAGGTTGAAGCTGCTAGCTGAGGGAATACGTCCCTCCTCCACCTCTCCCTCCACCGTCAGGAACCCGGTTTGGTGTTGGCTCTCAGACAGTGCAGTCTTCCTGGAGGGGGGGTGGAGCAGGGCTTTAGCAGCCTCTAAGACCACACTGTCTGGTGCCAGCGGAGAGGTGGTAAAAACCTGGTGCCCTCTGTGATGTTCAGGAGAAATGGCCCCTGAGGGCACAGCCCGTCATGAAGAAGGTCTCCCCCACTTTGATCCTCTGAGCGAATTGATCAAAGATGGTGATCGTGGTGTAACAGCAGTAATTATATTAGTCTTCACGACTCCGGCAGTGATCCGGGGCTGTCAACACTCAACCAAGAGATGATTCTCTTCTGCTCCTTTGCAGCCTCCACCAGGATCTTGAGTGGTGGTGGCTGGCGGCTGGGGTCGGGATGGTTGATTGTTCTTCTCAGTGACATTCTGCAATGATGAAACAGAAGATTAGTGGACACACTCAGAACTCAGTGATCATGACAGTTTCCAGTATTCTTCACTTTCCTCATCTTTACTGAACACACTGAGGCTGGATATTTCCCTAGAATATGAACTTTGACCTTTGGTCTGGGCACGCCCTGGGGGGCGTCTCAGAGGGTTGAGATTTCACACGGGGGATGGGGCGGCATCCCCGAGGCATAATCTGAACTCTCGTGTCTCTCGGTCAAGGCGTTGAGGCGTCCCCCTGCCTGTCAGACTGCAGTTGAGGCCTCTCATTATGCGTAGGAGTGTAACGGTATTTGTATTCGTCCCGTACCGTCACGGTACGGGGGTCACGGTTCGGCACACACAATCACATGACGAATACACCAGTGAGTAAAAAAAAAAAAAAAAAAAATTCCAACCTTAGATGGCGGTAATGAGCCTAAAAGCTGCCGGCAACCACCATTATCACAGAAGAAGAAGAAGTCGAACAAGCAGGTCCAAACATGAACAAACAAAGAAGAAAGTACAAGCGGAATGAGAGCTGCAGCGTGTGGCGGAGCGGATTAAACGAGAGAGTATTTGTTCTGCGTGCGTTCCCTCATACGGAGTGACGTGTGACGTGCCAGTAAACGGGAAGCAGCACAGTCAAAAAACCAGCAGAGAACGCCACGGTGGTGGAAAAACACTTTTTTAATACAAAACCCCGACATAAAAAACATTGGAGAGGCGAGATGGAACCAAATCGCGCAACAGCGAGTTGTATAAAGAGCTCCATAGCAGAATACGAGCGATCGCCGGCTGGTGTTATGGATTAACTGGTTCCCGTGTTAATGAATGACAGCGGAGGTCTGTGTAAACACATGCTGATTACAGCAGTTGTTAAAGTAAGACTCAGAAAAGACTTTAAACGTATACACTGACTGTAACTGTCGATAACCGACGTTCGCCAGAACGACTAGATGTTTCAGTCATTATTGGTCACAAGTTAACACGGGCACCAGTTAATTCAAAACATCGGCATGCGGCGCAGAGCTCACACCGAGACGTGCTGCTCCGCACGGCGGTGCTGCGGTCAGGGGAGCAGCCGCTCCTTCAGCAGCATGTCATGGAGATTTTGGGACATTATTTGAGCAGATATCAGCAGATAAAAACTCTCTGCTTGGCGCTGAGGACTGCTGCTGCAGAGAGGAAGACCTGCAAGTTCCTCGTGAGACTTTGTGCGCATGGATGCTTTGTATGCTGTACATGAATACACTCGCGTTTAATACTATTGTTTACAATCGGATTGAAAAAACACCATGCAAACTGGGCCAATAATGTGTCGCATGGGAAAGCTTAGGAAAAATGTTCTGGTACATTTGTGAGCTTTTTTTACTTTTTCCCCACTGTACCGAAAAACGTACCGAACCGTGACCCTTACACCGAGGTACATACCGTACCGTGGCTTTTGTGTACCGTTACACCCCTAATTATGCGAGTTCAAACTGATGGATTTTTTCAGAAAAAAGTCTTGTAGAGAGCTGAAAACTCTCAGAGTTGATGCCCTGGCAGCCCCGATGCACGATCTGGCGTTTTGTGTCTCGAGCTCAAAGCGTTGAGGCGTCCCCCTGTCTGTCAGACTGCAGTTGAGGCCTCTGATCATGCGGGTGCAAACTGATGGATCTTTTCAGAAAATACCTTCCAGAGAGCTGCAAATTCAAACAGTACCTGTATTGGAAACCCTGTGCAGGATCTACAGCAGTGGTACTCAGCAGGGTCCAGAAAGAGCCCAGTGGCTGCTGGTTTTTGTTCCAACCAAGCAAAGGCACGCTAAACTCCACCTATTTCACCAAGTCTGCAGGTGGACTCACTTGAGGAACTGGGTGAAGTCTGATGTGCTCCTGTTTGGTTGGAGTTTGCTCCAACCAGCAGCCACTGCGGCTCTTTCTGGACCCTGTTGAGTACCACTGATCTACAGTCTCGTGTGCCTCGGTGAGCGTGTGGCGGAGTTCTGTTGAGGTTGACCTTTGACCTGTGGCCTCTTCATCACTGCAGCGTCTCCGTGAAGGTCCAAGTGTCAGGCAGAGGACGTCTGTCAGTCTCTGAGCAGGATCGGGAGTGTCGGCGTCCTCGGCGCGGGGTCATTATGTTATATCATACTAATCACTCTGTGTTCATTCTCATGGAACACATTTAGACTGAGTTCAACCCACAAGTTCCAATACTATTCCAAAAGTTTTCAAGCAGGAAAGAGAGACAGATGTTGAACAATATAAAATCTCTTTATTGAAAAAAAAAAAACCCAAATTGCACACGAAGAACTTTAGAAAAATAGCATTTCAAACCCATTTAGAACGTATCTAAAACGTGACAGCTGGGTTTTGTCCAGGTAACCTATGAAACAAGCAGACAGACCCATGAATACACCTTTAGACAAGACAGGCGCAAGTTAAAGGGGCTGTATCCTGTATCCTCACCTCTTTCAGTGAGAGCTGGAATCAGTCTCTTCTGTAGCTCCTGGTCCTCCTCCTCCTCCTCCTGTGATGGTGGCGGCGGCGGCGCTTGTTGCTCCTGTTCTTCTTCCTCCTCCTCTTCTCCGGCGTCGGCTTCATGAAAGACGTAGCCCCTCATTTGGCCCTCCCCCGCGTAGCCCCGGAAGCTGCCCGGCTCCCTCCTGTCACGCACTCTCAGTTCCAGCTGAACTGTCATTCTCCCCCCATTACGCCTGATCTGTCTCAGATTGATCGCCAGGTTCCAAGCATCTTCTTCCTCCTCCTCGTCATCTGAGGTCAGAACGGGCTCCTCGGGCCCGGGTGCCCTTGGCCGAGGTGGCTGGCGGCTGGGGTCAGGGTGGTGGAGGATTCTTCTCAGTGACATTCTGCAATGATAAAAAGAAGAAAGATTCGTGGACGAACTCAGAAAGAACTCAGTGATCTTGACAGTTTCCAGTTTTCCTCATCTTTACTGAACACACTGAGGCTGGATGTTTTATGGGTATTTCAGATTGTTAGGTGATTATTGATCAGCTGATGATTGTTAAGATCAGATCAGTTCCATGTTTACACAGTATCTGTTTAGAAAAACACTCTGTCATTTCAGTCCTCACTACAGGATGAATCAGTATTGATCAGTGATGGACTCAGACTCTCTGACGTTATCTCTACACTATCAGCTGTTTGACTCAGAGGCTGCTCAGTGCACACACACTCCACACTTTATGAGGATGGCATTAAAATACTACAGGACACACACACACACACACACACACACACACACACAGATATACACTCAGAGATACATGGGGAGAGAGAGAAAGAGAGGGATGGTGCTTTTTTTCTGAACGAAAATCAGTTGTGTTGAATTCTAAAATAAAGTATTGATTTAGAAGGAACAAATGTACAAAAAACAGCTAGAAATGATCAGTTTAAATGGTTATTTTAGCGAAAATAGGAGGAAGCGGGAAGAGGAAAAAAAAAACCACACAAAGCAGAAAAAGTGGGCCTGTGCGCTAACAGCTGAGGAATTCAAACACATTCACACTTTAAACACATCTGTTCTTTAAAAACAGCCTCATTTTCTCAAAATTCTCCTCTCCATACCAGGGTTAACACAAAGTTTTCCTGGAAATACATAAATTATGAGGTTTAAATGTAAAACCAGCCCCGTTAACGGACTGAATCCACCGGACTGAATTAACGACACATTTATAACTCGTTAACGGAGCTGCAGCCGAATAAGCAGGTTTAGACTGTAGCCTGTAATTTAAAATGATCCAGAACTTTATCAAGTCTTCAATTTTAACACTACAACTCGGAAAGCAGATGGTGAAAACCTCATTCTCTAGATTTATCAAGAACAAACGGCACCGACACACCGAGCGCCATCTTTCTGAAACATGCTCACAAAACACAAACGGCGAGTAAAACCGATAGAAACCAGCTGAAACCAGAGAAACACAGGATGGAGAGCTGAGAGCTCCTGATCAAACCACTTCTATGCTGTAATAGAGACATTTGAAATGCTGCCGGGGTCGGTCATGTTCAGCAGGAGTTGAGCTTTCATTGGAGCAATAAGAGAAGCTGTTGGATTCTTCTCTTCTGACATCAGTGCAGCTGCTTCCTTCATTGTCTTTAACGCCACACAGCTTCCTCTGCATCTGACTCGTCTGGTTGGTTCAGAGTGCAGAGGTCGGCCTCTCCCTTCTGACCTCTGGAGACAGTCCAGGAACCTCTCCACCATGTCATGTGCTCTGCTCCACCTTGTGGCCACATCAGTTATCAGCTTGTGGTTTTTCAGGCCCAGACTTTTCTGTTTCACTGTCAGACGGTGGTTTGCTGCAGCACTGCGATGGAAGAATGTGGATATTTTCTGGACTCTGCCCAGAAGCCTGGAGAGCCTCTTTAAAGCCCGCCGAGAGGCCAGATTCAGACTGTGAGCAAAACATTTGACATGAGGGAACTTCCCAACGTAGCCACGTTGTCTGTCACCAGGACTGTGTCTTTGTCTGTCAGCTGCCGTTCATCAGAAACAGGAGATAGTCGCTCTGCCAGATGAGTGCCTGTGTGAGACTCGTACACCACTCTTGTTTGCAACATGAGACCCGATCTGCCAGTCCTCAGTGATGTAATGTGCTGTAACTGTTAAATAGGAGTCCATGAATCTCATGTTATAGCCACAGGACTAGCCTGGAGCATTGGTGCTGTTGTCTCAGCTTTGGTTTGGTTGTACAGTGCAGGTATAACATTCTCTGTGAAGTGGCAGCGTGACGGTAGCTCATACCGTGGCTCCAGTGTCTTTATCAGGTGGTGAAATCCTGAGTTTTCAAAAAGCGACAAAGGCCGTAGATCCTTCACTATGAAAGCGGCCACAGACTGGGTCATTCTCTCCACCTTCTCAGAACTCGGTGGCAAAGTTGAAAGTGTGTCAGCTGTCTTTGTTTGGTCTGGATCTGTTCCAGTAGCAACAGCAGGCGCTAGCTTCTCTGGGTAGAAGTGGCTAACGTGGTTTCTCAGATTGGTGGTGTTTCCACGGTATTTGATCTTCCAGCGACATACCTGACACACAGTGTGTGTCTTGTGAAGTTCTTGCTTTCCAACGAGTTCATAAAATCCATAATGAGCCCAGATGTCTGCTTTCAACACACCAGGAGTGTTTTTTACCGGCTGCTCTGGATTCACCATGTTACATTTTATGTTGCTGTCACCTTTTGCAGTAATTTGTCCCTTCAGGGTTACCGTCCACTGTGGTAAAGCAGGTGTTGTTGTGATGAAGCTCGCTATCTGCCTGTGTCTATGGAATAGATACGAGGCCTGGCAACGTTAATAAAAATAACCAATTCTGTCCCGTCACTGCATCGATGCAGAATCGTTCATGTCTGCATCGCGATGCATCAGAAAAATGATTGTTTTTAACAGATCTAATATTGGGTCACCTCTGTAGGGGATCAGTATGACCACAATCTGATCAGAGTGCTGTCCCTTTGGCTGTTCCAGCTTCTTGGTCATCAAAACTAAAACATTAAAGGGGCTGTATCATGCAAAATTCATTTTTTGTATGTTTTAACCTTGTTATATAGTTATGTACTCACCAAAAACACCCCCAAAGTGTTTTTTGCCTTCGTGCCTGAGTGTTTGAGCTTTCCTCGTTGTTGTGCTGCTCAGAGAGGCAGCCCCTCCCGCACCCGTGAAAACGCTCTGTTTCCCACGTTCATGTCACACAGAGACGATGGCTCCTCTGAGCCCCCCTCCAGCAGGCCCTCAGCAATCAGCGTTGCTGCTTTTTTCTAACTGTGATTACGGAGATAAACTTTAACCCTCATCTGAAAGCAACAGTCAAGCAAGAGCAAGAGTCTGAAGGGTCTGAAGGGTCTGCGCTTGGTGAGTTTCTCACAGGAAAAGACGTTTTCACGTGTCTTTGCGTGTAGAGAATCTAGAGCTAAAGAGCTAAAGCTAACCCTTAGAGACGCTAACGAAGCGCTGATTGGTTGAAGTACGCTGTCAGTCAAAGTCCACAGGGGGAGAGGCGGGATTTTCAGTGAAACGGAGCGTTTTCTCTTCCGGGTTTCAGAATTAGTTTATTACACACAAAATGACTTTTCCTTAGCGCCACAAATATACTATTACCATGTTAATGCCATTTCTAGGGTTTGGACTTGCTAAAAAAGCAGGATACAGCCCCTTTAATACCAGTATCGTCATTCCCTGAAGGGATTCCACTCCCTCCTCTGGGGGCGTGGCCTCCCTCCTCTCAGAGCGAATACAGCTACTGTGTTTGAACTCCAGGAACAGTCCCAGAGTTGTGGTGCTGCTCCACATCCCCACCCTCCTCCTCTGCTCTGCAGCCTCCACCACTACTGTAACTGATGGAGGTGATGCTGGTTCTGCTCTGGGTGGGTCAGAATTCTTCTCAGAGACATTGAGCAGTGATGAGATGAAGACAGATCAGTGACACTCAGAAATAACTCATTGATCATGACGGTTTCCAGTTCTCCTCATTTTCCTCTGTATTGACAGAATCTACTGAGGCTGGATGTTTCACATTATCAGCTGATCTTTAGTCAGTATGATGATCAGTAGGATCAGGATCTGTTCCATGTTTACACTCTGTTTAGAAGAATACTGTCATTTCAGTGTTCTCTACAGAGTTGATCAGTGTTGGTCAGTGACTGGACTCAGACATTACTCTGACAGTAAATCAGCATCTTTACATCACCAGCTGTTTGACTCAGAGGCTGATCATTGGACACACTTTACACTGGCATGACTCTGATGGTGGCATTGAAAGTGTTCTAACTTGTTCAGCTGTGTGTTTTCATGTCACCATAATGTAGAGCTGTTCACACACCTTGATGAGTCTCCTGAAGCCCAGGTTTTCAACCGAGTGTGACCATCACACTGTAAGTGAAGCCCTCAGTGGTCTGTCATGTAGTTATCTGGTGGAGAGCTGCTGGAGCTGCAGAGCTTCCTGGAGGCTCTTCTGTTGGTCCGCTGGTCTTGGACAGGATCTCTTGGTGGTGTGGCTGCATGTGGCTCCTCAGGTTGGTCCTGTTTTCCTGTTTCAGGCTCCTTCCTGTCTGCTCCTTTCTGAACCTGAAATAGTTTCTGATCTCTGCTCTGAGCCACTCTGGCCTTTTCACATCTGGAGCTCTGCTAGTTTCACCGCTACCGCCAGACGCCATGTTGTTCTGAGAGCTGACAGGATCTTCACACTGTGCCTGAGAGAGCTCATGGAGCTAGTGGGGTCAAAGTTCACCCAGGAAAACATATCAAGATAATATAGATATGTGTATGAAAACACACTAACAGCTCAGCACTGTGTGTGTGTGGCTGGTTGGAAGCAGTGAAGGATAGGCTCCGCCCCTCTGACCCCGTGTTGTGTGTGAACAGGTTCAGAGTGAAAGGCCGGTGTTTCCCACAGTTCCTGTCTCAGACTGGAGGACTTGTGTAGGTGTGTGTCCTGCTGAGGAGGTTGTTTCCTGCTCTGCTGACTGGCTGAGGGCTGTTAGTCCATTGGGAACCATCTTCCTGCAGGTTCCAGCAATGAGGGCCACTAATGTCCACATGGAGCCTTTTGTTGTTTCAGTTAGTTGTTTTTGTGCAGCAGGTGGTTGGAGCTGTTGCTCGGGGGCACTCCAGAACTGTCCAGGTGGCTGTTAGCTGGCTAAGAGTCAACCGGGTTCCTGGGCTCGGTGCTTAATCCATCCCGCCACCAGCCTGCATGAAGACCAGGCTGAGAGAGTCAGAGAGTATTGGTTCAGCAGGCAGCAGAGGATTATGGGCCATATTAAAGCAGCTCTCATCTGGTGGGCAGAGTGGAAAACCTCTTGGTCTTTGTCTCTGAGATATATGTTCTTAAAATAGAAGTCACCCACGCCTGTTTGAACTGGTGGAGTATAGAAAAAGGTTTTAAGAATTAATTTGCTAGAAATAAGGAATAACGCAATCCATTAATAAAAAATTACATTTTCTTATTTTTTCTTTACCTGGAAACCCTAACAAAAAAAAGGGATTTCAACTGATGTGGATACTTACCTGATACAAATTTCTAGATGTAAAAATCTTATTTCAGCAGAGAAACTTTCCTCTGATCTCAGCAGCAATAAAACCTCCAACAAGCTCCAGTGAAAAGAGAAACAGGTGGATCACTGCTCAGAAAGAGATTTCTGTTGTGCAGAAACAGAAATCAGAGCTCAGAGAACAAGAAGGGTCTTCTGAGTGTTTTAAACAACATCATCAGAGCGTTCAGCCATTCCTGTTTCCACTGAGCTCATGTGAAAATACAGAGAGGCTCACAGTGAAGGAACAGTCCAGAACATTTAGTGTTTTATTTTCCTTCAGTCCTCTTCATCCTCCATGTTTCTTGAAGAGCTGATCTTTCCTGGTTTTCTTTCTTTCATTATCAGGATGACTTTTTTTCTGAAGTTTGTCTGGAAATGTTCATTTTCACTTCAGCATTTTCTGTGTGAGAGCTCAGAGCAGGAAGTCACAAGACAGTGCAAAGGATTATGGGACATTAATTCCCAGGACTTCATTTCAACATTTCTCAACATTCTTCATCATATTTCTGTAGTTTAAACATGAACAGTAGTTTTCCAGCCCTTTCTGGTTGTTTCTCGTCCAGCATGTGTTCCTGTGAGACTCCATGAGAGAAAGGCTGTTCTGTTCACCACAGCCTCTGTTCTCACACTGCACTGAAGACTGAATGAAAAATTTTCAGTCTCGCCTAAAAAAAATGGCACTTTCAATGTGATTATCTCTTTGGAAAAATCCAGCTGCAGCTCTGAACCTCCACCAGATCGTAGCCAAATATGTGACCACTCTTTCTGCAAAGGCTGACTCAGTGAAAGTGAAGCAGAACAGAATTTGGTTTTAGTCCCGACAGGTCAGGCGACGGCACACTGTGGTACGATTTGTTCCTTCTGAATTTTCTAATGTGCCAAATGATACATTTTACTTGTATATCACTGCTGATGTTCAGTACATCCAAATAGAGCAGTTTTGGCTTTTTGGGAAAATTCAACCAGCCCCCTATAAATTTTCCTACTCAAAAAATAACCACACAAAACATCTGAAGTTGAATGCAAATTTAACAGATTTATTTTTAACAATTTGTGCATAAAAAAGTGCAAACTAAACATGTCTTTAAGAAAATGTGAAATTCTACACACAAAACCCAACCAACTATTTCCACTATTTCCACTCTACATTGTCCTGGACAGTAACACATGTACATTACTGTCCATCGTGCCACAGCTGGAAGCAGTTCCTCTTTGAGGGGAGGCAGAGAGGAACCTGACGTTTCCTGCACACCACAGCCGTCTTTACCCTGGGACTTCCAGCATCGTGGCACCTCTTGCAATACCCCCTGGCCCGAGCTTCCTGGCTGTCAGTGAATATGGGCATGCAAGAGGTGAAGGGAGTGGGTGGAGTGGCTGCTGAGCCCACAGCAAACTCAAGCATCTCCAGGGCCGACTTCTCCCTGAAGAGCTTGTGGGTGAAGGGTTGTGTCTGGCCGGGGTCCTGTCGCAACTAGAACAGCTTCTTATACAGCAGGTAACTGTTCACGGTTGCAACGTCCACAAAGTGGAAACACAAAGTTTTATTCCACTTCATGGTTTTGTGGTGGACACTATAGAATGTTATTAGTGCAGCTGACAAATCCACACCACCCACGCAGCTGTTGTAGTCCTTGATGCTGTCAGGAACGGGGATGAACTTGTTTGTCCACACCCCAGCCTCTTTCACCCTCCTCTTCACCGTCTGTCCGCTGTGGCCTGATGGACTGTGGAACACATTGTTTCCTCTCTTGTGTCCATCCATTTCACAATTAATAGTTTGCCATTTCTAATCCAATGAATGCCCCCCCCTTTCAGCCTTTTTGAGCAGGTCATTGGGTGTTTGAGGGAAGCCAATTTGATTTTTTTCTTATGGTACCACAACAGCCAATGTTCTCAGTGGACAGATCGGTGAAGAGAACAGGGCTTGTGCAAAAGTTGTCGGTGTACAATGTGCAGCCACTTCCAAGGAGAGGAAAAGGCAAAAGGTCCATTACTGCTGAGTAGGACAGACCGTGAGGTGTGGAGGACTCACTTTTACCCATATATATATATATATATATATATAAATTCCAGGTACAGCCTGTTGTTGAATCAGCCGACACAAACAGTTTATATCCCCACTTTGTTGGTTTGTCCCTGATGTACTGTTTCATGCTGACTCTAGCTTTGGCTCCAACCATCCACTCATCAATTGAGATAAGATATTCTGGTATGGATGGAAATGAGCTTTACAGGCGTTGACCATCTCTATGTAGAGAGGCTTCAGTTTGAACAGTCTGTCGTCCTCAGCAGTATTCCTTTTTTTTCTCATTTTCCTCTTCCTCTTCTGGGTTGCTGAGGTGAAGTGACCACAGAATGGCCTCAAAGCGTCCCTAGTCATGTGGTCACCAGGGAAGGAGAAATTGTATGGCCATTTCTTCCTCCAGTAGTCTGACCTGTGGTGGACTGTCACAAGGCCAGTGAAGAGGAGAATGGCCATGAAGACATAGAACCCCTTCATGGTGAGCTCATCCCACTTGTATTTCAGCCCAGCGTTTTTCTTTTCACAGCATTTTTGTTTGGATTGTCAATGATTTTCTGCTCAACAAAACCTGAAAAGAAAAGCTGGAAGAGGCTGAGGGGAGACTGTTACGACCCAGCTCGTAGGGAAAAGGGACGCAACATGGATAAAGAAACAAAACATTTATTTGTATACTTAAAGAAAAATGGCACAAACCAGGTGGGCAAAAGGTGCTGTCAAAGCAAAACAACTGAAGAATCAAGAAACCCAAAACACTAACCTAACTGAGCGTTCACGCTGCTGCTTCTCAAAATAAGACAAAACATAACAGAACCAGAAAACTCAAACAGCTAAATATCCACAGACTTACGCTGAACAGAACCCCCCAAACTGGAAATTACCAGCCAAAGCCTGACACAGCAATTCTACACACACACGCTCTAACAAGTGATTCCTATCAGGTGTCTGCCCCCGTCTGCA
The DNA here is from genome assembly GCF_902148845.1 of Salarias fasciatus. Lineage (NCBI taxonomy): Eukaryota > Metazoa > Chordata > Actinopteri > Blenniiformes > Blenniidae > Salarias > Salarias fasciatus. The sequence goes on along the minus strand of NW_021941230.1, from coordinate 3,756,269 downwards.
TGCAGCTCCCGGCCTTTTATCCCTGCTGGTTCCTAATTGGTGTGGTGAGGCACCAATGGCAGGATCGAGGGGTGGAGCTGGAGACCTCTGGTGGTCCACTCAGGGACGAGCTGTGGCTCACCCTGCTTTGCATTCTCTGAGGGATGCACACCTGGAGAGCAGAGCAGCAGGGGAAACACAGACCAAGGGGGTCGTAACAGAGACCATGCTGTTGTGGTGGGAAATGTAGGACCCGGGGTTCTGGCCGGCATAAATCTGAGCGGGTCAGGTTTGCTGTCCTCTTCGTCTCTGTCATGCCACCTGTCCTCACTCCCTGTAGGCGCCGACAGTCTCTTTGGAGGCTTGGTGGCTGCAGTGGAACATCCCACAGACGAGTGTCCTCTCTTCTTTGTGGTGGAGGGAGGTGCTGATGGTCCTGGCTGAGGTGACGATGGGCATGGGGAGGTGCTGATGTCTGTGATCGTCCTGGAGCAGTTCTTTTGCCACGTTTTTTTCTGGGGGGCCTTTGAAGGTCCTGAAGCAGAGGGTGGCTGGTATTCTTATCGTCATCGCCGTGTACCCAAAACGGGGAAGAAAACAAATATTTCAAATACAAATCATTATTCCTAACCTTGTCAATGTCTTGACTATATTTTCTATTCATTTCAGAACTCATGGTGGGAAATAAGTGTGACTTTTCATGGAAAACAAAAAATTGTCTGGGTGACCCCATTTAGAGCGGTAGTGTAAATAAACACATACTGTGCTGGGAAAGTCAACAGGCGCCCACACGCAGACACGCAAAATATTTTTCAGCACTCAAATGTCCAATTATGTGCCCATAATAACGCCATTGCATACATTTTGAGTTCATAAAAAACATTGTGAACACAGAAAACAGTATACAGTCTATATATGGCTATGCAGCCAGAATTCTGTCCTGACGAAGCTGCTAGCACTAGATAGTGTGAACATTTGACATCAATAAATCCGTAAATATGCCATTTATAAGACAATCCAAACCTTTCCGATGACAGGACAACGTAGTCCAAATCCTCATTGGAGTGATCGGGAAGCGGTAGGTCCTCATCAGATGATGAGTCCTTAAAGGAGGGGTATTACATGTTTTTTCGCCCTTTAGTATCAATCTACAGCACACTCAAGCAACAGCTTTGCCCAAAGTTGGATGGTGAAAGCTGCATGTGTCAAAAACGACTTAAAGCAGAATTATGCAACTTTTTTACCTCAAATGTTTTTCAGAATCCCTGTGGGGGTAAACAAAGACTTGTCACGGTGATTGGCCGGTCCCTCCACTCCCCCCGGGGTCTGAGTCCTGAAAACAGTGCTTGTAACTTTCAGAGGAGCGGACCCGACTACATCTCGCGAGAACAAATCTGCTTTATGGCACTCATACAGGAGTACAAGTATAAAAGCACGTAAAACAAACATGAAACCCTCGCCAGCGTTAGCAACGCCACCGTTAGGTGCTCACAGATGGCAGAACCAAAAAGACAGGAAAAAAAGCCTTTGTCTGATGAGCGAAAAAGAAACGGGAGTGGGACACTCTCTGTATGCGGGGGCAGGGGTTGATGTGCAGAATGTTTACGACCGTGAGCTGTAACAGAAGACCAGTAGGGGGAGCGTGAGAGCAAAAGTTGCATGGTTCTCCTTTAAACTTGCTTCTGCATCAGGCTGCCTCAAACGACTGGAAATGAGTCCCTGTCTCTTTAAGAATCTCCTCAGCGTAGCGACGCTCCCCTGAGAGCGTCCATCTTGGCTATTTGCGGTGTATTTTGGGGGAGCACAAGCTGTGCAGGTGGAGCCGTGCAGACTACGTCAGAGCTGTGCATTATGGGCGGAGCTGTGCAACATCGAGCGTTTCAGCGCTCAACATGACTGCCAGGTGGAGATTCAGGGATCGCTCAAATAAGCGTGAATGTTTCAGGAAACAACTCCGAGTCTTTTTAATGGGGAAATGACAGAACAGAATTATACAAAGCTCAAAAAAGTGGATTTTGCATAATACCGCTCCTTTAATGCCGACGGGGCTTCCGTCATCATCCTCCAACATTTTTAGCACCTCAGCTTCAGTATAAGGTTTTTTTTTTGGTGCTTTTTTTTGCCATTTCCAAGAAGACCACTGTCGCCTACACGAAAAAAAAAAAAACAACAACCGTGCTTCTGCGCTGTGCTTAATGTGCGCTCTGCAGGTAAATGCCGTGCGCAGCTTGCTTGAGTTAACCCCCTACGCTGTCTCCATAAAAGCTTGAGGAATATTAATGATTTATACCTCGTTAGATTCGTCTGAGCCAATAGAATACCGCGGGGGTCACCAGCATGAGATTGACAGCTCTGTTAGCGAATGAGAATGAGCAGAACACAGTTTGGCACAGACCAATCACTGAGCTCCTTGAGGTTAACTAAGGCTCAATTTTATGCCCCGAATGATGTCAGAGTAAGCCAGGAAGTAGTGCTAAGCGATTCTGATGTGTAATAACAAATAGCTTGGACTTTATATGGCAAAAAGTAAAGGTAAGAATCAATTTTTATACTGTAGTTTGAAAAAGCGATTTTGCTGTTGGCTGTTCTGTGGTGATTTCTGGTGGATGCTGTGGTTTTAGAGAGCTTTGAGTGATATGGTTGTATTCAGTGGACTCTGTGCTTTCGTTTGAGTGGCGATGTGTGTGTTTTCTATCCAGTTTCATAGCGCTAGCACCAATAATTCGGCAAGTGGGTTGACTCGGTCGCAAATATAGTTAATAATAATTAATGTAGTTCATGTTTAAGCTGTGTTTGTGGTGTGTAAAAATGGCTGATATATTCAGTTAGTCCAGGTTCTGCTGTTTAATTGGGTGTGCAGCATCATTCTATCAGAAATAATGCATGTTATTAGAAAATATTTGAAATGTTTGCTGTCAGGCCCCCAATTGGGGGACGCTTGGGCTCAAGGTTAATCTCACTAACTGAACGCTCCAACTGCACTTTGATGACCGAGTGTTTGTTTTATCACAGCCTTAAAATCCATATGCAACTATTCGACACGCCCCCCTCACCTGCACCTCCAGACACAAAACGCTACAGAATGCAAGATCCGTCTGCTCCACCGCCACATATTTGTTATCGTATGAAATTACAAAAGCTGCCCTTTCAGAAAACGCCAGTCTAGGCATGTGCCAATATGAAAATTTGATATCACGATATTGGTGGCCCAAAATATCATGATTCACTATATTATCACGATATTGGCGCGTTGCTCTTAATACTATTGAAAATGCCACAAAACACTGTGAAATCTGTCAACATCTGTCAACAACACTGAATTTTAACATGCCAGAGCAAATTTTGATAGAGGGAAAAAATGAAAGTTTTACCCTCGTCTATTTTTTTTTCAGATTCCACATTGAAAAACATCATGATAACAATGAAGCAGCCATAAAGCTGCATTCAGCAGCTCCTGGACTACAACTGGACCAGGTTTCATGAGAACAGCATAAAGCACAGAAACTTTATGGTGTTTAGTTTGGATAGAACCAGGAGAAACCTTCATTTAGTCATTTGGAGACCAACCTGTACCAAACTATACTAAGTGGGTTTATAACTTATTTGAAAGGAATCTGACTTTAAAATACTTTTAATTTCCACTACAGGAGTCTGTATATATGCAACGCAGCCTTTGGCTCTGATATTTAGCCACTATATTATGTTTCTGCACAGTTTTTGTGAAGAAACTTATCATTGTGCACAGTATAAAATAAATGACTGAGCCATTACATTTAGTTTCCAACTGAAATATATTTATAATAATATCATCAATACAAAAATAGCCAATTATATGACAGGGAAAACAAAAAAAAAAATAATAAAATAAAATAAAAAAATCCCCTTTGCAATCTGTAAACACATCAATAAAAAACAAAAACAATGTGCAATGAGCTGTAGAAATGTACAATGAAGATAAATGTGCATGTTTCAGAATAAAAACATTTGCAAATATCACAGAAATAGTAACTATTTTCCATTCGCCTGCCTCTCGCTCTGCAGTGCACACCACGGCGTCATAGAATCAAGATGGCGGCAGCGCTCGTGTGGTTACGCTCAAAGATATCTCCCAACTGGATGATGCCTCAGTCACGTGTAACACATTGATCGAAAGCTCGCCAGACGCAGAACGTCAACAAACTTTATTTACACTCCCAAGATTAACGAAAAGCCCACAAGATGTCGACGGTAACATTCAGGCACATGATGCTTTTTCACTACTGCAGAGGATTATGAGGTTGATTTTGGTCAGAGGAGAGCGTGGATAGTTGGAAAATGACCACAAAGCAGTAAGGAAATAAAATATGTTGTTTGGTGTGAATAGCTTTGAGATCTGGTGAAGAAGTGTGTGAGAAACATCTGATCTGAGGTGCTGCCTGTGAAATGTGAAGATCGGTTTTCGGGTTGTTTTGCCGCTGACGGGAGGCGGTCGGCTCAGAATATTCTGCCTGGTTTCATCTTAAAGTGTAGATTTTCTAGTTTCATATGATATCCAATATGTTGGGGTGGAGCAGACGGATCTCTGGTTCTGTTGCGTTTTGTGTCGGGAGGTGCGCTGAGGGGGTAGTCCAGTGTCCATCGGCCGAACGCGTGAATGCCCTTTTTTGTTTCATCTTAGCATAAAATTACTTACTTTAGTGGTTTTCTATGGATGTGGGGCTTTTGTGGTTTGGAGTACATTTTTTACATTTTTACATTGGGTAAGACCAATAGCTGTTTGTTTCAGTAATGGGTTTGTCTCCAAATGAAAGGGATGATATGTTGTAAATGACGTGATATGATAATCTCAGCTGTGCAATATCGTAAATCGCGATTATATCGTAAATTGGCACATCCCTGCACCAGGCAGAATCTTCTCTGTGCCGACTGCCTCTTGTCAGGGGCCGAACAAACTGAAAACCGATCTTCACATTTCACAGCCAGCGCCTCAGATTGCATGTTTCTCACACACTTTTTCGCCAAATCTCAAAGCTGTTCACACCAAACACAACATATTTAATGTCCTTACCGCTTTGTGGTCATTTTCCATATATTCACGCTTTCACGCCAAAATTATGATCCTCTTGAATAGTGGAAGGGCATCTTGCGCCTGAATGTTTGTTTTCACTCCAACATGGGGGCGACTGCTCAGCGTGCATTGCGAGGCTGGGTGTGTGACGTCAGCTGCAAATACTCTATTGAAGGGAACCAGCCATGATGGAGGCCTGGTGTATCCTCCAGAGCTCCTCACTGACCCACTTGACCTCTCCATCCATAGTGAGGAGCTCCACGATTCCCTCCTCCTCCTCTTTGAGGACGGCCCCCACCACGGTGATGATGGCTGTCTCGTCTTCTATTTCCTGTGAGACAAAGAGCAGAAATCAGTCTCAACTCAGAAAGGAAAAGCAGACACAGTCAGAAAGACTGAGTACAGAAGAACCTGGAAGCTGGTGTGGCTGGTAGAATGCAGCTATGGGCTGAACTTGTTTTCCACCATCTTTAAATGTGTGACCATGATGGTGGCCCCCAGCTGCAGAGGGTGGAGGACAGCCTCCCTCCACAGGACCACCTGGACACTCATTCCATCCTGTGGATGGAACAAATATGAGACATGGACACAGAAGACATCAGTGTATCTCAGTGTAAGGGTCAGGTTGTCTCTGTCTCTGTCTCCTTAAACAGTAACTAACCTCCAAGTTCATACTGCGGAGAGAGACCACTCCTCTCCCTCCTCTCTTCGTCATGGTGGCTCCAGGATCTGAGCAACAAGAGGAGGAAAGTCAGAATGGTGTTTTTGGTGTCAGGTTGAAGCTGCTAGCTGAGGGAATACGTAGCTCCTCCACCCCCACCTCCACCGTGAGGAACCCGGTGTGGTGTGGCTCTCAGAGAGTGGTCTTCCTGGAGGGGTGGGGGGGAGGGCTTTAGCAGCCTCCAGGACTGTCTGGTGCCAGGAGAGCGGTGGTGAAGAACCGGGTACCCTCTGTGATGATGTTGATGAAAAATGGGGAGACCCTCCCCCACAGGGCATACCCTGAAGAGGGTCTCCCCCACTTTAATTCTGTGAGCAAACTGCTCGTATACCGTCGCTATGGTGTAGTAGCTGCCCTAAATTCTTTTTTTCCACTCTGGAGTGACCCCGGAGCTCTCACTGGTGTTCCAAGAGATCACTCTCTCTCTTCCACTCCTCTGCAGCCACCACCAGTATCTTTACTGGAGGTGGCTGGCGGCTGGAGTCAGGGTGGTGGAGGATTCGTTTGAGTGACATTCTGCAATGTTGAAAAAGAAAGATTAGTGGACACACAGAAATAACTAGGTCCTTGACAGGATCCAGTATTCCTCACCTTTACTGAATACACGTCCCTCACTTGTTCCCAAAAGGTCTGCGAGTCCTCTCATGGGATCTCATCCAGTGTTCTGCCCTTCTTGGCAGACTTGATTTTGCAAGTTGTTGACTTTTGGGGTTTCAGTGACAGGGACATGCTGAGTTCCATCCTCATTGGATGAGGACGTGTCCTCATCATCACTTGAGGACGAGTTTGGGGAGGTCGAGTCGAGCTTTGGCGTGGCGGAGCGGCTGGTGGAGGAGCTGGGTGATAGGGACGGCCGACGCCGGTGCCGGACAACCAGCGGCTGCTTGCTGCTGCGGGCGCTGTTCATTGCCCCCCCATGAAGGGCCCGCAGGACAAGCCGGCGCACGTTCTGTGATTCCTGGAGTGTGTGCCCAGACACGTAGAACTTGTCGGCCGTCCCAACATCATGGCACATTTGCCTGGCAACTTCCCTCCTCTCCTCAACCGAGAGGTGTTGGCGAGCCTGTGTGACAAGGAAGACAAAGATGAGGAAGTTTAGTCTTGGTTTACACCTGTAGCCCCGTGACCCTCCTCCCGCAAGGTGGGGCGACGGGCGGGCGAGCTGGGCGCGTGCGATTAGAGGGAAGAGTAAGATACTTACAAGGGTGGACACACTGGTGCGGAATAGACTGAAGGAGACCTCCCCAGTAAGGCCGGTATCTTTCCAGGCCGCCTGCATGGGCCTGTTGGCCTTCTGGAGAGGTCGTCCGTCCAGGTGCCCCAAGATGTAGTGGTCGCTGGGGAGCAGTCCGTGTCCCCCTCATTGCTGTTTCCAGCCGGTAAAGCCAGCCATACTCCTCTCGGTTGAGCGGGACGTTGGCCAGGCCGAATGACTTAGTCGTTTTGTGCTCCTTCACCTATGTCAGAAAGAATGGGAGAAGTAACATGAGCGTCAACCGTGACAAGAGCGAGCCTGGCCATCCGCCACGCGTCCGGGCAGGTGGATGAGCAGCATAGAACAGGGTGAGACACTTACGCTCAGCTGGAACTGGTCTCCATCAAAGGTGGCCTCCGCGCCCAACACCTGCTCACAGGTTAGGCCCGTGAGGACCAACGTACGATGGCCAGTGGTGATGGCCAGATAGGCCAGGATGTAGCCCACCACCAGGCCATGTGCGTCCTCCAGGCTGTCGTCTGCCTCGAGGAGGCCTGAAAGAGAGCAACATGGGGATTGTGAGTGGGCCTTTGGAACGTCATGAGCCACTTTGTGCTGTGCTCATCTTGTTTGTGTGTCGTACCGAGAAAGTGAGGTACTTTCTGCTTGGCCTCCCTGAGGAACCGGCACTGGTCCTCCGGGGGGATAGACTTTTCTGAGAACAAAGGACACAAAAGTGAGACGTGGGTGTGCGGGTCATCAGGATGAACCATAACCCAAACCAAGAGTACACCATCTGTGCTGCTGATCTTACCGGTCTTCCGCCGGAGGACCTGCTGCCGGTGGGCGGTGATCTTTACCGCCACGTCAGCCTGGAGACCCTTGATGACATAGAGCAGTCGCCTTATGTCAGCCTCCACCAGCCCGCTCGCTTCCAGAGCTGTGTTCTGGACATGGGTCAAAAAACGGGACATGTTGAGCAACTTGTTCTTGAGGCTGGTCACTTGGTAGCCCTTTTTGAGCAAGTGTGCCGGCCATCTGAAAACAGAAAAAGGGAAATTCAAAGTCAGTAAAATTGTGGAGAGTGTGTAACGTGGGAAGTGGTTTTCGGTGCGGCTGTTGGGGAGGACAGACACGAACAACTTACTGACAAAGGTGATCGACGTTATTCAGGAAGGCGAAGTCCTCGTGCGTGTCAGAGGGGTCGGCCGCAATCATACACTCCACCCATCACTGGGCGTGCGACCGAGCCACCCTCGCGTTGCACAGCCCCCTTCCTGATACTGCATTGCCCTGCTTATGTTTCTGGAAGTCGGCAAGCAGTCGCCCTGTGAGAAAACATGAAAACTATTAATACAAAAAAGATACAAAAAAAAATTAATGCTGATTCTGAAGATCAAAAGTAACTCACTACATGAACAGTTAGTATGAAAATGGGGAAAAACTTCATATTGTCATTGTGTCTGTGAGTGAGTGAGTGACCAAGTGACCGACCGAGCGAGCGAGCGAGCCAGTGACACCTACAGTGGGCACTTAGCATGCATCGTGTCGGTGTGTCGCCTGAGTAGTTTCTCGCCCTTCTGGGCTGAGGTCGGGAAGCTGATATGGGTCTGCCGGGGGGTGCCCTGCTGCTGGGACTGCTCCTCCAGAGTGCTTACGCGGTCGATGAGATCTGAGAATTTGGCGTTCAAAGCCCTCTCTTCTTTCAGCACAAAACTCGCGCACCCAATTGTAAATCCAACGCAGGCTTCCGGGCAGCTGTTGAGAGGGGAGATGACGACGACGTCCCTGGCAGGACGGGCGCCGTGGGGCACTCCCCCGAGGACTGGGCAGTCAAGTGAGTGGTGGTGGTCTGTTAAGAAAAAGTGACGTGTGATGACATTAGAGACCCACCAACACACTTGATCCTTCGATGTCGGCTCTTCCTATCATTGTGAAGGTGAATTCACCAAGCGTTGGATTGTTCCCCCAATAATAGTGAGCGTGAGCTGGGATTACACCATGGTGAGACAGGTGACTTTTACCACACTGATAATGTGTTGTTGCAATAGTAATTCTCGATGACTGGGTGTTGCGTGCGTTGGCCGTAACCATCACGGCGACCATCACCACCCTGTAAACAGGGTAAGGGTGTGTGTATCTCGGTGGATGACGCAGAGACGCATAGCCGCTCAGTCCTTAGAGGGTCCTGGGGGGGCTGCCAGCGTCCTGCCGGTGGTGGGGCTGGCTGCTGGCATCCTCCACGGAGGACGGAGCGTCCTGCCGGTGTTGGAGCTGGCTGCCGGCGTCCTCCACGGAGGACGGAGCATCCTGCTGGCCCGGGATGGCCTGCAGCTCCACATCCTCCTCTGCGTCCTCGGGCATCCCCATAGGGGGATTGTCCTGTGAACCTGCAACAAGCACACTGGCACATCCTTCAACTGACTGGCTGACTGACAGACTGACTGGGAGTCAGTCTGTCAAGAGAAGGAATCCAAATGAGCATGATATGTCAATAAGTGCCACCCAATAAAAATGAAAAACATAAATAAATTTTTGAATAACAATGTATCACCGCTGTAGAGCTGCAGGTCCAAAACGGAGACCATCGCCGGCTGCGGATTGGTGGCCCGCAGCTGCGCCAGCTGCTCGACATAGTAAGCCCACTTTGCTTGCAGAGACTTGGATTGGATTTCCTACAGGATACAGCAGTGAGGATCATGAAACATCACCCCTTCACTCATGAATAAGCAACTCCTGCAGTTGCATGTTGAAAATGTAATAACACAGTATAGTTCCAATGATCAAATAATTCAGATACCTCCTTATCTCTGATGTTGGAAGTCTCTCAGGTGCTTATCAATCCTGACCACACGCTTCCTGTGGCACAGGAGACAGTCCACCGGGTCGGGGCATCTGCAAGACAAAGGATGACATGAAATACAGCGGGAGAAAAGGTTAAATGTTTGGAATGTGATAGTCCACCCCATACATATAAGGATGATTGCAGAGACACAGCAGAGACAGATGACTGATGTAACAACATGTAATTACACATCTGTGGATGAAACACTTGCACCGAGGAATCTCACCTCCCATGTGACCACTCTATAAGTAGGTCCTCCTCCGTCTTGTTGGACACATGATGCTGGGACCTGAAGTGGGCTGGTACCCGTTTGTCGGATGCTCGACAGATTGAACAGACTCTGTCGTCCTGTGAAAAGACACACAGGTTATCATGTGGATGGTGTGGTCGTGGATGAGGAAGCACTGGATGTCGTGTGTGTCAACAATCTCAAGTGTGTGTTGCTGTGGTATGTAGGCATGACCACCATCTCCAATGATGTTTTTCCTGCAAAATCAAATAAATGGAACATGGCAAAAAGGGGTTAGTACAGTGGTAAAGAGGTCGTGATAAAGGTATAACGGTGGTAATGCACAGATTGAAACATGAGACACTGGCAACAGACACGGGAGTCTTCACATGGTCATGGATTTGTGCACAGTAAATTCCACTTAACTGTAAAAGTGTGAAATAAATTAACCCGTTTTATAGTGTTGAATGTAGTGTTAAAATACAAACTGTAAAACGTTAATTCCAACAATTAAAATTGCATACAGTAAACTATGAACACCAGTGAGCAAACAGAAGCTGTTATTTCCAAACACACACCTCACTGTGCCTGGCAAAAAAAAGCACATCCATATGTTTCTGTTTTTAAAGTGTTATTTTTTTAATTTTCTCTATTGTTTTCATGTAAAAAAAAAAATGATGTTTACAAACACACACACACACACACACACACACACACACACGAATCTCATACTGACCATGATGGGTATATGATTTAAACTACTTATTAATTATTTATTACTTCATCATGATAGTAGTTATAATTCAACATAACCCTAACAGAAAGCCATGTGAACCAGATTATTATCACAACAAATGCATGCGGTGGTGAAAGTTAAGGAGGACACAGTCCACGTGTGGAAAATAACTTGTAATCCATCTATAACACAGTGGTGTGCGCGCCCTGATCATTAAAACATCACATCCGTTCAAGAAAGTTTTTTTTTAAGTTGAATCACAGCACCGTGAGGTGCTGCATTTGCTGCGCTACTCTAAAAAAACACCCGTGAGTAAAAGGACCTGCACATGGAAGGAATAGTTGGGTACAGGGCCGTTTCTTCCTATAGGCCAACTCGGCGAATGCCTAGGGCCCCCAAGCCACCAGGGAGCCCCAAAGCTGCATGTTCAACCTCTTCTGAGGCTAATTGAAATGTCCTGTTTTTATCTGTAGCTAGCTCTTGTGTTTATTACACCTCTTACATGCTTAAACATAAACATCGGATTGGATATAAATGAAATAAACTGCAATGATAAGCTGTGGCTGGTGCTTCTGTGGCATTTGTTTGCTGGACCGCTCTGTCACACAGCAAGTGACGTCATGTAGCGGCCCACCGACAGGTGCAATGGGAATGATTGACAGCTACCAGTCATTAACAAAACAAACCATAATGGCATCAAAAAGAAATTATCCCAGCGGCGCGGAAAAACGGAAGAAAAAGAAGACTGAGGAAGAAAAAAGTTCAAAGGATAAAGGTAAGTCATCCAGACCGTAGACCCGTTTATTCAGATTATAAGGAGCGAGGACATGTTGTTGTAGACGTCTGCTCTGTCATTGTTCAGTGGAAGTTGTCTCTCACATATTTTACACTTTATTTTATGATTAGTTAGAATTAATTTACTAAGTTTAGTGTGTATTGTATTGGGCTCTAATTAAAACGGTGCCACTTTTTTTGTTTTTAATTTAAAGAACTATTTCAAAGGTTTGTTTTTTAATCGCTCAATCAATCAGCATTAATTTAATAGAGCCCTTTACATACAGTGACCAAAGTGCGCTCCAAAAAAACTTCGAGTATATGAATAAAAATAACTACATAATTTAAAACAAAAAAAATAAATAAAACAATATTAAACCAATAAAAACAAATACAAGTAATGTGTGTCTTAAGTGATGTATACATATTAGGCATGGTGTTTTATTCTTATTTTAGACTGTTATGGCAGTGATTCATTTGTCTTAGTTTTATTAATTTAGTACAATTGGTCAACTAAACTAATGCAGAAAACTTAAAAGTGGTAACTTTGTAACTGGGTAGGGGAGAGCGGGGTAATTTGTGCCAAGGGGCAAGTGGTGCCACCCCTATTATTTAGAAAACCATAGTTTTTGGTCATGTGACCACATATTTTTGAAGAGGCGTCCACTCCGCTCATCTTGCAAAAAAGGGAGACACATGGCTGGAGAGGTAAGCACATTTAAGTTCAAAAAACATTTTTTTTGCCCTCCAAAGTAAAATTTCCATGGTTAAGGTTTTTTGATTGCTGTGTTTGAACAATTATAGAAAACTTTGAAAACATTTCACACATGTTTTATTGCTTTCGTAAGCTACTTCATGAGTCTATACAGTTAACATGATGCTAGCTCAGAACAGCTGGGGGAGGCATTTTTTTCAAAATGGTGGGCCTGGGGTAATTTGTGCCAAAGGACCTGGGTTAAGTTGTGCCAGTGGCACAACTTAACCTAACTTATGATTATTTACTATATATTACTTTTTTTGTATTTTACTGTTATTGTACTTCTTATTCTTAAATTTGATCACTAAAACTATGTGTCATTCTTAATTTCAGATCAAAATCCATCATGTCACACAGACACAAAAGGAAGACAGACAGGGTTCCAACTTTTCAAAGTTTCTGAAGCAAAGTTATGAGGCCTGTTGATGGAAAGTCCATCTTCACATTTACAGAGAATGATGAAGGAGTCATCCCTCGAGGTGATGTGCTTAAAAAATTTCCCACACCATAAAAGCGTGGTGATAGAGCCAGAAGGGAGCTCAAGTTCATATTCCACTGCAGCATTGACAAGTGGAACGTCCAGTAGTAGGTCGAATCTCTGAAGATATTCAGATGCAGTTAGGTGCTCATTTTTGATTTTTTAGTTTGTTCTTAGCATGTGTTCATGTGGCACTAGACCTTGTTGAAGCAAATTGGCCTTTGATTATGTTAAAACTTTAAATAAGCATTAAACAAGTACTTTTGTATTGAATTTGTCTTGTTTTTATCTAGCATTATCATTTTTATATAAACTTTATTTCATACACAGTTGGTCCATATGAAAAATACAAAAACATTACAAAACACTAAATTTTTATTTATATTAAAATTATCTTTTTTACTTCAGTTATCAGTGGCACAATTTACCCCAGTGTATTCTGACTAATGGCACAATTTACCCCGCAGTTGGGGTAAGTTGTGCCACAAAGTCACTTTTTTTTTCCAAAGCTATATTTCTCACACAGTTTATTTAAGATCCAAAGTGATTGCTCCCAGGGATGCACAACATCCTAAACTGTATGAACATATTTTAGTTGCAGGCATTCCTGTTATCCCCTTGTGTAAAAGGCACTTTAAGTAAAAATTGGCACTACTTACCCCACCCTCCCCTACAAACTTTTAAGGGACACTGTACATCACAATGTTTAATATAAAAACTGATTAATTTTAATTTTCTGTATTACTGCAACAACACTGTAATAATAAAATACAATATGTACTCAGGATCTATTTTTTGCTTGATAACCTAATGAGCTTTGTCTTTGCAGGAGCAATTCTAAAATATTTCGGAGCTCCAGACATCGAGCCTGAGAAGTCGTCTGAACATCTTGACCAGGAAGCCCCAGGGCCATCACGAGCCTCCGAACCTCCTTCTGTCCAGAAAGCTCCAGAACAATCACTTACCTTTGAACCTCTTTCTGCCCAGGAAGCATCAGCTGCACATTTACATGGTCAGCTGCCTGTTTTTGATCCAGCTGACCTGCCAGTGGCTGTCAGTTTTCTCTGATTCATTCAGAACTGATATTGTAGGCAGAGGGCCATTTCAGATCAGTTCTGTTTTTATGTTCCCCAGAAAAGAGGATGGCAGAAAGCTAGGAAGCAGACATTTTGAACGCAATACACTGTGACGGTTACTGTGAATAGTGTGTTATTAGCTGTTGTGCTGAGTGTGAGACTGCAGTGTTAAGTATTATTTTAAGCGGTGGTTTGTTTTGATTGTTGCACTTTAAAATACATGTTGATTTGTTATGTTTTCTTATTTAAAGTAAACTTTTTTTTTAATAAATTCTCAATCTGTTTTATTTATTGACACGTAGAGGATGGTTTTCATTGTATTATAGTTTTATTGGTTTAACTTACCTGAGTGGCTCAACTCTTAAGACACTTGATTTTTTGATTTTAACTGTAGCCTAGGCTTAGGAGACCATCTAAAGGGTTAGAAATTTCTTCATTACAGTCTGACAAAATAGGGGCCCCCAACCAACATCTTGCCTAGGGCCCCCATGAAGCTAGAAACGGCCCTGCTCCTACTGGTTGGAGTGCTGCGACTACATGTCAGTTTCACAGATCATACCTTTTATAGGTCTTTTTCACAAAATAATAAACACATCAATCAGAAAAACTCAAACAGAAAAATACATTTACACAAGTGGGCACACACTGGTGGGCATCACACTTGTGATATATTGCGATATATATTGCGATATTAAAAATAGAAGAATTTTCACCAGATGACCTGAACAGCTGTATTTGGGGAGATGGCCACTTGAGAGAAATACGTGGTGTTTCATACCGCTTGTCAAGCGTTCGGATCATTTTTTTAAATCCCTCTTTAACGATCCACGGTGTTCAATGGCACCATGTCTTTTGCTAGGTAAAAAGTTATTGCATCCATGATTTGGAGTTCCTATCATACGGTGTTATGCCGGCGAAGGCTTCTGTAATTGTTTTTTGAGAAGATGAAGTTTCACCTGGGGTCTTGTGATGGCGTTTCAAATGGTCCAACAGGTTTGACGTATTACCTCGTGTTGAGGCAACCACGATGAGGCACTGTCGGCCGAGGACGGTTTTTTGTTCCGTATCGTCTTTTTTTATAGCCGAAATACATCCAAATGTCACGTTGACCTTCTTTTGGGGACTAAATCCTTTGTTGTTTCCTCCTGCATGTCACCTGTGTTCAGAGTGTAGTCCCCCCCTGCTGTGGAGGAGGGAGGGGGGCCGGTGAGTGCCGAGCAGGAGGGAGGGAGAGAGCGGCTATGCGGAGCATGGAGCAGCTTGCTGCTTTTACGAAGCAAAATAAAAGTTAAAAATAATAATAATAATAATAAAAATATTGCACCTCCTGCGATGTGACTATTGCACATGCACACATTGCGATGGCGATGTTCAAACGATATATTGCGCAGGCCTACTTAAGAGTAGCATCCTGAAGACAGAAACCTATATGGACTTCCTGCTTTACTTAAATTACACATTTACACAAAGTCATTTTGTATATTAATGTTGTACATAACATGATTATACACACTGCCTATGAGGAAAAACATGTAAACAATACTTGACAGTCTACATTTGCATTCCTCCAATGTGAAACAGATTGTTAGGATTCTTCATCTTTATCCTCAAACAACCAAACACAGTATTCAGAGTTTGTTCCAGTTAAATAGCAGTGATGATGCATTTCTCATGAGACAATAGCCATGGCGAACAGCTAACCTTCATTCTACTAGTATACACACATCCATACCTTCAGGGTCAGTGTCATCAAGTCAGCTGTGGTCAGCCTTCATACTGTGAGAGTGTCCCCTTCTCCACTGAGCTCATCCTGGCAGGCTGCAGTGTTCCCTGTGGAGGCGCTAACACTGCCTGAGCTCACGGATGTCAGGACCCAGAAAGTCTGCAGGTTGGTCTGACTCATGTTCTTGAAGGTTGAGGACCTGAGACATTGTAGCTGTGTGCTTTGGCAGCCATGTTGATGTTGAGGCCTCTGGGTTTTCAGCACCACTCTCCCTGCAGACTTTTGGATGCATTCCCCCCCTCTGGAAGCGGACGAGGCTCCTGGTCCAGCCAACATGGAAACGTTCTCTTTGAGGACTCCACACATCTCAGGAGTTTCAGCTGGGAGCTCCATGGCTGAGAGCACTGATGGCTTCAGCAGCACAGGGACTCCTCTTCCTCGTTTCCCCTGATTTCTACTCTGGTGGAGAAATCACACCTCTTCTTCTCCAGAGGGGGGGACAGGCCTCCATGCTCTTGTTGAGTTCTGACTTTTTCCTGCCATGAAAGTGAACGACTCCGTTCTTGACACCTCTCCAAACAGTCCAGCAGGACGTTCATCAGACGTGACGATGAGAGCTGTGAACTGAATGAAGGAGCTACTTCACTGGAATAAAAGACTTTCAGGATTCACACACATTGAACTGAGAGGAGAAAAGCAGATGTTTCCAGATGTTGAGGCTCTGTTTCCTCAGCTGGTCCTCGCTGAGCGTCCTCAGGTCCTCCTTTGTCCTCTCTCTGTCTCGTCCAATCAGGAGGGAGGCTTTCCTTCAGCTTTTCTCTCATTGCGCTCAGCTCTGTCAAACATCTGGTCCGTGGGCCAAACCAGGGACTCCAGAGGCTCCAGTGCGGCCGGTGAGATGACTGTGCAGAGAGTTGAGTCATTGTTGCATTTTCAGCTGCAGCAGGATTGAAAGAGACGTTTCACTGGACGCTGCTCCAGGATACAAAGTTTAAAACTGACATGATGTTGAAGCTGAACTGATTTTGAAGATATTACATTTTCATGCAGCTCTTCTATTTATTCACACTAAAACATTTGGATTTGTGGATGATTGTTCATCATTCTGTTGTCATTTCTCTGCTCTGACCTCCTCCAGTTTCTCTCTCAACTAAAATCACTTTGACAGCTGATTAAACTCTACAAACATGTTTTTAATGCATCCCACTTTTTCCTACCATTTTTCTGGAGAATCCACATGTTTTTTGTGCAGCTGATGGTTATAAAAGTACCTGTGTTGCAGTTTGTCAGTGACTTTGATCCAGAATTGTTTCTGTGGTAAATCTTTATGTATCAGGTTCTGAAACACGACTTTTTAGAAACTACTCCCTGGTGGAACTTTCTGAGAGCTCTCAGGCTCCGTCTCCTTGTTGACAGTGGAAATGCTGCTGCTGGTCATGAACATGAGATCAGACAAACCTCCAACACAAAGTCAGAGAAGCTTCTGGAGTTTAACTCAAAGGGATCCTGGTTGATGATCAAAGATAACTAAAGGGCTCGTCTGGTTCACCTTCATGCAGCCACGTCTTTGTCAGGAACATCACATCCAGCTCAGGAAGGAAACTTCCAGACTGAGTCACGGTTGTCAAACAGCGCTTGCTGCTCGTACATCAGTCAGGAGAGTTTATTTTCCACAAGCAGAGACGCCACAGGAAACACAAGAAACACTGTCACTGTATTAGGTTGATACTTCAGCACCACGTACAGATGGACAGCACTGTGTGTCTCTGTGTGTGTGTGTGTGTGTGTGTGTGTGTGTGTGTGTGTGTGGGTGTGTGTGTGTTTAGGTTGATGTTGGCTTGCTTGTGCCTCTTTTGGTTGTTTGCACCTTCCTCTGTTATTTCTTCTTTGTTCACCTCTGTTCTCTGTTTCTTTTCTTGCTGGTCTGAGTGTTTGGCTCCACTGGAGTTTGTATCGTCCCTTCTTTCAATAAAGTAAAGCAGACAGGCTTCCTGTCCACCATGGCTGAGAAAGTCGAGCCTTGTCTGACTGACTGACTTTGTTTTTGATCAGAAATGATACAGATTCCTTCCAAAAGTTAATCGGACGATGTACAAGAAGCACTGTCGTGGACAAAAATAATTTCTCAGCTTTTATTCATATTTAACAAAAAGTGTTATGTCCAGAATGATTCACACTCTTCTCAATAATCAACAGCAAAGCCTTCATTAGCTTTACAGTGATCAGCCTCTTCCTATCACTACTGAGCAGCTTCTTCATGTCTCCACTGGGATTTTTGACCATTTAGTTTCAGCAATGAACTCTTTTTTCTTACATGTCCTCCATTTAGTCCTCACAGCATTCACCTCTAAAAAGGGGACGCCTGTCTCCAGGGGACACTGCTGCTTGGAGTTTAGGGTGTCCCTTCATTAGAGGAGAAACTGTGTCAACACTGAAGATCCATCCTCCACTTTGAAATAGTTTGTGTGGCGGAATTTTGGGTCCCAGTGGAAATAATGAACGACAACCGAGTGACAGGCAAGACACGGACAATATGTAAGAACTGTCAGAGAATAGTCCTGAACACCGTGACTCACAGGAGCTCTGTGCTCTCTGCACTGATAGAGGAGGACTTTGGTTACAGTTTGACTTCCAGTGTTTGCACAAAAAAAAAAAAAAAAAAAAAAAAAAAAAGTATATATATATATATATATATATATATATATATATATATATATATATATATATATATATATATATATATATATATATATATATCGTGATGGTGAACCCAATGCTGTGTCTCGTCTCAACCCAAGAAATTAAAAGTAAATCAGTCCAGTAATTGTCCTCTGGGCTGGGCCTGTCCTAACAGACTGGTTGGACTTTATTCCCACCTGGACAGTTTGGTATTGAGGTCAGCTGCCAGCCGAGAGCTGAGATCATGATCAGGATGTTTGAGACGTTAATGTGTGAGTGCTGTTCTCTCTGGAACATGTTGAAATGTTTACATTTTAGATGTGTGTGTGTGTGTGTGTGTGTGTGTGTGTGTGTGTGTGTGTGTGTGTGTGTGTGTGTGTGTGTGTGTGTGTGTGTGTGTGTGTGTGTGTGTGTGTGTGTGTGTGTGTGTTCTTGTATTTCTATCCTTGTCGGGGCCAAATGTCCCCACAAGGATAGCAAAACGTGGAACGACGTGCCTTGTGGGGACCTTTTTCCGGTCCTAAGTCGGAGAAACAGTGTTTTCTTGACCATGTTGTTGTTACTGAAAAAAGTAAAAGTGCAAAAACATTTCTTTAGGGTTAGGCTTTGTTGTGGTGTGGGTTAGGGTTAGGGTAAGGGTTTAGGGTTAGGGGCTAGACATGAATGGGAGTCAATGGATGGTCCCCACAAGGATAGAAATACAAGACTGAGTGTGTGTGTGTGTGTGTGTGTGTGTGTGTGTGTGTGTGTGTGTGTGTGTGTGTGTGTGTGTGTGTGTGTGTGTGTGTGTGTGTGTGTGTGATTCTCACCAAGTCCCTCACAGCTGTATTAAGTTGATGCTTCAGCACCATGGACAGCTCTATCAGTCCTTTTCCTCTGGTTCCTTCTCAGTCCGGCCCGTCCATGCTTCACATGTACGCGTTTCCGCGTCCGCTTTGGAAGGTCCGCGCACCACCGATGCGGACGCGCTTTCTCCCATGCTACATTTTGAGCTCAGCTGTGCGCGTCTCATGCAGGCGCGGTGATCCACGCAGCCTTGACAAGCTTTTCCGGCTCTACAGACTGTTTATCTGCTCCTTTATTACGGATTATTTAGAGAAAATTAAGCACATACATTGTCAGTACATTATCTTTAAGTATTAAAGTTTATTTAGCCTTTTTTTTTCTGTTTCTGAATCGCGGGGGCGGCGCCGGAGCGATTAGTTACTTTTTCACTTCTGTCTGCAGACCTTCTCCTCCCTCCAGACAGTCTCTCTCTCTTTCCACGAGTTTTTCACTCTTTCGGTGTCTTTAAGTGGAGCCATCAGGCTGTAGCTCCGTCTACTTTCACGTTTACCGTCATGTTTTGTTTGCTCCGGCGCTCTGGCGCAGGCGCACTCTTCCGCGACCTGCGCGCACTGCGCAACGCGGTCTCAATTTCTGGCTGCTGCGCGGACGTCCGCGGATCGGTCCGCGCGGACCCTAGCGGACAGGAATTCATGACGATTTTTACGTCACGCGGACCAACGCGCAACGCGCACCCACGCGGACATGTGAAGCATGGACGGGCCTTTACTCCACTCGGTTCTCTTTGTTCGGCCTTGGCCCCGGTCGCTTTCCATCATACAGAGTACCGACTTGGTGTGGGTGGAGTCGTCATAGCAACGCAACACCAAACTCCAGTTTTCATGAGACAAAGGAGACAAGGAGGCTCCAGTGAACCTGCAGCTCGGTCTGATGGATTTCCCAGAAGATCAATGTATATGAAGACATACTGCAGACAATCAGCCCTGAACATGAATAATATCAGTGTTATGACATGGTCTGTCTTCAGTTAGGGTCAAACACCAATGTAAGAAAAAGACAATGATGATGCTGATTTGTTGACATGATGGCAGGTTTGAACTTTGGCCTTCAGCAGTAAACCACTTGTTAGAGCCACTTGTATGTTTTCCAATCAGGAGGAGTCATCTGGTTCAGCTGCTGTGCTCTGTGGGCCCCTCCCCCCACACTGTGGACTCCACACTACCCCCAAAGAGAGGCTGGATCCACAAGCAAGCAATGCCCCTCTCCTTGTGGATGGGGAGCGGGGATCTATTCATTTATATTCCTGATCGATCAGTAAACCTTGTGTAAGTCAGTGATGAAGAACCAGACGTGTTCAAACTCCTTCGATGTCGCTCTTGAAATCACCCATGACACATTTAGGGGCATCTGGAGATTTGGTTTCTAATGTGTCCAGTGCGTTTCGATGTGCTCTGTGGCTGTGGATGCATTCGCTCTGGGGTGAATATAAACCAAAATAAAGAATAACAGAGGGAATTCCCTTGGGAGGGAGAATGGACGTGGAGAGACAGCCAGCAGTTCAAAGGTTCAAAGGTTCACCTGTGAGTCTGGAGTCTCGGTCCAGCCTGACAGGAGACCCCATCTATGTGCAGACTGTCACTGCTGTCCCTCCATTCAACCATGTCTCAGTGAAAGCAAGCATTGAAGCAGTCCGGGATTCATACATATGAAGAACATTAGCCTGCAGTTCATCAATCTTATTATCACGCAGGGAGTGCATGTTGGCAAGAACCACTGATGGAAGATGTCTAATGTCCAAAGAAAAACTGGACATTAGACAAAGCTCCTTTCAGCACAGAACGACCAACCACTGGAGCAGAGACCCAGAAGAAGACTGTGACTTCATCAGCTCTCCCAGCATGCCGTTGGGCTCACTTAGGGCCCGTTTACGTCCTGCAGGTCTGTTTGAAGTGGTTGAGGTCAAACTGACCATCATTCAAGTCATCATGACTCATGTTTTCATCTCCTTCAGTCAGGATGTGGTCATTGGATGAGCTCTGTCCAGGCTGTCAGGAGTCTGGATCACCTGCCTGATTTATGACCATCAGTTGAGTCTTTTTACTCTGTGAGCGTGTCGGCTCGTTGGTCTAGGAGGATGATTCTCACTTAGGGTGTGAGAGGTCCCGGGTTCAATTCCCGTACGAGCCCTTCAGTGGTCACTCCTCTCTCTTACCAGTGGTTTTCAGGTTTGGTCAACGAAGAAATCTGTCCACCAGAGTAAAGTAATCTGATTACTGTAGTCTTCAAGTGTGGAGTCTTGATGACAACTGGGAAACTCTCTTTACTGCTGTGACGCCGAACAACTGCTGACTGCGGCTGTTTCCTCCCGTTTCCATGCAGACCAGCGGCAGCAGTTTTCTAAAAGTTGTGTTTTCAGAGGCTGTGAGCAGCGTGGTGGTGGAAAGAGGACGGAACAAGAAACAGTTCAACAGACTTTATTAGAACAAACATTGAACATGTTCCCAAATCAATCCAGTCAGGAGGGAATTCTCTGTGTTTCCTTCTAAACCAATGAAACAAAGCTCTCAAACAGGAAAAGAGTTCTCTGACTATCAGCTGACATCAAGACTTCAATCAGGAGTTTAAGCTTCAGAGAAGATGAGAAGAAAACACAAGAAACAAGAAACCAGCTTCACTAAATATTGATCAAAATAGAGTTTTTATGAACAAAGAGGACAAATGAATTTGGACTGTTTCAAAGATTGTGTCTAAGATCTGTGTCTTAGTAGTTTGATCATTTTTACTGAGCTGCTAAACAATTAGAAATCATTGAAAGTTGAGGATTGACTTTAAAATGTGATTGAGAGGAATGAAAAACTTCACCAAGCAGAGAATTACATGACTGAAATATTCATCATTTTTCTTCTGCAGTCAGTCCAAAAGTTCTCCTGTTTTCTGTCACATGACTCAGAAATGAAGAGATTTAGTCTGGAATCACTTTGAAAATCAAAGCAGATTGTATCTGAGAGCATGAGAAGAACATCTGGACAGTTGTTTCTACACCAGTCTCACAGAAGCAGCAGATGTTGTTGATCTGAAAACGTTTTCTGAGTGGTTCTTTGGATAAATCTCCTTCAGGATGGTGAAATGAGGGAGAGCAGCAGGGCTGAACGCTGAAGATCTACTGATGCTCCATGGTTCCATGCTGGACTCTCACAGCTCTTCACACTGCACCACTGACACTCAGCAGCTCTTCTGCTGCTTCCTCTGTCACTCAGTGCTGGAAGAAGCTCTGCTCTCAGTAGATCTTCAGGACTCACAGCCTCCTCTCTGCTCTCAGTAGCTGCAGAGAGATGAGAGGTGGTGGTCAGAGTGTGTGAAGCAGTGAGGACTTCAGTCCTGTTCAGAGCAGCAGTCAGCAGCTCAGAGCTCATGAAGGACCACCACTGTCAGACCAACACAACAAGCCTGTGGCTCCTCTGATTGGCTGACTGTGTGTCCTCTGCTGTCCAATCCTGAAGCTGCTCTGCGTTCTCCTCTCACAGCCTCACTGAGAGTCAAACACTGGATCTTTGTTCTCACACTGACTGTGTTTAGTCCAAACCTGCTGAAAGCAGCATGGACTCACTCCAACCATCGACTGACCTCAGAGTCTGCAGGCTGCAGTCTGGACTCTGCTGTAGAGCAACCAGCTGCTGCACATCTGGAGACTGCAGACGGTTGCTATTCAGGTCTAGCTCCTTCAGGTGGGAGGGGTTGGACTTCAGAGCTGAGGCCAGAGAAGAACAGCTGATCTTTGACAAACTGCACCACTCCAACCTGAATAAAGAGAGAAAGCAGCAGAATCAATGAGGAGGAACCAATCAGATGTATTGATGGAGAAATGAGCAGCTCCACATTACTGAGTCCTGATCAATGAGCTGTTCTGTTGTTGTGGATCTTCATCACACACAACATTCACACTCCTCCTCATGTCCACACACGGCAGTCAGCTGCTGCTGAGCTCAGTCCACTCTCTCACTGCAGGATCAGAGTCTCAGATCACAGCTGCTGACAAACATTTCTCCTTCTACAACAGGAACAGACAGTCAACTGACCTCAGAGTCTGCAGACCACAGAGTGGACTCTGCAGAAATCCACACAGCTGAGAAACTGCTGAATCCTGCAGAGGGTTCCAGCTCAGGTCCAGATGTTCCAGATGTTTCTGGAGGGAGGGGTTGGACTTCAGAGCTGAGGCCAGAGAAGAACAGCTGATCTCTGACAAACTGCAGCCCTCCAACCTGAATAAAGAGAGAAAGAAGTGAGATTAGAGGACAGAGTTTGCACCCACACACACACACACACACACATACCCGTTTTTCTTACCCCGTGGGATCCACTGACAGGGAGGCTCCTCGTGGGATCCACCCTTTCTGAAGAGTGTATAGACGCCGTTATAACTCCTAAATTTTTTTAAAATTCCTGTGAGTTTGAAAATCACTTGAAACTTCAAACACTCTCACACACATTCAGAACCTGAATTTTTGTCCCAGTGGGGACCCCCGTTGCCTCAGTCAGACTTTTAGGCCCCGATGGGGACCATTCAGCCATGTTATGTCTGCTAGCCTGACCGAGACAGAGAGAAGCAGTTTTTTCAGATCTCCAGTGATGTGATGGAACTTCAACAAACAACACTGTATGTGATCATTAGAGGGATCATTCTGATCTCGAGGGAAGTGTTACTAGATAAAAAAGAGGCTTCTTATAGCATTCAAAACTGCTTTTAATTGTTGTCCTCCATGTTAATGCAATTACAAAAAACTCCACAAAAGGCTTTTCCAGAACTGTCACTGAACAGAACATCAAAAAAGTGAAACAATGAAAACATCTGGACTGCACTGTCTAATACACTCGTTTTGCACTCTGCCGTTTTAGAGCAGTGATTCGGTTTTTCACATAGAACTTCACCGCCGTCCAGCTCCGAGCCTTTAAGGCGTCAGGGGAGGCTTTCAGACAAGCTGTGCACTCAGACTTGCCCGGGACTTTGCCACACTCGATGAATGGTTTCAACGTCTTCTCCACAGCACGGACTTCTGCCAGTGTCCAGCTTCTTTTCTTTGAGGTTTCTGTGAAAGAAAAGAGGGAGAAATACAATTAAGATTGGAGACAAGTCAATCAACTGCAGATAAATGTCTCTGCCTGAGACTAACTGATTTGTTAGGTCACTTTAAATTGACCGTGTCATCTCGACCTGCTCTACATAGAATCTGTTTGGAGGCAACTTCCTACAATTTGATGCTATTAACCCTCTGGAGTCAGATATGACAGCAGACCATGTACCTGAAATAAAACTTAATAACTTCATCTACAAGTCATAGAATCTCGGGTTTTATTTTGCATGAAAGTTAACAGCTGCATCCATTCTGAAGAGCATTTCAGTGTGATTGTAGTTCTTTCATGGGCTGAGACATCTCTCCTGGAACACTGGTTTCTTTTTTGGACTTGTGCACAAGTTGTCCATCCTGTTATTTCAATGAGCACTAAGAACCAAGAGTAACAGTGGTGTAATTAGTGTTTGATAATGTTTGACAACCGTCATTGGCAGACTCAGGATATGTCGAGGATCCTGTCAAAAGTGAAATTATGCTAATTATTGTTAATGTCAACCTGAAAACTGTCAGCTACCTGGCAACAAACCTTTAGAAACTTAAAGAAAGCCAATAAGTTATCTATTTCAAGGCTTTTAAAAGTGCATGAAATACCGATTTGAGGGTCATTGTGAGACTCAGGCGGACGCCTCTTCTTCGAGCCAGAGGGTCCTGTCAAAGGAATAATTACTTCATTAATAAAAGATAATAACTGATAGCTGGTAACACATACTGTTTGAATGAAGGCAACCTGCATTAAGACTTAAAAACACCTGATTGTCACTGTAACAGTGCAGTTTATAAGAGTTTGTGTGGTTGTAATAAGAGAAACCATCTTAATAACCAATGATGAGCACAACATGTAGGGGGGAAATACCTCCTTCATAGTCATCAGTGTGAGACTCAGGCTGACGCCTCTTCTTCGAGCCAGAGGGTCCTGTCAAAGGAGTAATTACTACATTAATACAAGATAATACAAGATAGCTGGTAACACATACTGTTTGAATGAAGGCAATCTGCATTAAGACTTAAAAACACCTGATTGTCACTGTAACAATGCCGTTTATAAGAGTTTGTCTGGTCATACATGTACCCCTTTCCCACTGCAGCTAGTGGGTCGACCCGTGTTTATGACCCACTGACGATCGGCTTTTGACTCCTTCCCCACTGCATGCAGACCCAGGTCTAACCGCCTGCTGGCGAGCTGCGTTTTCCCACACTGATAGTGTCCCATGTTGATGACATCATCAGCGCGACGGAGCACAGAGAAAGTAAACAATGCAGCGGAACACCGTCCCCGTTCCCTGTAGACGAGTCTCCTCTTCCCCACGGATCAGGGGAAGCTTTCTGGTCTCGCTATCTTGCCACTGCTGGGTCATGTTGATGAAGGAAATCTCACGCTGTGTCCAGAAACAACAACTAGCGTGCTAACGTAGCCACTCTGCGTCAACGTCATCACGTAAGTTACCGGATGTGTCCCTCCCACTAAAGCTGATAGCAGCCAACCTGTTAAAACCCAGGTCGCTTGCAGGGTCGAATGACCCGGATCTAAATGCCGTTTGAACCCTTTCACACTGCCATGAGGAGCCGATTATTAATGGGTTTAAATGAGTTTTTCAATAACCAATGATGAGCACAACACGTAGGGGGGAAATACCTTCTCCATAGTCATCAGTCTGAGACTCAGGTTGACGCCTCTTCCCAGGGCCAGAGGGTCCTTCTGTCAAAAAAATACAGAGTGCACAGAACAAAATCATGAAAATATCAGAAGAAAAAATGACAAATCAAAGGTGCAGTCAGTGATTTGGGAGAAAAGAAGGAGTGAGTTTGTTGAGATTTGAAATGAAAACAAATACAGGCATCACCCCTCCCTTCATGCCCCACCCCTGAAGTTCATGGTGTGTGTTGTCGTGGTCACAAGAGCTGACACTCTGGAGCTGACTCACTACCGCGGCCCGCTGCAGCACCGCTGACTGCTGCCAACGGGTCAGCTGAGTATGGGGTCGCCCGTCGGGGGTGTATCGACCCCCATTTGGATGTCGTGGACTCTGAACTGCACTGTGTCAGCAAACCTACGCTTTGTCTTTGTGGTTATAAAACACTAACACTAAATTTAGTGATGTAAGTCAGTAACTCCACATCAAATAAAGCAGCTGAAACAGCCATGTTGTTGTGGGTGAGCACACTGCTACATTTTCATATATAAGACGCGCTGATGTTGACCCACATCTTTGGGGTTTTCTTACTATAATTATTGTTCAGTCTCAGATTAGCATGAAGCAGTAGATCAGCTGTCTGCAGCTCTGCCATGTGTCTGAGGCTCTGGCCATGTGAAGCAGAGCTCAGCTCGACTGGAAATACCTGTCAGGTCGTCATCACTGTCAGATTCTGGTTGACATCTGCCCTTGGAGCTTGAGGATTCTGCTACAATAACGAAAAACAAAATATATCAATTCAAAATAATGATACAAGATGGTTAACACACCTTCACTGTGAATGATCTAACAGTTTTGCGTTTTCTTTCGTTATAGAAACTGAAGATGTCAGAAAGAGTGAAGCAATGAGGACAGAAAGAAGAAACAGCAGAGGAGAGACTGAAGAGAGGAGGGAGGAGAGGAGACAGCAGAGAGAAGAAATGAGAGTGAGGAGAGGAGAAGAAGAGGAGAGAATGAGAAGAAAGGAGAAATACAACTGTGTGGACAGAGAAAACAACACAAGTCTTTGGAAAAAAAAAGTGAAAAGATTGCTAAAAGATTAACCAAGAATAAAAATCTGCACTTTTTTCATTGATCTGTAAAGACAGGTAATTCATGAACCTGATGCTGAAAGCTTAGTTTGTTGTGCAGTCATTGGTACAAATCACAGTGGGAGTGCTATTAGATTTGATCAATTCTAAATGTGTTTCCTGGTGCTTGTATAAACAAGGGAACTCCTGTCCATGCATATTCTTTAGATCTAAATGACTCTGAGTTCAATCATTGAAGCTGAAATGAAAAACTGACATATGACTGATCTTAATTAAATTCATGTGGAACTCACCTGATGAGAAAAAAGGTGTTTCCCTCTCCGTCTCTGACAGGTCGCTGTCCTCAGCTTCACATACCTGCTCTGAACACAAGAAGAAAAACAAACATCTGTGAAACACATCTGCTGTGAAATTAAATCATGTAACATTGAGAGGAAGTTAGCTGTACCATTGGGATCAATCTGAATTTCATCCAGGCTCTTTCCTGTGAAGTCAGGCAGACGGCCTTGTTCTAAGGCAATCAGCACTTTACTGACTTTGGCCAGCTCCACAGTTCCTTCCGGAAGTCGGTAGTACTGTCGGTGGACCCGGATGTCGTGGCCCAGAAAATTTGCCAGGGTGTCCATCTCATTGTCTTTCAAGTTCAGCACTGTGGACAGTGTGGACACCTGCTTTCTCAGCTTGGTGGAGGACAAAGTGTCAGGATGCTTGGCCCCACATTCCTTCGCCACCCGTCTTATGGCATCACATCCTCTCAGGTGAGTGTTTGCTTCACATCTTGCAAAGAAATAGGAATTGTCATCTGGCACACCACAGAGCCGACGATGTTCAACCAGAACCTCCATGGATGAGAGCATATCCGGCGTGAGGAGGACGGGAACCTTTCTGTTTCTTTTCCCTCTGATTTCAATTCTTTGAAAATGTT
Source organism: Salarias fasciatus (assembly GCF_902148845.1). Lineage (NCBI taxonomy): Eukaryota > Metazoa > Chordata > Actinopteri > Blenniiformes > Blenniidae > Salarias > Salarias fasciatus. Next base: position 3,728,468 of record NW_021941230.1, on the reverse strand, counting down.
TGCAAAGCTTTTGCTCCAGTTTTGACAGTCCCAGTGCCACATCTGAGTGGACTCTGGAAGTGTCCCTCAGGGTGAATGCGCTCAGTGGCATTTTGGACACTTCGCCCTCCCTCCTGCGGTTGAAGAGGATCACTTCAGCGAGTGTCACTGTTGCCAGCCTGGTCCAGTTCTTCTTGTTGGGACTGTTCTTCAGATGTTCTTGGTATTCTTCCCTGCACTTCTCAAGGTGCCTGTGCATGGTTTTAACATCCTCTGTGAAAGGGAGGAGCTGAGGAGTGTTCCACTTTGATTCCCTCAGAGTTTGCAGAGCACCTGAGGAGACACACACGTCCCACTTTTTATCCAAAAGGGTCCGGGTCTTCTTGAGGTTATTGAGAAACTCTTCATTGTCTGACTCTGCCATCTGTGCCTCACACTCAAGAATGTCTGCAATCTTCTTCAGACTATGGCCCAGCTTCAGAGCCAACGATGGAGTTTTGTACGTGTTTGTATCTTCATTGAATCCGGCCACAGCTTTTACTGCCTCAATCACATGATTAAAGTTGGAGGGCACAAAGAAGTCCTTGATGCATTTAAGTTTCCCCATTCTCTGTGACTGCTGGATAAGTCGTCCGACTTCACGCATTTTCTGTCGTATGTACTCATGTTTGGCTTTGTCGTGCCCATGTTTAGTATAAAGATGCTCAGCAAGTTTCATGATGCATCTCTCTTTGCTGACAATGCTGGTGACTTCATCTTGGTGCATGGCACTCACTAGCTCCCAAACCTTTCGGCTGATACTCTCCGGAACAGGTTGTGCAAAGGCACAAAGTGATTGGATGCGACTCCTGCCCGGCTTTGGAGTGCTGCACTTTTGTGAAAGCCTGCATCGGGAAATGTGCCTCCACAACGACTTCCTCTTCAACAGGGCTTCGCAATTCATGCAATGCATGTACTCGCTTTTTGAAACTGGCTCTGCAGTTTGCTGACTCGGGACCAGTACGCCACTGTCATTTTTTAGGACCTCGTTGTTGTGCATTCGGTTCCCTTTGTTTCTGATCAGGTCGAAGTGCAATTTTCGTTCTTTTGATTTTAAAGGAAAACTTATAGCTGTAGCTACAGCTAGTTCGCTGCTATGCTTTCTGACTAAGTGCCGTGACATTTTGTGACAACTGATGGGACAATACAAGCAATAATGAGTTTTGCTATAAACTCTGGCACCATCACTTTTTTTTTTCAGCCTCATCACTGTCACATTATCCTGCCCAGTATCATTTTCTTCACATCCTGTCTCCTTGTCTTCATGTACAGAACTCCGGGATTCTGTCCTCCTCCTGTGGGTTTTCTTGAACTTACGATCTTTTGGCAGTGGAAGTTTGAATGGACTGGGTGCCTCTGAACTTTCGTCTGCAGACTCTTTCGCTGGTATGTATTCATCACCGCTGCTTTCAACGCAGCTGATGGAGGTCTCGGAATCAGATTTCCCAGAGGTCTGCTTGAGGTATTCTTTGGTAAGCTGAAAAAAGAAAAAGCATTCTCCAGATTAGTAAATCTTAAAGTGATAGTTCGGGATTTTTGACATGAATCAGTGTGGCATTCCAGTCAGCAGTGTTGTTCATTCACACAGACTGACCTCTGACAGCATCCAATGAGCAGAGATCCTGTCCCGTTTACGTCCAGAGGAAAGTAGTCCGGCAAGTTTGCTGGAGTCCCGAAAATAAAGCGTTTTTCTTCTCAAACCAACATGTGTGCGAAAGAGTGATATATTTGCATCACAAAACCGTTGTTGACGAAAAAGTCAGACCTCGTAAACGGTTGTCACGATTTTCTCTCCCTTCATATCACTCCACGGTGTCTCCAGCTGCAGGCAGCCGTGCTGGTTTCACTTTGTTTACCACTAGTAAAGAGCTAGCTAGCTCTAGCTCTAGCTGTTAGCATCTCCGCGCTGCCGGCAGCTGGAGACGGCGTGGAGTGATATGAAGGGAGAGAAAATAGTGACAACCGTTTACGAGGTCTGACTTTTTCGTCAACAACGGTTTTGTGATGCAAATATATCACTCTTTTGAACACATATTGGTTTGAGAAGAAAAACGCTTTATTTTCGTGCCCCCGGCAAACTTGCCGGACTACTTTCCTCTGGACCTAAACCAGACAGGATCTCTGCTCATTGGACGCTGTCAGGGGTCAGTCTGTGAGTCAATGAGCAACACTGCTGACTGGGATGCCACACAGATTTATGTCAAAAATCCTGAACTATCCCTTTAACTTGCTCATAATACACTCTTAAACCTACACAATTTAACATGACAACCAATCTTGTGTTTTCAACAATTAGAGCCAAGAGAAACAAGATAGACACACATCACAGATGTTAATCCCACTGAATATTTCATTTTCACCTTTTTCCCCTGAAGCTACTTAGAGGGTGTTTGAGGCTACTCAGAGGGGGACGCCTCCAAGGGCAAAAGAAATGCAAAGTAAAAAAATGTCCACTGGTGTATTCTCAGTGGGGTTGCTAAAGGGTTAACTATGTTAGGTGCTCAGCTGATCAGAGGGCAAACTCACAAGCACACTGTCGGATCTTGTCAAAGGAGGTACGTCCATGTCATCACTGGTACCACCAGCTGAGCTTTCAGGGAGACACGGATCTGTTGAGCCTGAGCTTGATTCCTACGAGGAAAAAACAACATGTCTCAAAAGAGGGACAGTTCTAAATACTGTAAAATGCTGGTATGCACAAAAGTCAGTTGTAAAATCCCTACGTTACATTTTAGCAGAACTACGTTAAACTCTGAAGCAATTCAACTTAGCTTTATGTATATAGCACCAAATAGAACAGAGTGACTGCTGGACACTTTAACTGAGAAATCCAACAGTTCACCAAGAGCAAGAAGGGACTAAGGAAAGGAAAAACTCCTTTTGAACAGGAAGAACCCTGCAGAACCAGGCTCAGAGGAGGAGAACCCTGCAGAACCAGGCTCAGAGGAGAACCCTGCAGAACCAGGCTCAGAGGAGAACCCTGCAGAACCAGGCTCAGAGGAGAACCCTGCAGAACCAGGCTCAGAGGAGGAGAACCCTGCAGAACCAGGCTCAGAGGAGAACCCTGCAGAACCAGGCTCAGAGGAGAACCCTGCAGAACCAGGCTCAGAGGAGGAGAACCCTGCAGAACCAGGCTCAGAGGAGAACCCTGCAGAACCAGGCTCAGAGGAGGAGAACCCTGCAGAACCAGGCTCAGAGGAGGAGGCTTTCTGTTATTCTGGCCAGAGTGAGGAGACAGGAAGAGAAACGGAAAAGCCAGATAGTTTGATTCTCTGAATCAGCTCAGCAATGCTCCACTTGCTGCAGGTGGATCAGAGCAGGAAGGCTTCAGACCACAAACCTCGGGGATCCTGGAGGGAGGTGTCGAGTGAGGGAGGGAAGGAGAGAGAGGGGGAGAGGGAGAGAGACTACAGGAGAGTGGAGCATCGGTCCCAGAACAGAACCCTGAGGAACTCCATGTTTAAATTCAGTCTGGGCTGAAGAGTCATTAACAAAGTGGGACATGTCTGCTAAATGTGATTGAAACCAGTTCAATGCTATGATACGCCATTATAAGTAAATCAAATAAATATTTAGCTCATTAAAACGCTACACTGTGGCCATTTCTACAAAAGTAAGATGCAGTGGCAGACATTTTCTTCTTCCATCACTGAGATTGTCTGGAGGAGGTGTTTGCCTGCATCATGCTATAAGGCATAGTCTGTTAACTAACTACAAATGATGTTCCTATACAAATACTATGCAAACATTGCCCAAATGATTAAAAAAAAAAAGCAAAACGAGCTACAAGTGTGTTATGCAGCACAATGAAACAAAAACCTTAGAAAGACAGATGTATGCTATCATCACATGCACATTAAAGCCAAACAGAGATGATTTTGTTGCTGCATCACATTAACAGTATGTTTTCCAAAATACTCATTGCATTTAAAATCCCACCCATTTTCACAGCAGGTCTTACCTGGGTGTGTTGGTGCTCCATGTACTCCATGTGCTTAGCCAAGCACTTGTCGTGGTGGGCTCTCAGGCCTTGAAAACGTTTCTCCAGTCTGGAGTATCGTCCTGTCTGTCTGCAGAAGGAGAAACACAAATAATTAATACAGTAGAAATATTTAATCTCTGACTGCAAATTCCTGGTGATAATATCAATCATTTCACAGGTGAGTGATGACAATTATCAGTGGAATAGGTTGGTCAATTAAAAAATTACATATTCTACCTCCTGTGAAGATGATGAATTTATACTGAAACCAAAACAGCGACAGAAGGATCTCCTTCCCTTATATAGATTATTAATGAAAGATTTAGCAGCCAGAGTGAAGCTATTGTCAGCCTCCCAGTGACAGTGAAGACATTTATTCCTTGAAGTTCTTTTTTCCTCACATTTGATGCAACAGAACCCTTGAAGCCAGCATTCTGTTTATCTGTCTGCAGATTAGTGTGAGGCTGCAGCTTGACATGTCAGTAAACATTGAAGAATTTAGATTTTTTGACAATTAATCAAGTCGTCAGACAAAAACTAATAATTCCATTAAGAAAGTTAAGTTTACTGTAGCACCAATATGTGAATGAGAATTTGAAGTAACTTTTTACACATTAAAGCAAATGGAGTAGTGTGAATTTCCAGTGCTATATTTTTTGGCATTACTCTTAGACAGGCTTCAACTTCAGGTTTGTAGCAGTGTTAAAAATCAGCCTTTACCGTCACTTCAACCCCACATGTCGGCTCTTTCCTCATTAACCACGCTGCAGCATGCCACGTGTAATGCTATTTACGTTAGCATTAGCTAACCTGCCGTGCTTCTCTCCACACTGGATCAATAAAACTCGCACAGGGAAAAGATACACACAATGGCCAATCTCCTAACAGTGTGATTTAAACTAAAGTTGTCATTTTATTGTACTTACTCGGTTTCCATCTCTCTGACTGAGGGGTCCTTGCGCTCCGCTGCTTCCGCCATCTTGGACTGCCAGGCTCCGCTCCCGCCGTCAGGGCGTCGGCTGAACGTCGCAGTACGTGCGTTGCGTGGTCACCATGGGGACCGATCGCGTCGGGAAAGGTGTATCTCCTCTGCTGCCACGAGGCATCTGCTGAAGCTGACGGGGCTTTATGATGCGTTCACGTGCAACTCAGTCACTTTTGTGTATTTCAGCAAAGAATATAGAAGCCAAAACTGTCAGTAATTTCTCCTTCTTTAGTTGTAGATTCAGGTTCCCAGGCACCTCTGGAGGAGTTTTCAAGTGGTTTCACTGTAATATATTTACTTAATCATTACATGCTTAAACTGAAGGCAATGCAGGCACAGCTGTGCAGCCAGATTTGTAAAAAATCCTTACAGGTGGAATTATTTTCAGAAAACTCCATGACGCTCTTGTTCTGTATGTCCTCTGTTACCTCTGTAGTTGATTTTAAAATGAATCTACTACAGCTTTTTTTTTTCTTTCATAATTAGACCAATATACAATTGATTGTGAAGTCACATTGGGGAAAAAATCCCAATAAAATCAAACTGTTTTCATTAAACTTTCAAGTGGATTCCCAGCTTCAGAACTGCTGCTAATTGGGGTCGGGCCTGGTCAGTACCTGGATGGGAGACCACAAGAGAACACCAGGAGACCTGGTGGATGCAGTGCAACAGTGAGTGGTTGGCAGTGGTTGAAGCAACTGATGGAGCAGTTTGGCAACCTTCCATCACTCTACCCCAGTGCAGCTGAGGCTCCATGGTAGCTCAGCACCACGGAGTGACTGAATGATGAAGCCACTTTGAGTGCCCAGTCCACCACGAATACCAAATCATCCTCATAATGGAGTGAATGCTGGTACACAGTTTTAGTGACTTAAGCGGTCCCCACGGCGACTATGGGGGATGGGCATGGTTTCCGTGGGGACCGGTAAAGTCATGAAAGGTGTGCATGTGCATTTCTTCCTCTGACACACACTTTTACAGACTGAAGCGGTCCCCACGATAACCATCTTCACAGTCCATACCGCCCATTCTGCTGCGCCCACACCGACTGAGGCTTTGCCTGCTAACACTGCCGAGTGTGTCGTGTCACGGCTCTGTTCAGTAATTCACAGGCTGGAGGGTCCGCGGAGTGAAGCTCCCACTGGGGGTGGGGGGGGGTGCCCAGCCTGGCCGGCTGGCTCAGCCACAGCCACAGCCGTGCCACCAGCAGGGCTTCTTACCAGCCACAGTCCAGCCAGGGGACACTGCTGCTTGACCACGTTAGCGGATGTGGCCCTGAACCTCTGAACAGAGCCTTGATACTGCACGCTAGTTACTGTTAGTGGGGAAGGTAAAATATGCAATGTATTACATAAACGCCTCGGTGGGGAAATAGAAGCCATGCGCTTTCTGTATTACAATGAAGCTACTACCTACTTACTAGCTGATAATAATGACACCAAGTAGTTACTTGCTAGCTAGTCATGATGCAGCAAACTACTTAGTAGTTAGCCAACATTAAAAACATTATTTTACCTGAGGAGAAAGTAATACTACTTATTAACCTGTCACCTTTGACCTCAAACAGCCATAATAGCCCCTGATGCATCTAGGCATATTGTATGTTACTGAGGGCAGACTATGCAAACCGTGCTCCTGGACATGATTCAATAATAATTTATGTGACTCATGGCACGAATTGCTGTGAGACTAGGTTGCTTGTTTACATGATGTTTAATTTGACTTATAGTCTATCCCAGGGTTTCTTAACCCTGGTCCTCCAGGCCCAGTCTCCTGAATGTTTCAGGTCTTTCCCTGTTGCTGCACACCTGATTGTAAAGAAAGCTCACTACTGGGCTTTCTTACAAGCATGATGAAGACATCAACACCAGACTGAAGAGTGCTGAAGTAGCAAGAGAGCTGAAACACACAGGACACTGGACCTCCAGGAGACTGCTTAATTTATTTTTGGTATAGGACATGTTCTACCATTTGCCACTTTAATATATGCAGTTGGAGACACTGTTTATTATTTTACTCCTATAACTTCATCAATACGTCCAGGCAGGCTTGTTTTGTAATTTACCAATAATATGAAGATATGAAGATGTCATTTAATGGTGCATGATATGGGCAAAAAGAAAAAACATCAAAATTTTTTTTGGAAAATTGAATAACAATAATCTCCTGATAGCCTATGAAATGCCCCTCCACCACCCCCCATTCAAGAGACTCAGAGTAAAACTCCAGATGCTGCATTAAATGGGGGAAGATTCAAGTTCACTCTCCTCTGAGACAAAGTGTGCAGCAAACAGCAATTCAAGAAATTTGGTGGTTTAACCCTTTAAGCTCGGGGCCATTTTCGCCTAAAAGTTCAACTAAAGACGTACCCAAAGTAAACTGAATGCTGTTCTTGAACTGTTTGGAGTACATGCATGGTTGGGGTCTCATTTGAAAGCTGACAACCTGTATTTTCACCCAGTGCAGTCAGAATTACTCTAGGTGCTACTGCCACAGATTTATTTATGTTGCAGCACACTGAATTAGGATGAATTTCATTCTCGCCTGAATTTTTTCCCTCTTAAAACACCTGGAAATAAGTCTGGAAGCACTGTGCGAGCTTGAAAACACAATTTTGCTAAAGCCTGGGGTCTTACATAGTTCAGGTCAAAATGTCAGAGCAGTACTACAAGAAATGAGTGTTTCACACATGTATTTGTACGGCTATGCCCCGGCGGGGTCAATTTTGGACATCCTCTGTATACCCTCTGGATGCCCTCTGTACAATGGTATATGTTGGTTTTTGGCCCGTTTTTACATTATTTTCACTCCAAAAACTCATAAAGTACTCAAAAAATCACTTCAGATAGGCTTCAGTGTGGGATAAGGCCCTCAGATTGAGAGGAGCAGGGACAGACAGCAGGTGCATCCCTCAGCAGATGGCTGAAAAGTCACAAAACCCCGCTAGCGGGCCGGCCAGCCATTCAGCAAGCTCATTGGCTACCAGCCCTGTCAGTCAAACGTTTCTACCGACGTGATTGGCTCAGAATACGTTGATTACGAGTGATGACGACCGATGACGTGGGTCCATCATTTTCGGCAGCGGTTGGCTGGATAGCCATCGGAGGGAGGGATGAGTCACTTGATTGGTTGAAATATGACGAATAAGCAACGGAAACCGATCAGTCGCCATATTGGATATCCTCAGCACGAGGGAGAGACGTCTGGATGTTTTTATCTGATAAAAAAATGGATTATTATCGGACGCGCACGCGGAGAGACGCGCCGCGTGCGCGCGCGGTGGCGCGTCTAATTCTGGATTATTTGCTTATTTCAAGACATGTTTTGGACAAAAGGCTATACTTTCTAGCTTTGTCTGGATGCATACGCTTGTACTGTGGCAGTTTTTGCTGGATTATCTGGATTATGGATCGTCTGTGATCAGTTATGAGCCTCCAAAGGTGAGTTGCGCTGTTTACTTAATTTGCTGTATGTTGGACAAATGTGTTTATATTACCCGCTGTGGTAATCACATCTGAAAGTGGTTTATACCAGCGGATTCATGAGAATATCAGCTTTCTAACGGTACATAGTACGTCTGTGGAATATGCAAAATAATTAATAAATGCATCGGAGAAGTTGACCGGGCCGGTCTGAGCTTAAGGGGTTAAAACAGTAATGTGCCTACTGCTCCACAAACAAGCAAAAAATCCATATTAATAAGCTAAATTGTGAAATAGCTCACAATAGTTCCCTCACCCAGGTGTTCATGTGGCTGCTGTGTGACAGTAAACCCAGACAATCCAGGAGCTAACAGCTAAGCTAACAGCTAAGCTAACAGCTCACTGACGGTAAACCCTGACTCTTCAGTAGCTAATAGCTAAGCTCACAGTTCACTGACACTCCGGTAGCTAACAGCTAAGCTAACAGCTCACTGACAGTAAACCCAGACACTCCGGTAGCTAACAGCTAAGCTAACAGCTCACTGACAGTAAACCCAGACACTCCGGTAGCTAACAGCTAAGCTAACAGCTCACTGACGGTAAACCCTGACTCTTCAGTAGCTAATAGCTAAGCTAACAGTTCACTGACACTCCGGTAGCTAACAGCTAAGCTAACAGCTCACTGACAGTAAACCCAGACAATCCAGGAGCTAACAGCTAAGCTAACAGCTAAGCTAACAGCTCACTGACGGTAAACCCTGACTCTTCAGTAGCTAATAGCTAAGCTAACAGTTCACTGACACTCCGGTAGCTAACAGCTAAGCTAACAGCTCACTGACAGTAAACCCAGACACTCCGGTAGCTAACAGCTAAGCTCACAGCTCACTGACAGTAAACCCAGACACTCCGGTAGCTAACAGCTAAGCTAACAGCTCACTGACGGTAAACCCTGACTCTTCAGTAGCTAATAGCTAAGCTAACAGTTCACTGACACTCCGGTAGCTAACAGCTAAGCTAACAGCTCACTGACAGTAAACCCAGACACCCCGGTAGCTAACAGCTAAGCTCACAGCTCACTGACAGTAAACCCAGACACTCCGGTAGCTAACAGCTAAGCTAACAGCTCACTGACAGTAAACCCAGACACCCCGGTAGCTAACAGCTAAGCTAACAGCTCACTGACGGTAAACCCAGACACTCCGGTAGCTAACAGCTAAGCTAACAGCTCAATGACGGTAAACCCAGACACTCCGGTAGCTAACAGCTAAGCTAACAGCTCACTAACAGTAAACCCAGACACTCCAGGAGCTGACAGCTAAGCTAACAGCTCACTGACAGTAAACCCAGACACTCCGGTAGCTAACAGCTAAGCTAACAGCTCACTGACAGTAAGCCCAGACACTCCGGTAGCTAACAGCTAAGCTAACAGCTCACTGACAACCCAGACACTCCGGTAGCTAACAGCTAAGCTAACAGATCATTGACAGTAAACCCAGACACTCCGGTAGCTAACAGCTAAGCTAACAGCTCACTGACAACCCAGACACTACGGTAGCTAATAGCTAAGCTAACAGATCATTGACAGTAAACCCAGACACTCCGGTAGCTAATAGCTACGCTAACAGCTCACTGACAACCCAGACACTCTGGTAGCTAATAGCTAAGCTAACAACTCAATGACAGTAAACCCAGACACTTCGGTAGCTAACAGCTAAGCTAACAGCTCACTGACAGTAAACCCTGACTCTTCAGTAGCTAACAACTAAGCTAACAGTTCACTGACACTCCGGTAGCTAACAGCTAAGCTCACAGCTCATTGACAGTAAACCCAGACACTCTGGCAGCTAATAGCTAAGCTAACAGCTCACTGACAGTAAACCTAGGCACTCTAATATCTAACAGCTAAGCTAACAGTGTGCTGCTTTATGGAGTGTGTCTCGAAAAGCACCAAGGCGCTGGCACTGCTCCACAGGTTGTGTAGTTGCTAGCAAATGCTAATTTGCGGACTGAGTGACGAAGCAAATACACTAGCAACAGACTGACACCCGTGGCTAAGCTAAAATGCTAACAACAGACTGATGCAACTGTAAATGCTTCATAATGTAAAATTGGTATTCAAAAGCAGAAATGCTCTGGTTGCCCTAATTGTCTGTTCAGCTCATATGCACATCATTATGATTCACATTTCTGTTTGAAAGGCCAGGCCCTCTCCGTGTTTGTTCAAGCTAACGGAGCACATGGTGTCATTTCATATACTGCAGGTTTCTTCATTTGCCTTAGCGTCCCACGGATGGAGTGCGTACGATGCAGAGGTCCCACCACCATGTCCTAATTAAACAATAAAATCCCACAATCCCAAATCCCACATTTGTGAAACTGTCTTTAAATAAAATACATCCCCCACTTAAGCTAAAAGCTTCAGAATAAACCAGTTTATTGCATTAAATTGGTGATTTTGTATGCTGATTACAAGTATACAAATGATGTGATTAATCACGTTTAACTACAGTCGGATCTGTGATTAATTAGTTTAAAAGTTTTAGTTGATTGACAGCACTAATCAATATGACATTTAAAAATAGTTTCTGCAAATGAGAATGACTGCATTGACAGGATGATATGGTAATCAAATTGATTCTTGAATAGATTTGAGGCAAAGTAATTCAATAACATCAAGTTTTAAGTTTAAACATGAAGTTGAAAAAGCATAAATCTTTATGAAAGATGGAGTTTTTTGACACACACACACATACACACTCTCCGGAAAAGTGACCCCACGGGTGCAAACTTACACACTGCAGTACATCATAATGGCCAATAGGGGGCGCTGTCCAAAAACACACTTTGCGAAAAATGTGACTCTGTGGGGTCCACCTTTTTTTTCAAAGAAATCCACACCAGGCATATCAGGAGGCCATTTTCTACTCATTCCAATGCTCGTGCCCGTGGGGACCGGGTTTTGGGCCCCACGGTGAAAATTGGTCCCCTCGGCGTGAGTGATATGTCAGGTTGTGGACCCCATCGGGATATAAAAACACACACACACACACACACACACACACACACACACACACACACACACACACACACACACACACGTCACACAACAACAGTGTGACTTGTGACATCCCATAATGAGCTGACACGTTAATCCGAACAAGCTAATATCCTGACATGCTTATGCTAACATGTTGACATGCTAATTCTAACATGCTAATCCTGCCATGCTAATTTGCCAACATACTGATGCAACCATGCTAATATCCTGACAACGTTATACTAACATGCTAATGTGCTGACACGCTAATGATCGTATGGTAATGTCCCAACATGCTCATTCTACCAAGCTCATATGCTAACATGTGCCAACATGTTCATGTCCTGACATGCTAATGCCAACATGCTAATGTCCAGAAATACTGATAACATGCTAATGTGCTGACATGCCTATGCTAATATACCAAAGTCTTATGGTAATGTACTGTCATACTAATGCTAATATGCTGACATGTTAATGCTAACACATTACTGTCCTGATATGCTCATGCTAACATGCTAATGTACTGATACACTAATGCTAAAATTCTAATGTGCCCACATGTTAATGTCACTATGCTAATGTGCTGACATGCTAATGATGATATACTAATGTGTTGACATTCTTATGCTAACATGCAAATGCCCTGATGTGCTTAAGCTAACATGCTAATATCCTGACACTCTGATGCTAACATGCTAATATGCTGGCATGCTCATGTGCTGATACGCTCACGCTAATGCTAATGCTTACGCAAACATACTAATGGCCTGATATACTAATACTGACCTGCTAACATGTTAATGTGCTGACATTCTAATGCTAAAATGCTAATGTACTGACATGGTAATGACTACATGCTAATATCCTGACATGCTAATGCTAACACGTTACTCTCCTGATATGCTCATGCTAACATGCTAATGTACTGATAGACTAATGCTAAAATTCTTGTTTGCCCACATGTTAATGTCACTATGCTAATGTGCTGACATGCTAATGATGATATACTAATGTGTTGACATTCTTATGCTAACACGCAAATGCCCTGATGTGCTTAAGCTAACATGCTCATAGCCTGATACTGTGATGCTAACATGCTGATTCCCTGACACACTCATGCAAAGACATGCTGATGCTACCATGCTAACATGCTGACATGCTGATGCAAACATGCTAATAGGCTGATATACTAATGCTAACATGCTAATTTGCTGATGGCGAGCTCCCAATCAAGAGCAGGAGCCTGAGAACAAGTGCTGCCCCCACATGGTCTGGTAGAAGCTCTGCAGCCTGTTCACTCTCCTCCTCCTCTGACTGAACTCTGAAACCACATCCCATCCAGACCTCACTGGACTGACTGGACACTTTCACAACTCTTCATCCTCCAATCCACACTGGAACCCTGTGAAGCTCAGTCAGCTGTTTAGTTCTGCCATGGAGGAGTGAAGAGCCCAGCCGCTATGCTGCTTTGAAAGCTGAAGGTCAACATGGAGCGTGTCAGAGGTTCACAGTCAATGATCCACTGCAGCTCCTTTCTTCCTCTAGCAAGCTTTGAAATGTGGAGCTGCACACGGCTCTGCCACAGTCACAGGACTAAAGAGCAGAGAAGAAGCTCCGTTTCTCCTGGAGATCCTCAGTGTGGATCACTCTCAGATCAGCCGGATGTCTGACCTTTAGTGTCAACACTACTTTACTGAAACACACTCAAACATGGAGTCTGACCTCAGAGTCTGCAGACCACAGAGTGGACTCTGCAGAAAACCACACAGCTGAGAAACTGCTGAATCCTGCAGAGGGTTCCAGCTCAGGTCCAGATGTTCCAGATGTTTCTGGAGGGAGGGGTTGGACTTCAGAGCTGAGGCCAGAGAAGAACAGCTGATCTCTGACAACCTGCAGCCCTCCAACCTGAATAAAGAGAGAAAGAAGTGAGATTAGAGGACAGAGTTTGATGTTGAAGTGACTGAGAGCTGAAGAAGGTTCAGACTGGAAGAGTTTAGAAATGTAAAGTCCAAACAGCTGAAACCTCCAGGAGGAGAAGAGCTCTCATCAACATGCTGCAGAGCTCAGTCCACTCTCTGTCCACACTACATCTGGAATCCTCCTGATCTCCTCTCAGTCCTTTGCCTCCAACAGATTCTCCCTTCAGACAGTGAACTAACCTCAGAGTCTCCAGGTTACAGTTTGGACTCTCCAGTCCAGAACACACAATCTTCACTGAGGAATCCTCCAGCTTGTTCCTACTCAGGTCCAGATGTTTCAGATGGGAGGGGTCAGAGGTCAGAGCTGAGGAGATCACTTCACAGTGAGGATCAGAGAGTCCACAGCCAGAAAGACTGTAATGAGGCCAGATAAGACAGGACGCTATGAGAGAGGACACTTTGATGGACTGTTGGACATCAGAGCTTCACTTCTTCACTTTGGCTTCATGTTGACCTGGAGGAGAACCTGGAAGAGAACCTGGAGGAGAACCTGGAGGAGAACCTGGAAGAGAACCTGAGTTCCACAGGTTGAGTCAGGTTCCTGATGTCAAGAAGTTGAAGTGAAGCTGAATATCGAGATACCCCAACCTGCCCCTCTGAACAGATAACAAATTGCCCACCGCACTGTGCTCATGTTGCCCTCTTGTTGCCCTCACTGTCTCATGTTGCCCTCACTGTCTCATGTTGCCCCTCACTGTCTCATGTTGCCCCTCACTGTCTCATGTTGCCCTCACTGTCTCATGTTGCGTTGCTGTCTCTCAGCTTGGTCAGACTGCTTGAGGATCATCTCCACAGAGGAACTACAGGAACTACTTTCTACAAACATCACTGAGACATTGATCATGAGGACATGTGGACTCACTCAGCCTTCCTGCAGTTCTTCACAGCTGGGATCAGTCTCCGTCGTCCCTCCTCTGATGTGTTGTACTTCTTCAGGTCCAACTCCTCCAGGACCTGGTCTGACATCTGCAGCATGTAGGCCAGAGCTGAGCAGTGGATCTCAGAGAGTTCCTTCTCTGATCTGTTCTCTGACTTCAGGAACTCTTGGATGTCCTGATGGACTGAGAGGTCCTTCATCTCCGTCAGACAGTGGAAGATGTTGATGCTTCTGTCAGGAGACACTTCTCTACTGCTGATCACCTTCAGGTTCTGGATGACTCTCTGGATGGTTCCTGGACTGATCTCTGTTGGACCCAGCAGACCTTCTAAGAGTCTCTGGTTGGATTCTAGAGAGAGGCCATGAAGGAAGCGGACAAACAGGTCCAGGTGGCCGTTTTGACTTCTGAGGGATAGCTGCAGGACAACCTTAATTAAGTTGTCCAAAGATGAGAAAGCATCATCATGAGAATGAAAAACAAATTCCCTATAACGCCCTCTGATGAAGGTCTTCAGCTCATCTGTCTTCCTGCTGGTGAAACAGTGGAACATGAAGACTGCAGCCAGAAACTCCTGAACACTCAGATGGACGAAGCTGTAGACGGCTTTCTGGAAGATCACAGACTCTCTCTTGAAGATCTGAGTACAGATTCCAGAGTGCAGCGAGGCCTCAGTCACATCCAGACCACACTGCTCCAGGTCTTCTTGGTAGAACAGGATGTTTCCTTTTTCCAGATGTTCCAAGGCCATCCTGCCCAGCTTCAGAAGAAGCTCCCTGTCAGCCTCCGTCAGCTCCTGTGGACCCGTCTCAGGTCCTTCATGGTACTTGAGCTTCTTCCTGTGAGTCTGAACCAGCACAAAGTGGGAGTACATGTCAGTCAGGGTCTGGGGCAGCTCTCCTCTCTGCTCGCTGCTCAACATGTGCTCCAGAACTGTAGCAGTGATCCAGCAGAAGACTGGGATTCCACACATGATGTGGAGGCTCCTGGAGGTCTGGATGTGGGAGATGATTCTGCTGCTCAGCTCCTCATCACTCAGCCTCCTCCTGAAGTACTCCTCCTTCTGGGCGTCAGTGAAGCCTCGCACTTCTGTCAGTCTGTCCACACATGTTGGAGGGATCTGATGGACCGCCGCCGGTCGGGAAGTGATCCAGACCCGAGCCGAGGGCAGCAGATCCCCCCGGAGGAGGTTAGTGAGCAGCTCGCCCACCGAAGACTGCCGGGAGACGTCGAGCAGCTGCCGGCCGCCGCTGAAGTCCAGAGAAAGTCTGCTTTCATCCAGGCCGTCCAAGATGAAGAGCAGCTTGCAGACGGCCAGCTCCTCTGCCGTCAGCTTCTGGAGCGTGGGATGGAAAACAGCCAGCAGCGAGAGGAGACTGTACGGCCGCTCTCCCAGCAGGTTCAGCTCCCTGAAGGAGAGCACCACCAGCACACTGACATCCTGGTTCTCCAGGCCCTCGGCCCAGTCCAGACTGAACTTGTGCACCGAGAAGGTTTTTCCGCTGCCGGCCACGCCGCTGGTCACAACCACTCGGATGTGTGTGTGCTGCTGGGCCCAGGCTTTGAAGATGTCCTGAACCCTGATGGCAGTGTGATGGAGGCTCTCCTTCCTGGAAGCTGTCTCCAGCTGCTTCAGCTCAGGTTCCCTCTGAAGCTCCTCACTGAGTCCCTCTGTGATGTGGAGCTCAGTGTAGATCCTGTTGAGGAGGCTTCCTCCTCCTGCTTCATCACTTCCTTCAGTCACACGTTCACATCTCCTCCTCACACTCTTCTTATGTTCTTCTAGAAGCTGCTGCAGACCCACACCTGCTCACAGACAACAACAACAATCACACTGCACACAAACAACAAGCTTTCATGTCTCTACAACACAACAACAAGTCCAGTGAAGACAGACCAGTCCCTCAGCAGACACATGTCCACTCTTACTTAGTGCAGCGGCGCTTCTGGATCTTTCTGGCTGCTCCTCACACACATCAGTCCTCTTCTTCTCTCTGTGGACATCAAGCAACATTTACTCTGAGCAACACAACACAAAGATCCAGCTTCAACTCTCACACTGCTTCACAATCCTGGAGATGAATCTGAAAGGGAGCTCAACATCTCTCACTCTGGTTTGGAGGAAATCAAAGAAACTAAGAGTTTCTTACTTTGTGTCTGAAGGTCCAGGTTCAGCACTGAAGACTGGTGGATCATCTTTGGACAGGTCACTCTTCATGGACAACCTGCTGGATCCTGATGACCCTGCTGCGTGTCTACACAGACACACACACACACACACACACACACACACACACACACACACACACACACACACACACACACACACACACACACACACACACACACAGGTTATCAGGAGATGAGCCATGAACCCATGACAGAAATCAAATGAACAAAATAGAAATATTGGAACTGTTTGAACCAAAACATCAGATCTGCTCAGTGTCCTGAATATCTGAGCTCATGAACAGAATCTCTCTCTGTTTCCTTTCTGCTCTTATTGTTGTCTTCATGTTCTCCCTCAGCGTTCCTTTCTGCTCTCCATTTCAAGAGGACACTTGTTTATAATTATGTGGAACAATCATCATTGAAGCTTTCAAGGTTTTGGGAAGTTTATCGAAGAGTCTGAACACACACTGTGGAGACAATGCTAAATGTCAACCTCATGAGTCCTACAGAGACAATGCTAAATGCTAAATGCTAACCTCCAGAGTCCTACAGGGAGCAGACTCTTCAACTTCAGCAGACTGAAATTGGTCAAGTTGTTGAAGATTGAGAATAAAAGCTCCAAACAGATCTGAATAGACCGGATATACTTCAGATACACTATTGAAAATACGGAATTAAGTTCTGTTTTCTGAGACTATTTTGTAGAAATTCTTTGCGTTTTTCAGATTTCGTTAACTGTCTGGCCTAAAGCTTTTGTCAATGGAGAAAGTAGTGACATCAGGGGACATTTCAATTTAAAAGAAGCATAGTGAGTTGCATTTGAAGAAAAAAAACTGATCTAATCAATAATGTTGAGTTTTTCCCATTGCTGCATCTTTGATTGAATTCAGATGAAAACTTGAACATTTTTCCAGTTCGGTTGATGTTCAGTGAGGGTTGAATCATCCTGAGTGCAGCTGGAATGATTCTGACTGAGAACAGCAAACTGCAGAGTGAGCAGAGTGATCAAAGTGTCAAAGTCAGAGTGAAGATCAACAAACTGGCAGAAAGGAGACGCTGACAATGAGTGCAGCTCACTGAGAGCAGACAGAAACAGCAGCGCTGCATCTCGTCTCCTCCTTGCTGTTGCTGTGGACTCTGCAGGAGCAGCTGGCGTCTCTCACCTGTCCACACACTCTGGTCCGTCCTCCTCTTCATCCACACCACTCATCTTCAGTCACTGAGAGAGAAAGCAGCAACAAGAGCAGAGCTGTTAAACCTCTTCAGACTCAGGTTCAGAGATCAGGCTGCTGTCATGTGGAACCAGCTGCCAGGTTCAGTCAGGGAGGAACACACAGGCTCTAGTTTAAGACCTTTCTGTTTAGTAAAGCTTACAGTTCGAGCTGCTTCAGGCTCCTGGACCAATGTTCTGTCATTGAAACACAACAATGGCAGAAACTCTGTACATGATGTAGCTTTCATGGTCCATTATACTGCTGCTGTTTGTTTTTAGCAAATAAACCACAAACCCACATAATTCATTTGTTAAAAATTGTCCCAACCTCTGCCTGGGCCACCACATAGGGGCAGTATTGCCCTGTTTTTCCTCCGTCCCCCTCTCTCTGCGCTCCTCAGGTTGAGGTGTGTGTTTGCAGAACCCAGGGGCGAGCGGTCATAATAAGCTATAAATGCAGTGCATGCCCAAGCCCTTCAATAAAATAATTGAAAACATTCATCTGTCAGTGTGTTCTATAAAGCAATACGTTTGTTCTACTGTTTTGGTCTGAAATTCCTGCCTTATCTGTACCGTTTTGCTTGCGAAAAGCTGGAAAGCTGCGATATTGAGTAGTCTCCGTGCTCGGGGCTGTGTTTACTGTACACGAGCATTTTGAATGACGAAAAAGCTGTCAGTGAAGCAGCTTATCTGCCAATGCGCATGCTCATAACTGGATTCACTTCACAACCGAACTTCACTGCCTTGTAGTAGCCGAGTCAAAATGAGGGAAATCAATACAATTCAGTCTTTGCGTTCAGTTTCGTTTTCCCAGAGAACTTTTGAAGAAAACAGGGAAATAATTTCAAGTGGTCGACCTCCTCCTGATGTAGTCATCACAAAAACGGTAAAGAATTTTGTCCGTCACTTTCAAGCTAGCACATATGACGATAAACGTAAATGAAACATACGTTTGTTTTAATATATCTGATAAACTTAGTTTATTACCACTGTGCCGACTTTCTGAATGGATTAATCAGGCTAAAATAACAGTTTACAGGACGCAGAGACACTGATGATCCACCGCTGTCCATCTCATTCATGCGCATTTACGCGCTGCTGTATGCTCCTACGAGACAGCGTCAGTCAGAAAACAGTCTGATCCTGCTGATCTGCTCTAAGGTAAAATAATCAGAAGAGCTGACAAAACTAAGTTTGTGCCTCTCTGTTAACCTGTTCAGCGCGCTATGGCTTTGAGATGTTTGGCTCTGCAGCAGCGATCTGTCAGCAGGGTCGGCGGGAGAGAGAGTCCGCCTTCAGGTTTATAAGAGATAAAATATAGCCATAATCACTTTAATAAGAGCTCACTCAAGGTGAGCTGCTGTAACATCAGGTGTTGCGTTATGGGAACAAGCTTCTCCAACATTGTAAAGCTCAGTTTCGGTCTCTGTGTTTGTTGCCTCTCATCACACACCTTGTGCGTAATGTCATTAATATAATTCGCTCTCCGTGGTGCTGAAGCTTGTAAGTCCCACTTGTTGCAGGTGTATGTTGTGTAATGAAGTTATTATGACTTTTATTGTTTGGATGAAAAGGCCCAGTCATTTGCCCCACCCCCGGCCCGGCTCTGATTTGTTCCGCTAGTGGCATGGAGGGAACGCTTTATTAACGCGTACCCACACTATAGAAGGCGTGCCCTCGCCTTAATAAAATATTCTGCAGCCTAACACCTCTGGGGCTCCGTAAAAAACATATGACGTTTTTTTTATTAATAAATAAATACCCAAAAATTGGGCGCTAGCTGTAGTTGACACTTCAGCATGACCACTGTAACAGGTCACCGCTCGCCACTGGCAGAACCACTAGGGCAGTTCTATCAGTTTCTATCTATCAGTTTATCCCAGCCTGATCACCTACACCTGATCTTCTCCCTGTTTAACCTGGCATGTGACACCACTCCACACAGGACTGTTTTTCTACACCAGTTAATCTGGTTTACACCAGAAAATGCTGAAGTCCCAGACCAAAAACTGAAACTTTTTTGTAAATCTAGGATATTAACTGCAGTCACAGTGCGCTCCCGTACTCTCCATTGTTTAGTTTAAGATTGTAATCTGCTCTGTTTCATATCAGTCTTTTCATGTTTTGGGTTTGTGATAATATCAAACGTGTTTGATATGATCTGAGACTGGGTTGTGGCTAAAAACTCTAAACACTTGACTTTAGTTGTGAGCTGACAGTTTTCCAGGAGTCTTTTCAAAATCTCTTCAGTCCTCTGATGTCTGGGTGGCATTAGTTCCTGCAGTGAGAACCTGTTCAGCTCCTGTTGGCTCCTGTATGGCTACTCACTCTCTCTCTCTCTCTCTCTCTCTCTCTCTCTCTCTCTCTCTCTCTCTCTCTCTCTCTCTCTCTCTCTCTCTCTCTCTCTCTCTCTCTCTCTCTCTCTCTCTCTCTCTCTCTCTCTCGGTGCATGCTGGGAGTGGGCGGCGGCTGGAGTGTGTGAGAGCGTGGTGTGTGCTGTGTGGCGTTTTGCTTGTTTTTTTTTTGTTTGTTTAAGTGGTAATGTTCACTTTCACCGTAGTTTATTAATCACAGATCACATTTACTAGTTTATATCGTTTATTTGGGTTCTTGGTGGGTTTTGCGGTCTGTTTGGGGGAGGTCTGGCTGCAGCCATGACCAACCTCAGGCAGCTCACCCGCAAACACGGGGTCCGGGTGGTGGCCCAGTTCCCCTGCAGCGTGGAGGACGTGGCCCTGGCTGTGGGGGAGAAAGTGGGCTACGATAATGTTAGGTCGGTCGCGAGGATGAACAGCGCCGTGGTCATCTTCCTGGACCAGGTGGAGCAGGCTAACGCTGTGGTGGAGTCGGGCATTACCGTCGCGGACAGGTTCGTCCCGGTCCAGCCGCTGTCTCAGCCTGCTGTCCGGGTCGTCCTGTCCAACGTCCCTCCCTTCGTGCCAGATGAGCTTCTGATCCGCGAGCTGTCCAGATTTGGAAAGGTGGTGTCCTCGGTGAAGGACATCCTGTCTGGATGTAAGTCTCAGCTGCTGAAGAACGCCGTGTGCCACCGAAGACACGTATTTATGATACTCAACAACCGGAGCGAGGAGCTGAACCTCTGTTTCCGCGTGAGAGTAAATGATTATGATTACGTTGTTTTCGCGAGCTCAGCTGGCATGAAGTGCTTCGGCTGTGGACAGGAGGGACACACCATCAGGGCTGCCCGGCCACGTCTGCTCCATCTGGTTCAGCAGGATCTGGCTCTCCAGGGTCCGGCTCTGCTGGGTCTGGCTCGGCGGAGGCGGATCTGGCGGGACCGAGTTCCGCGGGACCCGGCGCCGCGGCCGCAGCCGCCCCGGCCCCGGCGCCGCGGGCCAACGCCTGGGGGCTCCCCCCACGGCGGCGGCTCCGCGCTCCGGGCTCCCGGGGGACGCGGCGGCCGGGGCTCAGTCCGAGCGGCCGACGGCGGCTCCTCGGACCTTCCCGAGGAGGCGATCTGTCGTGGCCCCACAGGAGAGCACCGAGCACGGGGTGAGTAATGTAAATACACCGGGTGAAGCTGCGGGTGGCGGCAGGGGAGAGGAGAGCGAGTCTGCCGGGTGGAGGGACACCGACAATAATGTAAATAACACTGCGGAGGTGGAGGGGAAAAAAGATAAAAAACAAGAAAAAAAAAGTGGGTGAGGGAGGGGAGGAGAAGCAAGGTGAGGTGGAGGGACAGGTGGAGCGGGATCAGGGTGAGATAGTGGTGGAGGAACAGTTGGAGAAGGGACAGGTGGTGGAGGAGGAACAGAGGGAGAAAGTAGTGGAGGAGGAGCAGGTGGAAAGGGAGAAGGGAGGAAAAGCGATGGAGGAGGAGGGAGGAGGGGAAGCAGGCAGGAGCGCCTCCTGGGCTGAACAGGTGGAGGAGGAGGACAGAGTGGACAGGGTGAAACCAGGGAAAAGAAAGAAAAAAGGCAACAATGCAGACGCAAAAAAAAGTTGTGTGGAGGGGCGGCTGTCAGACAGTGACAGTGAGTGTGTGTCAGACGGCAGTGACGTTTCTTTTAGCAGCTCACAGAAAAACAGGTCTTCATACAGCGCAGACAAACTTAAAATGTTCTTACACCAGACCAAAAACCAGCACAGGGTGAAGGTGGGGGATCATTTCCCTGATCTGAATGGTTTTATTTTATCGGCCAGGCTCCATATGAGTAACAGACTGGAGTCTGGCCTCACTGAGCAAGAATGTTATCGTTTAAAAAAACTGGTGCCAAAAGCCAAAAAACAATTAAACGATGAAGGTGGCAGCCAAGTGTTTTTTAATGAATTTATTTGTTCTTATCCTGGTTTTAGACATCTCATTTATCATGGATGTTTTTAAGCTGGGTGTTTTAAACATAAATGGAGCCAGAGATCTGAGAAAGAGACAGTCAGTTTATGAGACAGTCACACTGAAGAAGATCGACGTCCTGTTCCTTCAGGAAACTCATAGTGATTTTAACATCGAGGCTGAATGGAGGAGGGAATGGAGGGGGGAGGCCATCTTGAGCCACCTCACTCCTCTCAGTGGAGGAGTGGGCCTCCTCTTCTCCAGGGCTTTTAACCCCGACTCCCTGGAGGTCCAGCATTGTGTACAGGGGAGGCTGCTTTTAGTTAAAGCTCAGTTCCACCATTTTAAACTTGTATTTATTAACATTTATGCTCCAACAGCCGGTGCAGAGAGGAAGCAGTTTTTCCTCAAACTGTCTGAGGTGGTAAGTGGGTGTGGGTCGGAGGACCATTTGTTTGTGGGTGGGGATTTTAACTGCACGGAAGACGCGACTTTAGATCGCAACCATGCAGAGCCTCATCCAGCCTCTCAGCACGTCTTGAAGCAGCTGGTCCACTCTCAGGGCGTTGTGGACGTTTGGAGAAGGATGCATCCTGACTGTCGGCAGTACACCTGGTCCCACTGTAGAGAGAGCAGGGTCTCCTCAGCCAGGCTGGATCGTATTTATTGTCTTAAGCATCATTTTAATGTTTTTAGGAGGTGTGATATTTTACCGGTTGGTTTTACTGATCATTGTCTACTTTTAAGCAGTATTTTTATCAGGGATGTCCGGCCAGGGAGCGCTTACTGGCATTTTAACTCTGTTTTAACCTTTGATAGAAGTTTTAGGGAGGCTTTAGTGTTTTTTTGGCAGGGTTTTAGACAGAGGAAGGGAGATTTTAGCAGTCTTGGGCAGTGGTGGGACCACGGTAAGACGCAGATCAAACTCCTGTGTCAGCAGCACACCCTCAATGTCACAAGTGATATCACCAGATCCATGAAGGATCTAGAGACCGAGATAGTGGAACTGGAGCATTTAAGTGAGTCCACAGGAAATCGAGGTGACTTTGAAAACCTCAAAAGGAAAAAAATGGCTTTAGCCGACCTGCTGTACGTTAAAGTGCAGGGCGCACTGGTTCGGTCCCGGTACCAGACCATCACAGGGATGGATGCTCCCTCTAGCTTCTTCTTTCGCCTGGAGAAAAAGGCCGGACAGGGGAGAGTGATCCACGCACTGCTTTCAGACACGGGGGAGGAGGTCACCGAACCATGCCAGATACGGAGGACGGCGGTGGGCTTCTACTCCTCCCTGTATGGGAGTGAGTTCAAGGAGGAGCAGGAGCTCCTGGAGGGGTTCCTGAGGGGACTGCCTCGTGTCTCCGAGGAGACCAACACAGAACTGGAGGCCTGCCTGGACATGCAGGAGCTGCGAGCAGCGCTGCAGGCGATGCCAACGGGCAGGTCTCCTGGGATCGACGGGCTCACCGCCGAGTTCTACAAGGCGTTCTGGGACATCCTGGGTAGGGATGTCCTGGACGTCCACAACGAGTGTCTGGCCTCTGGTTCCTTGCCAGTGTCCTGCAGGAGAGCAGTCCTCACGCTGCTCCCCAAGAAGGGGAACCTGCAGGACATCAAGAACTGGCGCCCCGTGTCCTTGCTCTGTGTGGATTACAAACTCCTGTCCAAGGTCTTGGCCTCCAGGCTGGGGAGGGCTATGGAGCAGGTCATCCACCGGGATCAGACCTACTGTGTCCCCGGCAGGTCCATGGTGGACAACGTCCACCTGATTCGGGACGTTTTGGAAGTCTCTAGTTCTTTGGACATCGATGCTGGTCTGATTTCAGTAGACCAGGAAAAGGCTTTTGACCAAGTTGAACACAGCTTCCTTTGGAGGGTCATGGAAAGTTTTGGGTTCAGCGTTGGTTTCATAGCTAAGATCCAGGTGCTGTACAGGGACATTGAGAGTGTGCTGAAGATCAACGGCAGTCTGTGTGCTCCTTTTAGGGTGTGTAGAGGTGTCAGGCAGGGCTGTGCTCTGTCTGGGATGCTCTATGCGCTCTCCCTGGAGCCCCTCCTCTCTAAGCTACGTTCCAGTCTGCAGTTTCTGCTTTTACCGGGTTTTAGTGAAAGCATGATTTTATCGGCCTATGCAGACGATCTTATTGTTTTTATACGGAATCAGGGGGATGTAGATATTTTAGTTAATATTATTAAAGATTTTAATGTGGCATCCGCAGCAAGGGTCAACTGGGGGAAGAGCGAGGCCCTTGCTGTCGGCAGGTGGCACGGCGGTCTTCCAGTTCTTCCCCAAAATCTAACATGGAGGAGGGAGGGCCTCAAGTACCTGGGAATTTATGTTGGAAAGGAACATTTTGTTCAGAAGAACTGGGAGACCGTCTTGGAGAAGGTGGAGGCTAAGCTCTCCAAGTGGAGGTGGCTCCTCCCGAAAATGTCACTTCGGGGCAGAGTCTTGGTTTTAAATAACCTGGTTGCATCCCAGCTGTGGCATCGGCTCACCAGTGCAGACCCTCCTCCAGGTCTCCTGGCTCAAATTCAAAAGAAAATGATCAATTTCTTCTGGGATGGTCTGCACTGGGTGCCACAGGGGGTGCTGTTTTTAGACAGAGAGGAGGGGGGCCAGGGCCTGGTCCACTTGGCCAGCCGGACCGCCACTTTTAGACTCCAGTTCCTGCAGAGGTACCTCGCAGGACCGGCGGATCTGGTGTGGAGAGGCGTGGCCAGCTGCATCCTGAGGCGTGCCAATAAGTTGGGGTTGGATAATGTTCTGTTTTTGACTGATCCCAAATTTCTAAACCTCAAGGGGCTGCCTCCGTTTTACCAGAGTTTATTTAATTGCTGGGCCTTGTTTTCACGCGGAAGGTGCCTGAAAGCCGACTCTCTGCACTGGCTGTTGAAAGAACCCCTGATCCACGGATCCAGACTGGACATCAGCGGAGCCTCGACCCCCGGCCTGACCGGAAGGCTGATCCAGTCTGGGACCCTCACCGTGGGTCAGCTTGTGGATGCTGTGGGGCCGGACCTGAGCGACGCCCAGGCCCTGGGCTCTCTGCTGGGGATGCAGTCCATCCGGGTGTCCCAGGGGCTCCTGGAGAAGTGGAGGAGTGCGCTGACGCCCAGAGACAGGAGTCTGCTGAGGAGGTACAGCCAAGGAGAACTCTCCCCGGATGTTGACGACCCCTTCCCCGAGGTCCTGCTGAGCCTGGAGCTGGGGGATCTGTCCGGCCCCCTCCTGAAGACCACACAGCCTGAGAGACTATCCTTACACAAGGCAGACAAAAAAATATTTTACAGGAACTGTGTGAAGAGCATCCACAAGGGTGGACTGAGCAACAGACCCCCCACTGTGTGGTCACAGAGACTGGGACAGGCTGGACCTGGTCCCGGCCCACAGTGGAGGATTTTATACAAGCCCCCCTTGAGAAAACGGACTGGAGACCTCCAGTGGAGGATTTTACACGGTGCCATCGCCTCCAGTGCTTTTATCTCTGTCCTCAACCCTGCTGTTTTAAACACGTGCCCCTTCTGCCATCAGAGAGAGACTATTTATCACGTTTTTACTGAGTGCAAGAGGCTCACAGGCTTCTTCACTCTTTTAACGGTGGTTTTTAGTCTTTTTAGTGTTGCTTTTACTGAGAGAACTTTTATCATGGGAGCTGGTTACAAACAAAAAGAAAAAAACAAGTGGCAGCTCCTCAATTTTATCTCAGGGGAAGCCAAGATGGCGATTTATGTCAGCAGAAGGAACAAGGTTGAGGGCAGAGAAGGACAGGACGTCAAAGAAGTGTGGCAGGTCAATGTCAAATCCAGACTCTGGCTCGAATATCGATTTTTTAAACAAAACAAAGATTTAAATGCTTTTAAAGAGGTCTGGTGTTTTAAGGACATTCTGTGCTGTATGGACAACAATCAACTTCATTTTGCACATTTTTTAATTTGAAAGCATGAATGGTTTTTAAGAGTCTGACACACACTGTATTACTGTGAACTGTGCAAATCTCTCTCTCTCTCTCTCTCTCTCTCTCTCCCTCTCCCTCTCCCTCTCCCTCTCTCTCTCTCTCTCTCGCCAGCCCAGCAGTCGGCCTGCAGTCCACCTGGAAACTCTGCTTTGGGACTGAGCTCACAGCCTCAGCAGCTCCCCTCCACCTCCCTGACCCACCAGCCGCTCTGCTGCTCTCTCTCCCAGAATGCCCAGCTGCTCCGTTCTGGACTCAGTTAGGCTCTTTGTGCTCCCAACTACTGCTATTGCTTTCAAGAACATTTATATTAATAAACTCCTCCTTACCGTTGCTTCTTCTGCGCTTCAGCCTCAGATCCACACCCCATTCCAACAATACTGAAGCTGGAATTAAACACACTGTTCTTCAGTGCTGGAAGGAGAAAGAAAGTTTAAAAAGTATTACTGGGCAGCGCTGCTCAGAGCTTTTATTATGTGGATAACTAAATAAACAGTTTCTATTTGAGTAGAAATGGAACAGAACTAGTCATGAAATACTCCAGGCAACATGATTGTTCTTGTCATCTACTGAGCATGAGCAGAACAACGATTTACCAGGAGAGTCCTGCACATGAGCAGCAGCAGCATTTCTGCGTTTAAGAATGACACAGCCTGCATTTCCAGAAAATGTGATTTTGCTTGTTTCCATGGAGACGGAGTCACAGAGTTTTCAAAAAGTTGCATTTTCAGTTGCACTGAATACTGTTGGTGAGTAAATGGAAAACAAACTTTTGTGTTTTCATTTGAAAATATTGCTGTGTAAATGGAACCTTAGTCTCTCTCTCTTTCTCTCACTCTCTCTCTCTCTCTCTCTCTCACACACACACACACACACACACACACACACACACACACACACACACACACACACACACACACACACACACACACACACACACACACACACACACACACACAGCAGCAGCAGCAGCAGCGTTAGAAGATCAGAGTTGCAGCAGCACTCACCTGCTCCTCCTTCTCTCTCAGTCTGTCCGTTGGAGTCTGAACTCTCTCGGTCCTTCACTTCCTGTTTCCTGGCTGGACTGCCTCACCTGGATCACCTGAACACAGCTGCTCCTCCTCCTCTGTCTTTACATTAAATCACACCCCCACATTACTGGAAGTGTGTGACGCTACTGAATCCATCCCTGAGCTCAGGAATGCAGTTCAAATGTGGATCAGGACCAGGGATGAAGACCAGAGACTCCCTGACAGCAGCTACTCTCTACAGTTTAATAAGAACCAGCAGTCAGTGTCCTTCAGTAGTCATTTCAGTCAAATTTCTCATGAATGCAAAATGTTTTTATTTTTCTAACTTCTTCCTGAAGCTCTGGGAGATGCTGTCACAACACGCCAAACCTGTTGGAGCTGTTCTGCTCCATGACGGGCTGAGAGTCTGAACAGAGGCCAAGAGAAACATTCCACTGCTCAGTCAGTTGTTTTGGTGACTCTAAAACCTGTTTTATGCTGAATGCGTCTGCGTGAGGAAAGTGACATCATTTCAGCAGCCACGCCCCTCAGCAACCACGATCCCATCAGTAGCCACGCCCACTCATCAGCCACGCCCCCTCATGTAAAAACTTTCTGCTCCATCCACCTCCAATTTCTCTAACTGCAGACAAAGACTTCCAGAAAAAAGGGGCGGAGCTGCAGAGGAGGACTAAAGATTTGGTTTGAAAGAGACTAGAAAATCTAGAAGAGGAGAAAGACTCACAGGAAGCCTGAAAACACCAGATGTGTCTCTGCTGTGGATGATGTTGATGATCTGTATTAATACCACATATATCGTAGTTAATGACTCATTTAGAAATCAAATATTTTTACATCTTTGTCTTCATATCTGATTTTCTTTGTCACAGTTTTTAATAAAAAAAAGTCCCTTGCTGAAGAATGTTACTTGCATTATAAAGCAGTGTTAGCTTCATATTTCCACTCCTCTGCAGCATCAGCTGTTCTCAGCCAATCCTCCTGTCAGAGTAGAAATCCCTGAAGTGTCAGGAAGAGGGATCAAAAGTCACTTCCAGCTGACACTGCAGTCCGAGTGATGGACACTGTTGAGCAGGATGTTGTGGCTTGCTCTGTGCTTCCCTCTGGAGGAGGGACTGCTGTGGCATTATGGGTGCTACCATCTTGAAATGGGGCCTGGCGGAAGTTCACTGACCGGAAACGATGTAGGTGGAAGGCTGTTACTGGAAATTACTTATGTGGTGGAGGTGGATGATAGGGGAAGACAGGGTTGGGGGGTGGGGGGTTGGGGGGTGGGGGGGGTGAAGGGGAAGAACCGTCTCCCCTTTTTCCATCGGTCCCTTCAAGGAAGAGCGGTGCCAGATGTGCTTCTGATCCACTGTGGCGGAAATGAGCTTGGAGAGGTTGTTAGTGTAAATCTGGCATCAGTGATGTCGAAGGACCTGCACCACCTCCACCTGCAGCACCCATGTATGGAAATGATATTCTCTGGAATCAGAGATGCTGCTCAACATGGAAACTTTAGTTAGTTTATTTTTTTTAATTTTTTTTCAGTCAGCTTTTTACAGGATAACACAAGAAGCATAATTCTTACACTTAAAACAATACATTGACTGAAAGGGTATAGGCAGAAGTTTATCACTTGTATCGCCTACCCCTAGCAACATAATTATTTCCATGACAGCAACAAAATATATTTTCAAAAAGAAAATAACTAAAGAACTACAACCGATCTAGTTCATCCAGCTATTGATTCTTCTTCTCCTGATTTATTTATTTTATTTATTTATTTTTTTAAATTTCACCTCTCAGCGTGTCTTACCCTCACACATCCCGCACCCACACACTATTCTATGTTCAAATCACACCCAATTTTTCACACCCACACACAAACACACACAAACACACACGAAATTAGATTACAGTCATTTTGTACTTTATATGGTTTCCAGGGTATCTTAGTTTAAACAGTAGTTCTATATTTATTTAGAATGCTGGCCTTATACTTTTTTTGAAAAGTATGAATATTTTTGGAGCCCTTTACTATATCGTCCAGATCGTTCCATAAATTGACACCTCTAAACGAAACGCATCGACTTTTCAAGCTGGTCCTCACTGAAGCTGTTTTGAAAATCATGTCCCCTCTCAAACTGTACTGTCTCTCTCTGGGTTTGAACAAGACTTGGATATAGTGAGGGAGCATATTGTTATGAGCCTTATACATGACTAAAGCAGTGTTTAGATTGACAATGTCCTGAAATTTAAGACACTTTAATTGTATGAAAAGATCATTGGTTGGAGTGTAATAGTCTACCTGAGTTACAATTCTTATCGCCTTCTTTTGGAGTAAAAAAATTGAATTCATATATGTCTTATAATTATTCCCCCAGGTTTCCACACAGTATTTAAGGTACGGGAGGATCAGAGAGTTGTATAGTAATTTAAGAGCACTTTTATTCACAGAGTGTTTAATTCTATGTAATATGGCAATTGTTTTAGATACTTTTGTCTTGATTGTATTAATGTGCATTTTCCAGCCTAATTTATTATCTAGTATTACTCCTAAAAATTTTGTGGAGTCCACCCTTTCAATCTCTACACTGCCAATTTTAATGCAACGCTGTTTGTTAATTTTTCTGTTGCCAAAAATTATGTATTTAGTTTTGTTCACATTTATCGATAATTTATTGGTATCAAACCATTTTTTCAAAATATCAAGTTCCTTTTCAGCAGTATGCAAAAGACTATCGAGGTCATGCCCAGAGCAATACAGGCTAGTGTCATCGGCAAATAAAATACAATTAATATTTTTTAGGACATAGCTGATGTCATTTATATAAAGGATAAATAACTTAGGTCCCAGTACTGATCCCTGGGGTATTCCATAAGTAACAGGGCTTTTAACTGAGGTTATATTATCTAGTTGTACGTATTGTTCTCTTTCTGATAAGTAACTTTTAATCCAATCATGAACAACCCCCCTGATCCCATATCGTTCTAATTTCTTTAGTAGTATTGAATGGTCAATCGTGTCAAATGCCTTACTTAGATCTATAAAAATGCCAACTGAATATTTTTTTTGGTCGATTGCTGTGGTTAAATTCTCCACTAGATCCATCACAGCCATTGATGTTGACCTGTTTGTCCTAAACCCATACTGCTGCTCACATAAAAGTTGATATTTGTCAAGAAAATGGTCAAGTATTTTAACAAATAATTTTTCAATTATTTTTGAAAGTTGTGGTAGTAGAGCTATTGGTCGATAGTTATTGAATTGATGTTTGTCACCAGTTTTGAAAACTGGTATAATTTTGGCTGTTTTCATTTTAGTTGGAAAGACGCCAGTTAAGAAACTTTGGTTACAGATATATGTGAAAGGAGCAACTACATAATTGATAATTTCTTTTACCATGGTTATATCCATATCGTTGTTGTCTGTGGACCTCTTATTTTTGAAAGAGGTAACAATTTCAATTACTTCATTTTCGTGTACGCCAGTGATAAAGAAAGATTTTACATTGTTTGGGATTATTTTGTCATCAATTCCAGTAGTGTTAGGTAGTTGAACAATTCCTTTGGCTAAGTTGGCTCCAACATTCACGAAGTAATTATTCAAAGAATTTGCAATTTCCTCAGGCTTGTTGATAATTTGATTTCCCTCAGTAAAAAACTTTGGGTATCCTTGTTTTGTGATTCCCTTCCTGATTATTCCATTTAACACTTCCCAGATTCCTTTAATGTTATTCTTGTGTTGTTCTAACTTTTTACAATAATATAATGTTTTATTACATTTTATAATTTTTAATAATTTATTCTTATATATTTTGTATCGAAGTTCAGTTTCTTTCGTTCTATGTTTCATGTACATTCTATAAAGATATTTTTTCTTATTACAGGCTTTTACTATCCCCCTTGTAATCCATGGTTTTCCCTGTCTAGATGTGTGTATGATAGGTTGCTTTCTAATAGGACAGTGTTTGTTATATATCATCAAGAGCGTGTTTAAAAAGGCTTCATAGGCCCTGTCTGGATCTACAGAGGCATAAACATCCTCCCAGGTCTGTGCACAAAGGTCTGTTTTGAAGGCAGCCATAGCCTCCGGGGTTGTATGTCTAATAAGTTTATACTTATTAGACATTTGAGAAGGCTTTTTGAACAGTGTTCTGTCCACAGTTGTGCATTATTTAAGTGTGAGTTTTGTACAGCATGCTCACATCAGGTCTGACACTCCTGGGCTTTTTTTGCATGACGGAGTTCATTTCACCAGCAGGGGAAATGATGTATTTTTAAAAAAATTGGCAGAGCCCATTAAATCAATGGATCAGCCGCAACTGATGTACAACCCCCTCTGCAGGCTTTCCTCTGCCCTCTGGAGCAGCAGCAGCTGTCAGCCAGAGAGCAGATAAAGCAGGAGATCCCAGCAGAGGAGGATCAGGAGCATCTGGAGCCATGGAGCTCTTTGTGGACAAACTTCTTCTGTTTTAATGCAATGAAATGAAGTGAAGAACTCTTCCTGCTTCACTGAGCTCCACAAACCTCCATCCTTCACCGAGGAGTGGCGCATCGGAGCATCAGGACGGCTGGCCGTGTCCCTGTGTTGGACACACACTGGACAGCAGCCATGAAGGATCAGTCCACAGCTTGCTGAGGAAGCAGGACATGTTGCAGTGTGTGGATCAGGATCACTGGGTTCTACTGCCAGATGTATTTTACAGTGACTGATTGGTCAGTCAGCAACATTCACCCTGACTGGACTCACCGTCCACCAGATACACCCCCTCCTCCTGGAGCCCAGCCAGGCTCTCCAACCACACCTGGGTACCCGCTCTTAAAGCGATACTTCAACATTTTGGCAAATTGGCCCATCTAGGGCAATTCGGTAGTCATTTAGAACAGCATACTTACTTTTTTTGTGAGGGCGAGCTGTTGTTTATTCAGCGGTGAGTCTGAGGAGAGCTTCACGGCGGACATAATGGAAGTGGACGGTACAGTAGCTTCCCTCGTCAAACTCATCAATCCAACACAATCCAACAACCCCAAAAAACACTTTGGTGGACACGTTATAATCCCCACATTCACTACGCTGTGAAATATTAATGCAAAATTACGAGATTGAGCGTTTTTTTGCGAAGATTGCTAAGACGGAACTACTTACTAAACATGGCGTCTGGGCGTAGTGATCTCAAAAGAAAAAGTAGTTCCCAATATTTGCTTCAATGTCGTAACGCTACAATATTATTTGTTGGTGTTTCACAGCGTAGTGAATGTGCGGATTATAACGTGTCCACCAAAGTGTGTTTTGGGGTTGTTGGATTGTGTATTTGATGAGTTTGACGAGGGGAAGCAACTGTACCGTCCACTTCCATTATGTCCGCCGTGAAGCTCTCCTCAGACGCACCGCTGAATAAACAACAGCTCGCCCTCACAAAAAAAGTAAGTATGCTGTTCTAAATGACTACCGAATTGCCCTAGATGGGCCAATTTGCCAAAATGTTGAAGTATCGCTTTAAGCACCACTTCTCAAACTGAACCCTCTGGACCCCCGCCCCATGTCCAGACCCCTGGTACTCCAAAATCTCCACTCTATCATGATTCTTCCACTCTGAGCTGTATTTTACTGTAAAATGTGTTTTGATAATAAAAGACAAAACACTTCAACATAATAGATGTCAGGATAAAACTCAATCTCCTGGTTATTTAGCAGACAGTCACCCTGCTGTCACTTTCCAGATGCAGAGACTGACTGTTGATGTTTGAAGCCAGGACCTCCTGTTGATGAGACAGGCTCTTTCAGCAGCTGAGCCACAGCACCTCCTTCAGCATGGTTTCATTGCTGCACTACCTGGCTGTCAGATGGACCATCAACCATCAGACCCCCATGAACAGAAAACACCTGACCTGGACCAGTGATGGATCCACTTCCATCCATACTGACCTCCAGCAACCAGCCACACTCCACAGTCCAGACTGTCCTGCTGAGAGAGGAACAGGCTTCTCAGGAGTTTTCCTCCTGGACTCACTGAGCTGATTCACTTCAGTCACAATCAGCAGAGCAGGTGGAGGAAACAGGGGATGTAGCTCAGTGGTAGAGCGCCTGCTTCGCATGTAGGAGGTCCTAGGTTCAATCCCCAGTGTCTCCAGTCTTTAATAACATCATCAAGCTCATGAGTAGAGGCTGAGTGTCTCTTTGTAGTTGTGAGATAAAATCCAGTTCTGAACATCCTGGAGGATCCAAGATAGAACGGAGAACTGCTGCCAGTGAAACTGTTGGGGAAATCCTGCTGTTGTTGGCATAAAGAATTTCTGAGAAATCAACAAGTGTGTAAAGTGGTTTATTAAAAGGATTCTCTCAGAGAGTGGAGGAACAGACAAGAAAGCTGTTGCTCACAGATGCTCTCTGAGTCTCTTCCTCCCAGTGAGGATGTTCAAACAAGATATTTCTACAAAGCCCTGATAACAGATGGAGTCAGCCAGTCCAAGTTGAACAAAACTAAAACACTTAACGTCTGAAAAAAACCTTCAGATGACTCCTGTGAAAAGCCACAAGGCTGGTCGAGGCAACCAGAAAGAGAGAGAAAGAATAGCTGTAAAATATTGAATAAAAAGCAATAAAATCATCTGGTAAAATCATATTTCCCTCAACAAATCAATGCAGAAGTTACTGAAATCCCTTCTCCTTGTCTTCTCTGCCATGATTGAGAGTAAAACTCCAGCGATCAGCAGCTTTTTGAGATCAAACCTTCCTGAGGTACTGTGACCATTCATGGTAGAAAGTGTGTGTGTGGAGGGTGATATGAGGTGAATCCACCTGCACAGCCTTCCAGCTGGACTGGATTTATAAAGGAAAGAACTGCATGGCAGGGGCGAGCGGTCATAGCAAGCTATAAATGCAGTGCATGCCCAAGCCCTTCAATAAAATAATTGAAAATATTCATCTGTCAGTGTGTTCTATAATGCAATAGGTTTGTTCTACTGTTTTGGTCTGAAATTCCTGCCTTATCTGTCCCGTTTTACTTGCGAAAAGCTGGAAAGCTGACAGCTTGTTTCGCGCATGCGCACTGTGATATTGAGTAGTCTCCGTGCTCGGGGCTGTGTTTACTGTACATGAGCATTTTGAATGACGAAAAAGCTGTCAGTGAAGCAGCTTATCTGCCAATGCGCATGCTCATAACTGGATTCACTTCACAACCGAACTTCACTGCCTTGTAGTAGCCGAGTCAAAATGAGTGAAATCAATACAATTCAGTCTTTGCGTTCAGTTTCGTTTTCCCAGAGAACTTTTGAAGAAAAGACGGAAATAATTTCAAGTGGTCGACCTGCTCCTGATGTAGTCATCACAAAAATGGTGAAGAATTTTGTCCGTCACTTTCAAGCTAGCACATATGACGACAAACGTGAATGAAACATACGTTTGTTTTAATATATCTGATAAACTGAGTTTATTAACACTGTGCTGACTTTCTGAATGGATTAATCAGGCTAAAATAACAGTTTACAGAATGCAGAGACACTGATGATCCACCGCTGTCCATCTCATTCGTGCGCATTTACGCGCTGCTGTATTTCCTACGAGACAGCGTCAGTCAGAAAACAGTCTGATCCTGCTGATCTGCTCTAAGATAAAATACTACACATCAGAAGAGCTGACAAAACTAAGTTTGTGCCTGATAAGTTTGTGCCTCTCTGTTCACCTGTTCAGCGCGCTATGGCTTTGAGATGTTTGGCTCTGCAGCAGCGATCTGGTCGGCGGGAGAGAGAGTCCGCCTTCAGGTTTATAAGAGATAAAATATAGCCATAATCACTTTAATAAGAGCTCACTCAAGGTGAGCTGCTGTAACATCAGGTTTTGCGTTATGGGAACAAACTTCTCCAACACTGTAAAGCTCAGTTTCGGTATCTGTGTTCGTTGCCTCTCATCACACACCTTGTGCGTAATGCCATTAATATAATTCGCTCTCCGTGGTGCTGAAGCTTGTAAGTCCCGCTTGTTGCGGGTGTATGTTGTGTAATGATGTTATAATGACTTTTATTGTTTGGATTAAAAGGCCAAGTCATTTGCCCCACCCCCGGCCCGGCTCTGATTTGTTCCGCTAGTGGCGTGTAGGGAACGCTTTATTAACGCGTACCCACACTATAGAAGGCGTGCCCTCGCCTTAATAAAATATTCTGCAGCCTAACACCTCCGGGGCTCCGTAAAAAACATATGACGTTTTTTAAATTAATAAATAAATACCCAAAAATTGGGCGCTGGCTTCAGTTGACACTTCAGCATGACCACTGTAACAGGTCACCGCTCACCACTGCTGCATGGTTTATAAATCAGATGCTGTTTCTGCTTTTGGTGCTGGTAGACTTTTAGTGTGGATCCTCCACAGTGTGTGATCAACGAGGCCCCTGGCGTGCAGAGTCCAACATCTGGTTCTTCCTCCTCTGAGTGAGCAGCATGGAGCCGGAGCTCCTTCAGCAGCTGTGTCACGTTGGTAAAGCCAGGTGTGGCTTCGTTCAGCAGTCTGAACCTGTGCTGACGCTACGGGGTTTCCCTCCACGTCACTGGGGGCCGGTCGCTCCTCCACCAACCAGATCATCACTCTGAATCTGAGGAGGGTTTCCACACTCGTTACCCTCACTTTTAACTGGAATATATCAAAATAACCACATTATTTTCCTCTGGTGGACAGACTTCTTCAGACAACCCTGAAAATCATTTGTAGGAGAGAGCAATGACTACGAAGGGCTCGTCTGGGAATTGAACCCAGGACCTCTCACACCCTAAGTGAGAATCATACTCCTAGACCAACGAGCCCACATAAGTGAAAATGCAAAAAGACTCAACTGATTGTCATGAATCAGGCAGGTGATCCAGACTCCTGACAGCCTGGACAGAGCTCATTGAATGACCACATCCTGACTAAAGGAAATAAAAACATGAGTCTTGAGGACTTGAATTATGGTCAACTTGACCTCAATCGCTTCAAAAAGTCCAGAAAGACAGAAACGGGCCCCAAGTGAGTCCAATGGCATGCTGGGAGAGCTGAAGAAGCCGCAGTCCTGGGGACAGAGTTCCATCAGGAGGCCAGTTCACCTTCAAGCAGCCACGTCTCTGTCAGGAACATCACATCCAGCTCATGGCAGTCAAAGAAGTCACAGACGAAGATGGTCTCAATGTCAACAGAACCTGTGAGACTTCTTGAAAAACGGCATCATCAGGAGAAAAAACAGCATGTCACCATTCCATAAATGATGTGTGTGTTGGCCAAAGACACAGAGCAGCACTGTGCCCCTCTGCTGTATGGATCCATACACAAACCATCCCGAACAGCACCTGGACAGGGACTTGAACCCTGGACCCTCAGATTAAAAGTTTGATGCTCTGCCATCTGAGCGACCCAGGTGTGGTAGCAGTTGGTTTGGTGTCTTTATACCAACCACTTATGATTGAGACAGAGCAGACAGCTTTCCTGTTCTCCATGGCTCACAAAGTGGAGCCGTGTCTGACTGACTTACGTTTATTGACCAGTCGTGATACAGACTTCTTCCTGAAGTTAATAAGATGATGTACAAGAAGCCGTGGTGGAAAAACAGTTTATGAGTTTTTATCTGCATTTAACAAAAAGTGTCATGTCCACAATGATTCACACTCTTCTCAATAATCAATAATAAAGCCTTCATTCACTATTACAGTGATCAAATTCTTCCTATCATTGCTGAGCAGCTTCTTGCATGTCTCCACTGGGATGTTTAGCCATTTAGATTCAGCAATGAACTCTTTTTTTGTGTTCTTTTCTTGCCACAAAAACTTTCAAATAGTTTTCGTGGCAGCATTTTGGGTCCCAGTGGAAATAATGAACGGCAACCGAGTGACAGGCAAGACACGGACAATATGTAAGAACTGTCAGAGAATAGTCCTGAACACCGTGACTAACAGCACTGTGCTCTCTGCACTGATAGAGGAGGACTTTGGTTACAGTTTGACATCTAGTGTTTGCACTTTAATAAAAATAAAAAATCATTTGAGGAAAGAAGTTCATGCTCATGCTGAGGCCATGCATGGATGCAAATTATAAAACATTTCAAAATGCACCTTTATTGTTCAGTGACTGTTTAATAAAAAGTCTGTTTTTCTAGTCATATATTTTGTCATTTTAATTTTCTGAAAAGTAAAGTGGAAATCTGGTCTGATCTCATGATGATGAACCCAATGCTGTGTCTCGTCTCAACCCAGGAAATGAAAAATCAATCAATCCAGTAACTGTCCTCTGGGCTGGGCCTGTCCTGACAGACAGGTTGGACTTTATTCCCACCTGGACAGTTTGGTATTGAGGTCAGCTGCCAGCCGAGAGCTGAGATCATGATCAGGATGTTTGAGACATTAATGTGTGAGTGCTGTTCTCCCCGTTTACATTTTAGAAGAACATCCTACGAGCTTGTGTGTGTGTGTGTGTGTGTGTGTGTGTGTGTGTGTGTGTGTGTGTGTGTGTGTGTGTGTGTGTGTGCCTAAATGTGTGATTCACACCAAGTCCCTGTCAGCTGTATCAAGTTGATCCTTCAGCACCATGGACAGCTCTATCAGTCCTTTTCCACTGGTTCCTTCTCAGCTTTACAATCAGACAATCAACCCTGAACATGAACAATACATGTGTTATGACAGTTAGGGTCGAACACCAATGGAAGAAAAAGACAATGATTAAGCTAATTTGTTGACATGATGTCAGTTTTGAACTTTGGGCTTCAGCAGTAAACCACTTGTTAGAGTCACTTGTTGTTTGTGGTAAACTTCTCTTTCTTTCAAAGCTACAGGACTCCAGATGTTCAGTTAACCTACTCTAGTACAGCATTTTATGAAAGTCAGTCAAAATCATTGGTGGCACCATCATCACCAGTGGCAGCAGATGATCCAGACTACTTTAATTGAATATCATGTAAAATAGAGCAAGTCCTGGAAACAGTGGCCCTCATTTATCAAACGGTAGTATGACGGTATATGGGCGTACGCCCGTCGTACGTCCATATGAAAGACGAGTTCGGCACTTATCAGTTTGATCGTGATCAAACGGAGGAGACAGGACCTGAAGAACCGCCACTGAAATGTCAATAAACTCTGAAGTTTAGCAAATGATTTATTTAATCAGTGATGTGAAGCCAGTAGCCTAGAAAATAACATATGAACTAAAGGGAGATTAAATACAGACAGAGGACGTTTAGTCAAACATTTTATTCAGACTTCTATAAATTGTCTTTCATTTAAGCAGCACCAGCAGCGGGGGGCACGCGCCGCCCTCGGTGGCCTGAGTCCCGGGTCCACTCGGTCCTGTGTCCCGTTCGGTCTGAGGTCATTCTCGGCACCGGGTCCGGTGCTGGGTGTGTGTGTCTCGGTGGGACCGTCCCCGCTGTGTGGGGGAGACCTGGAGGCAGTGTGCTGCTGTCTGACTCTGAGACATCATGAAACAAAACAATAAAACTCTGAGCTGTATAACGTCAGTCAGCCTCATGATTCGTAAAATCAGAGTTAAATTAAACAGATCTATAATCTGTTCAGACCTCAGCCGGTGTCGTTCGTCCAGGTGACGCTGCTCACCACTGCCACTTCCTCCAGACAGCGATTTTCCCTTTAATTTCAGTTTTTATTCTTCCAAAGAGCTCCTCCTGATTTACGTCCACCTCAGACCTGAGACGAACCATTCCCAGCTCCCAAAAGTTTCTTTTTTCAACAAAATCGCTCCTTTTCCGTGTTTGACCTCAGTGGGCGGGGCTTCGGAACTGTGAATATTTCAGGGCGTAACATGTTAATGACGATCAAATCCAGCCGCCGCATTTATCAACATCCGATCATTCAAACGCTGAGATCGACGAGGTACGGAAGTTTCTGTCATGCCACGCGAGCCCCGTCATACGATGAGCTCACCGCTCAGATATACACCCGTTTGAAAGATGGTTTGATAAATGAGGGCCAGTGTGTTTGAGGAAGTGACTTTGAGGAGCAGCATCAGTTTCTTCATCATCTAATCATCTCTGTGCAGCTCCAGAAGGATTTTTACAGATGTTGCAGATGTTTGTGATTCTCAGTGGACCACACTGAGTGCAAGAAGTGTCTCAATGCTGATATTATTATAATTTCAACAAATCATAGATCTTATCCTAAATGCAATCATATTCATATTTAACTTTAATGATGATGTTTTCCAAATCAACCCCTCTGGACCTGGAAGGGATTCTCCTGTAACTCCAAATGGACTCATTATCAAAGATCTGCAGAGGAACACACAGCTGAGCCCTGAGTGTGACCCTTGACCCCCAGCTGTGGTTTGGGTGGAAGTTGGAAATGCAAATCTCTGCTGTGCTTCAGTCTGCTGCAGTCTGGAGGAACAGGAAGCTGGTTGGAGCAAAATGACTGGAGAGAAAAGAGTCTTTCCCAGAAGATCTCTGAGCTCCAACACTGATGGATCAACAGCTTCTGGAGCTCAGCTCATCTCACCAATCTATAAAGTGTTTATTTAGTTGGAAAAATGGGCCACGCCTATTCTATCAGCCAGCTGTCTCTGTGGTGCAATCGGTCAGTGCAGTGGGCTGTTAACTGAAAGCTTGGTGGTTCGAGTCCACCCAGGGACGGTGGAGGTTCTCCTTTTTGGAACAACTTGTTTAACAGTTCAGTTCAGAGAACTTCATTGATCCCATAGGGCAATTCATTTGCAGCACATCTCGAGAAGCTACACACATATATACAACATGAGACAGTCCAGTTCAGTCACAAGTGGAACTCAGGTTGAATGATAATAAGACAAGCAATACAATAAACAATTTAAGAACTGAAATTGAATAATTTGATTGCAGAAGGCACGAAGGAGTTTGAAAAAACGATTAGTTTTCCGAGCTGGAGCACTAATAGGGAATGTGAGCTGGGATTAGACCGTCGTGAGACAGGTTAGTTTTACCCTACTGATGATGTGTTGTTGCAATCGTAATCCTAATCCAACCACTGACCTTTGATGGGGATGAAGTTTAGGAACATGACGTCACATGAGGGCATGTTCATACCGACTTGGGTGGAGCCAGGACCCCTTTCTGAAAATAACTGAATCGTGTTCTCACTGTCGAACCAAAAGAGCGGAGCGGGATGAGCTATGACTCAAATGATGCGGTGGGTGGCGTCACGTGCTTGCGTTATTCACTGCCAGCACCCGACTTTTTCAAGTTGTCAATTTTTGGCCCAGATGTTCAGAAAAATGCTTGTTTGTCTGGAACTCCAGGTCTGCCCACGGTTGCTCTCCACCATGCTCGATGTGCGCGCTCAGAATAACAGGAAATGACGTCCCCACAATGGAGTTACGTGTCGTGCGTTACGGAAGCCTCACACGGGCAAAAGTGCAGCAAACGAGGAAAGTTGGCTCGACCCGGGGAGCGACCGTGTTCTCACTGCATCTAGATCGAGCCGGGGTCGATCTGGGA
Source organism: Salarias fasciatus (assembly GCF_902148845.1). Taxonomy (NCBI): domain Eukaryota; kingdom Metazoa; phylum Chordata; class Actinopteri; order Blenniiformes; family Blenniidae; genus Salarias; species Salarias fasciatus. The sequence continues at coordinate 3,688,085 of NW_021941230.1, read as the reverse complement.
CCTTCTCTTCGTAGCGGCCCCGGCTCCACCCAAAAGTAGGTAGACCCAACGTGAAAATCTTGTTCAGATCCTATGATCTGTTAACCCAGAGCCTTCCACCAATGCACACTTACAGCAACCAGACACACAACACAATCAAAGCTTTGACAGTGGATGGTGAAGATCTGCTTCTCAGGAGTTTTCCTCACTGACTTTATGAGTTGATTCAGTTAAAGAACAAATCCAGCATTAACCTAGAGGGTATGTAGCTCAGTAGTAGAGCAAATGCTTAGCATGTATGAGGTCCTGGGATCAATCCCCAGTAACTCCAAGCTTCATGTCAGTGTGTGACTGTCAAACATCAGCAGAGGAACTCACTCCAGCTCAGCATCAACTCTTCCAGCTCTCCACTGACAGTCATTCAGCAGCAGAGCTCTGGAGAAGATCAGTCTTCATTCTGGTTCTCAGGAAGCATGAACCCAGGTCAACAATGACTTCAGACCAGTGGCTCTCACCTCTCATCTTCTCAAACCACTGGAGAAACTGTTAATTCAGGAGCTTCATATGGAGCTGGATCAACATCAGTTCACATACAAAAGGAACCGGAGGACGAGTGAAGCTGTTTAACTCCAATGCAGCTGTTTCAAAACAGCTGGAAAGTCCCTCTGCATACGCCACATTAGTCTTTATTGATCTGCAGAGGACGGCTTTGCTGACTGGAGTGATGCTCACCAGCTGCAGATCAACAGAGGAGAAGCAGTGGAGATGCTGGAGGAGTCCAGGACAACGGGAGACCACAGCTCTGTGGACGGACTTGGGGACAACACTGTCCAGACACTGGGGGACAGTCCACCCACAGCCTTCAGTCTAGACACTGGGGGACAGTCCACCCACAGCCTTCAGTCTGGACACTGGGGGACAGTCCACCCACAGCCTTCAGTCTGGACACTGGGGGACAGTCCCCCCACAGCCTTCAGTCTGGACACTGGGGGACAGTCCACCCACAGCCTTCAGTCTGGACACTGGGGGACAGTCCACCCACAGCCTTCAGTCTGGACACTGGGGGACAGTCCACCCACAGCCGGTCTTCACCCAGCAGCAAATTGTTAATGATCTCTGGAGCTCTGCAGATACAGAGGCCTGGAAAATGACACAGGTTTAGTGATGTTGGCTAAAAACTTCCTCATCACAATGTAAAGACTCCTGAGGACACTTTAAAACAGCTCCAAAAGAGGACTGGAGCGGGACTTTAAAGAGCTTTCAGGCCTCGGCTTCATTCATTTTCTTTAAAGAGGATATTTCTGTCTGGGCTGAACTCGCCATTAGATCAGGCAGTTGTAAAGTTTCTTCTTCCCCCAACCTCTCAGTATGAACAGTGACCAGGTGGGGGCAGCATCACGCTGATCCAGCGTCCAGCCTGCCGGAAGTCAGTAGAAGAAGAAGCTGCAGCTGTAGTTGATGCCAGTCCTGGTCTGACACGTGCTGGTCCAACAAGGATCCAGACTCAGTAAAGGTCCAACTCTTTAAACTTTGTGTTCAGTGCGGTTAAAGTGAGTTTTCCAGGAAGCTCCGGATTGATTCCTGTCGGTTTTTAACATCTGCTTTTAGCAGCAGCAGAGACGCTACAGGAAGTGGGGCACCAGTTAACACGGAGACCAGTTAATCCGAAACACCCGCGAGCAGCGTCCTGCTGCCAGAGGAAGAAAGTGAAGCTCTTGGATTGGAGGAGAAAATAAGTCCTGATAAGGTGGAAATATTGCTGGAAGCTGCTGGAGAAGCTGAACCACAGCCACGGAGCTGCAGCTCCTTCAAAGCCACGTTTCTGGAGGATTTCCGGTGAGCTAGCTGCATGCTAACAGCTAATTAGCACGTGTTGACCTTGAGCATGAAAGCAGTGACTGCTGACGTCATGTCCGGTTGCGACAGGTGAGCGTACTAGAGCGGAGCTCCACAAACAATCAAGGAGAATTAGTTAATTCTTTACAGATTTGATCGCATTCTAGAATATGTGACAACATTAATGTGAAACGGAAACGGAGAATTAAGGATAAGGTGACTGAAGTGGCTCGATGACGGGAGGAAAGAAAAAAGGGAAAAAGAATCTGATTGATCATTCAAGTTTACCGGAGGACACACCTGTCCCAAATCAGAGCTCTCAGGTAACAATGGCAACTCTCGAAGATACTTCTGAAGAGAATCAGAGTGGATTATTGACTGCAATGCGGTCTATTATACGAGAGGAGATAACTGCTGCAGTCAATGCACTCCAGCCGCAAATTACATCGGTGAAAGCAGAAATGAAACAATGTAACGAGAGGCTCGCCCATGTGGAGGAGCACATTGCAGTGCTGGAGACGTCAAAACAGCAACTTGAAAGTGAGAATGTGAAGCTGAAAGAAAAAGTGAAGAAGTTGGAGGACAACGTGGAAAAGTTGGAAGTACAAAGCCGCAGATATAATGTGCGAGTTTTTGGACTGAAACAGAATGTGGAAAAAGGCAACCCGACTGGATATATGGCAGAACTTTTGAAAACTGTCTTTAAAGGGAAACTTCCAGAGGAGCCAGTGGTGGAAGTGGCCCACAGAGTCGGACAAGCCAATATATCCGGAGAAAAGAGCCATGATCGTCAGATTGCAGAAACAGCTGACACGTGAAGCCATTCTAAAGCTGGCGAAAGAAGAAGGAGAAATCGTCTTCGAAGGTATGAAAGTGAGGATATTTCCTGATCTGACAGCTGCGGTTGCCAAACAAAGAGCCCAGTTCAAGGATATAAGAATGAAGCTGGGAGAGCAGAAAATCAGAAATGGCATAATTCATCCAGCCACTCTCATCGTCACCTATAATGATGACAAGAAATACTTTAAGGATTCCAAGAGCGCAGAGATGTACTTCAACACCGTGATCAAACCTACCTGACTCTGTGTGTGTGTGTGTGTGCGAGAGTGTGTGTGAGAGAATGAGTGAGTGTGTGTGACAGCGTGCTGCCTCCTCCCTCTCTCCTCGTTTCTCTGCATATGCGTGAATGAATGTGGAAGTATCCCCGTGCCCCTCATCATCCTGTCCCTTACTGTATTCCCATATCTACTCTTTAAACATCGGCCAGGGTTCAAGCTATCCTGTCCAGTCCACCCTGGACCTCGAGAACATTGTAAGAGACACCTGAATTAAAAAAAAAAGAAAAAAAAAAAAAAACTGGACTGAAAAAAATGCTTTCCTAGTATTGTAAGGACTATGAACCCTCTATGGACCCTCTTCCCACTCCCTATTCGCCCTTTCCTGAAAGCCGGTTGAAGGTACAGATCATCTGCCTATGGACACTATCGGTATGGTAATGTGATTTTTTTGTTTTGAAGACTTGAAAATGAATTTAGATTGGAAATGAAAAAGATGGGGAATGAGTAATGTCAGCCTTTTGGGAAAGTAATGTAATTAGGGACCGAGCCCGAGGGCGAGGTGGCCTCAACTGAGGCCACCTTGCCTGAGGGCAAGGCCTCTATTGTTCTTCGTTCGTTTGTTTCTTATTATTATTATTATTATTATTATTATTATTATTATTATTTTACTGTCGCACTCGAGCACTAATTTGACCCCCTAAACATGCACGAAAACTCATCAAATTTGGCACGCACATGCGGACCGGTGGTCCATTTGATAAAATGAAAAACTTAACCCCATGTGCTCTCTAGCGCCACCTACAAACTAGCACCCACAAAATCGTGCAACCAATAGACAGTAAAATCTGCACCCCTGTCAAGTAGGAATGTCGTAGAGAGATAAAACCAATTGCTGACATGTTCAACTCATTAAGATCTCAAAATCATCCATTGACACCCTTGACCTAAATCCAACAGGAAGTCCGCCAATTACCTTTCAAAGTAAAAGCTTCACGCAGCTTTTTTACAACACCATTTATTGTAGAGATGTCAGAGTAGTGCGCTCTGATAGAGGAGAAGTGTCTCTACAAAGGATGTGATCAACTTTTTCAAAAGTCACACGGTTTGGATTTTATTAGCCCTTCAAAATAAAACTCACATTTTTGAAAAAAGGGTCGCCATGGCCAATAGGAATGTTGTAGAGAGATCAAACCAATTATTCACACATTCGTCTCGTCGAGGTCTACAAATCTCTCATTGACAAAAAAGACCTAAATCCAACAGGAAGTCCGCTATTTCCCTTTCAAAGTAAAAAATCACTCCTCATTTAAAAATTATCTGCTCCGAGACCGTTTGTTGTAGAGACGTCAGAGTGGCGTGAAACAATAGAGGACAAGTTTCTCTTCCGATATTGTTAAAAACTTTTTCAAAAGTCTAATGGTGTGGATGCTGTTAACCCTTAAAGCTAAAAGTCTTAAAATCCACTTGAAACACTACAATGGTCGCTACGGCACAAAGAAAAGCCTGAGAGAGATAAAACCAATGGTCATGCGTTAGTCTCACAGAGATCTAAAAATGACCAATTGACACCGAAAACCAAAATCCAACAGGAAGTCTGTTATTTCCCTTTCAAAATAAAAGTCACATTTTTAATAAAGCGGTCGCTACTGCCCATAGGAATGTCGTAGAGAGATCAAACCAATTGCTCATATGTTTGTCTTATCAAGATCTAAAAATCATCCATTGACATGCATTACCTAAATCCTACAGGAAGTCGGCTATTTCCATTTCAAAGTAAAAAACACTTCTTATGAAAACATTATACCTCCTGAGACCGTTTGTTGTAGAGACGTCAGACTAGCGCGGCCTGATAGAGGAGAAGTTTCTCTACAAAAGATGTGAACAACTTTTTCAAAAGTCACACGGTGTGGATTTTATCAGCCCTTCAAAATAAAAGTACCATTTTTCAAGAAATGGTCGCTACGGCCCACAGGAATGTCGTAGAGAGATCAAACCAACTGTTCACGCGTTCGTCTCGATGAGATCTAAAAATCTCCCATTGACACCATTCACCTAAATCCAACAGGAAGTCCGCTATTTCGACTTTCAAAGTAAAAATCACTCTTCATTTAAAAATTATCTCCTCCGAGACAGCTTGTCGTAGAGACGTCAGAGTGGCGCCAAATAATAGAGGACAATTTTCTCTTCCGACGATGTTCAAAACTTTTTCAAAAGTCTCACGGTGTGGATGCTGTTAACCCTTAAAGTTTGAAGTCTGAAAACGCACTTCAAACACTACAGTGGACAGTGCGACCCGCACGAATGTCGCAGAGAAATAAAATTAACATGGATGAATTCGTCTCATCGAGATCTACAATTTACCCAGAGACATACCCATACCTAAATCTAACCTCTTGACCTACTTAAGCCATATATGGGCATAGCAGCTGGCCCGACCGATCTGGGACCAGCTGTAAAACATTCTGCATGTTGTACCTGCTTTCCACAGTAGATGGCGCACCGTGACCACAAATCACACATGACTGAAGCAGCAGTGCCCCTGCAGCAGCAAGCCACTGAGGAAGCAACACTTGAAACACATTGGGAATGGTCCAAACAGCTGTCACCCTGCAGAAATATCACCTGATACACACCATACACCTGAAATCACTCTTTAACAGGTGTATGGATGATGAATGGATGGATGAATGCATGGATAGATTAATGCACAGACAGACAATGGTATGGAATGACACTATTCTGACACTCAAATTGATATATTGGTGGAGCACACATGACTATCAAAATAAAAGCCTCAGATCCCTTCAAACTAAAAGTCACATTTTTGCAAAAAATGACAATTTTAAAAAAGCAGCTTCATAATTTTGGCGTACACAGTGTTAGTGGAAGCATGTACTTCGTTTCTAAAACGATAAGGTCAAAATTCCTTCAAAATAAAAGCCCGTTCACAACAGATAATGAGGTCAAGTCATGAAAATGGTTGTTTATGGAGGAGCAAGGTTCCCAGTGACCTGGACTTCGGTCATCAAGGTGCAAGGACGGCCTCAGTGGGGCCACCTTGCCAGAGGGCGAGGTCCCGTCCAACGCCGCTTGCGGCTTTAATTTCATTTGAGTTTTGGTTGAGTGGTTGGAATGAAGGGGAGAGAGAGGAAGAGAAAGGAGAAAAAAGAGGGATATATGTGAGGGAATAGAAGATGACACAAAGGTAGAAAAAGAAAAAGGAGAAAGAATAATGTGTAAGAGAATAATGGAACAATATTCTTAGATTAAATTAAATAGTAACTTTCTGTGCTAATAATCTTAGTAAAGTAACAAGGTTAAGAGTAAAGAAATAAAGATCAAAAATAAAGAAATTAATAAAAGTTATGTGGTAAAATCATGTGGATCTCAGCTTACTTTAAGCTTCCAGATATGGACAATTTAAGTGTCAATGCAAGGCTTCATGTTCAGAATTATTTCATTGTATGTTTGATAGTTTATGTTTTGTATGTAGATAAGTGTTGTAGAGAAAGCTCCAGAACGGGTTGGTCAGATGATCAAGAAGGTTATCCATCAATTACGTAATGTTGGGACACACTAAACTGCCAAAAAAAGGATTGAAAATAGCCCATATAAATATATGCAGCATTAGAAATAAAATAACAGAGATTACAGGAATTCTAATGAGATATCAGTTGCATATCTTAGCAATATCAGAAACGCATTTAGACTCAACCTTTGAGGATTCAGTTGTGAATATACAAGGATATAATATAGTTAGGAAAGATAGAAATGCATTTGGAGGAGGAGTCGCTTTCTTCATTCAGGATCATCTGCCAGTGAGAATTAGGAATGATTTAATGCCGCTGGAAGTAGAAGCATTATGGCTGCAAATACATTTATCTCATTTAAAACCTCTGTTAATAGGATGCTGCTATCGACCACCAAGCTCAAATAATTTACATCTTGAGATGGTGTGTGACATGCTAGAAAATGCATGTAATTCAGGTTTTGAAACTTACTTCATGGGGGACTTGAACATAGATTGGCAGGGAACATGCTCAATGAGAAATAAGCTTCAGTGTATTGCAAGTGCGTGTGGACTCATCCAGGTAGTAGATAAACCAACTAAAATAATGATGAAAAGAGATGGCACACTAACATCATCCTGTATTGATCATATTTTTACCAACGCAGCTGAACTATGTTCAAAAGTTATATCGGTACCTGCTGGCTGCAGTGATCATAATTTAGTGGCACTTGCTAGAAGAACTAAAATGCCAAAGCCAGGTGCGAAGGTAATTATGAAAAGATCATTCAAGAACTTTGATCAGGTCAAATTTAGAGAGGATGTAAGTGGGCTATGTTGGTCAGAAGTTTTAATGGAAACCAATCCAGACTCAGCGCTGATGAAGTTCAACAATGTGTTTATGAAAGTGGTAGAGAAAAAAAAAAAAAAAAAATTAAGAAATAGCTTTCAAGACATAGCTAATGAATCATCATATTCATTAATAAGAGATAAAATAATGTTAGGGAGAAATTGCAAATTTAACTTTGATACTGTAAATATTAGTTATATAGAAAATATGTTGAGAAATTGTAAAGATAAGCCACCAGGTATTGATGGATTGGACGGTAGACTTCTAAAAATGGTGGCTGATTTGATTGCCCCAGTCATCTGTCATATTATTAACCAAAGTTTGATAGAAATGTTGTGTCCTCAAGAATGGAAAAAGGCAAAAATAACACCACTGCCAAAGAATGCAAAACAGTCATTTTCTGGACCTAATAGTCGTCCTATAAGTCTACTGCCTGTGTTAAGTAAAATAATGGAGACTGTGGTCTGTGAGCAAATTAGAACTTATTTTTCCTTAAATAATTTAACCACGGATTACCAACATGCATACAGGAAAGGCCACTCCACAGCGACTGCCCTGGCTCAGATGGCAGATGATTGGTTAATGGATATAGAACAAAAGAAATTAGTAGGAGCAGTTATGCTGGACTTTACAGCTGCTTTTGATATTATTGACCATGAAATATTGATTAAAAAGTTAGAATGTTATGGGTTTTCACAGTCATCAATATTATGGTTGGAAAGTTATTTTACAAATAGAAAACAACAGGTTTTCTTCAATGGCAGTTACTCTGATGAGAGGGAGGTCAGCTGTGGAGTGCCTCAGGGGAGCTGTTAGGGGCCGTTATTATATACAATCTATACAAATGATTTACCACTAGTACTAGATAAGGCTACTGTATCAATGTATGCAGATGACTCTACAATTTGGTTGTCGGCACCTAAATGCTCAGAGCTAAATACGTGCCTACAGCAGGAAGTGCTATCTGTGGTGGAATGGATCAGGAAAAATAAGCTGGTACTTAATGTATTGAAGACAAACAGTATTATATTTGGTACAACATATACTTTACAAGAACAGCCTGAATTGAATCTTTTTATAAATAATGTGCCTGTAAAACAAGTACAAGAAACAAAATTACTTGGTGTTGTGTTAGATAATAGATTATCATGGACGAGACATATTGATTAGATAGTATCCAGGATGGGAAGTGCTGTTTCTGTTGTGAAAAGGTGTGCAGCTTTCATGTCACTAAGTGTAATTAAACTAGTCTTGCAATCTCTAGTATTATCAGTTCTGGACTACTGTCCAGTAATTTGGTCTAGTACGTCACAAGAAAATATAAAAAAGTTGCAAATTGTACAAAATAGAGCGGCAAGAATAGCTTTGCATTGTGGTTACAGAACAAATATCATAGCTATGCACAAGTGTTTGGACTGGTTACTGGTAAAGGAAAGATTATTGTATTTGTTACTGGTTTTCTTTAGAAACATTTTAATCACAAAAAAACCATCAATCTTGTATAAAAATGTATATTTTAGTTCAGCTAGACATAGCTATGCAACCAGACATGCTACCAGAGGAAATTTGACATTACCTAAATCAAAAACAAATACAGTTAAACGAATGGTTATGTATAGAGCTATGCAAGAATGGAATAAACTACCAGAAAATATTGCACAAGAAAACAGCAAAATAATTTTCAAGAAGTTGGTCAAAAAACATCTGTGTATAATAGAGACTTAATATGGGTCAACTGGAATTACAAATATTACTTAAAATTGCACCTTTGCAACAGAAATGGTTCCTGGCATAAACAGTAAATGAATGGGTGACTGTCAAATCTGATTTGAATTTTAATTGTTACATCAGGGTTTTTGCTTCAAGGGTGGTTAGGTGTAATGCTACGTTCACACCGAAAGCGTCGCGGGCGTCGTCGACGCTTGCGACGCCTCGAAGCTGACGCTTGTGACGCTTTAAACACGACGCTTGACACCGGGTGGTCACAAAGCTCGCGACGCTCGCGACGCTCTTGATGCACGTCAGTTAATTGGCGCGCTGGAGGCTGATTTCTGTTTCCAGCTATGGCGGATCGCATCAGGAGAGCGGCTCGGCTTTATTTGTTAAATAAAGCTAGGCCGCGTCGTTGTCGGAAAAGTCGCTATTGGCTGCTCTGCTCCTCTCTGCTCTGACTGCAGCGGGGAGCGCTGCTGAGACTGACCGCTTGTGAGCGCTTTGGGACGGGGGAGGGGCTCACGCAGCACCCGCTGCTCATGGACGACAGCAACGAGACGTCCTGTCACGTCTCCAGAGCACCGGAGAAAGTTGCTAGATTTGTCGCTAGTTGCTTTTGACAAAAAAACGTCGCCAAGAGGCTTTGGAAAGTCGCCAGATTTAGCGAGAAAGTCATCAAGTTAGCAACACTGGCCGGCCCGCATCGGTGCTCGGACCACTCGTAGTGACGTAGTACCGGAGGGATCGTCTCTGATTGGTTGACGCTCAGCGGCAGCGCGTCGAAAGTTCAGTTTTCCCAACTCTCAAAAAGCGACGCTCACGACGCTCCTGACGCCGGGGATGAGCGTCGTGGGCGTCGACGCTCGAAACGCTGGAAAAGCGACGCTCATGACGGTCCTGATGCGCCGCCCCGCCGCCCGCCGCTCCACGACGCTCGTCCACCATCGACTTTGCATAGAAAAGCGACGCTCACGACGCCCGCGACGCTTTCGGTGTGAACGTAGCATAAGATGGAAGGGCAAAAGAGATTTGAGTTTTTGTGTGACCAATGTGCATAATATGTGTGGATCTACATAGATATGATATGTGAATGTTGTGTATCTCTACTGACCTAGGAGCGGTCTTGTATTGTTTGTTTGTTGTTGTGTTATGTATTTGTTTGTGCTTTTGTTTTTGGAATTTGTATATGGATTGTTTTGTAGATAATGTGGCTGCTTTGACACATTGTGAAGATGTTGTATGGACCCCAGGAAGAATAGCTTTGGCATTGCCATGCTAATGGGGATCCAAATAAATCAAATCAAATCAAAAGCCTTTCTGTCGCCACAGAAACATTTACAACTCGATTTGAGTTGTAAGGGTTTAGACCCCTCTTCACTCACTTTGGAAAGTCAGCAAAATACACTGTTACTGTGAAAAAAGTGACCGGTTCTTTGGCAACAGCCATTGTGTTTACATTGCGCGCTGGAAGCCTTGGACCCGGAAGTGACTTGTGACATCACACTAGCCATTCCCATAGAATTTTGAGAAAGACGTGAATCATTCTGGAAATGAAACTTTTTGTCAAATGCGAGTAAAAGCTGAGAAGCTTTTTGTCTATCATAGTGCTGCATCTTATTAAGTTTTGAAAGAGGTGAAAAAAGTGAGTCAGTCAGACCAGAGGCAGTTCTGGCTACAATTACGCCCTGGGTGAGAACCGTCCAAACCGTGGGGACCTTCCATTGACTCCCATTCATGTCTAACTCCTAACCCTGACCCTAATCCTAACCCTAACCCACACCAAAACAAAGCCTAACCCTAAAGAAATGTTTTTGCACTTTTACTTTTTTCAGTAACAACAACCAACATGGCCAAGAAAACACTGTTTCTCCTCATGGGACCCAAAAAATGCTGTGTGTCTACACACACACACACACACACACACACACACACACACACACACACACACACACACACACACACACCTGAGGAGTCCTGCAAAGAACATGTGGCTGAGGAGGTCAATGGCTCCTCATGTCTGTGGCTGCTGTGCAAGTGTCTGACTGCTCATCTTGGTCAGTGGCTGCTCCAGCCCCAAAATATTTCAGAATTCGCCCTGAATTTACAATTAAGATACAATATGTATGTTAGATCACACTGACATCCCACATGCATCAGTTACCCAATTAAAATGACCACAATGCACATTTTATTAACATATGTCAACATCCTATTAGCTAAGCATGACACACTGCAAATTATTTAAAAAGCCATAGGCCTATCACATGTATCTTACAAAATGCCATGTCAATCTATATTAGAAGTTATTGATCTTAGCATACAGCGTATAGGAATAAAAAAATCCACAGTCAGGATGTCTTTTTGAATTTGCGCTTCTTGTTGCATTTGAAACACAAACTTTACTGGGCTGCCTCTGGGTGAAATTAGCTGCATGACATGATGCCTCAGTTACAACAGTTGGTAGTTCAGCAAAACTAAAAACCACATGCAGCCGTCTTCTGTGGCTCAGCAACATATTAGCAAAAGGCCTGTAATGTCATTCACATCACTCATATGCAGAGTTGGGTATGTAACGACAAGTAACGAATGTTACAAGTAGTTAAATTACTTTTGATGGGAACGAGTAGTGTAACGGCACTACTCCTTCTAGATCGGTAGTTAAACTAGCGTTACAAATGAACCGCTACGATCGTTACTTTTACAATGACTGCAAATAGAGCAACCGAAATATTATTATTTAAGTGGAGTTCTTTTTTTTATTACCACCAGTAGATGGAACGGTGACCATATGAGCAGCTACTCGCCATCTCTTCCGGGTCAGGGCTGATGGAACCGTCAAAGTTAAATTGGTTGCCTTATATAAATTTGTGTCCCACTGACAACACTGCACTCCCTCCTCCTGTAAATGCCCCTTTTAAATGAATACTCCGAAGATTAGGGACCCACACCCTTTTCCTATCATTGACAAAGTTAGACAAGCTCATAAATACCTGTGTCTCTGGTTCCCAGCTGTTAGCATCGCAGTTAGCTTAGCTCGAAGCTTAGCTGGAAGTCAATCAGAGCCGGACTACGTAAGTGGACAAAATACTCCTTCCAGTGGTCCAGGGGATGGCGTATTAGCACATCAAGAAAATCCAAATGGTTATAAAACATTTTAAAAGACGTGTTTTCTTTTCAATCCGTTAAAATAATGTTTTGATACACACAGATCTGCGCATGAGCAGTGCTCCTGGAGCACAGCTCCGCGGAGCACTGCGCAGTAACTAGTAGTGTAACTTCGTTACTATTTCCATGGAGTAATCAAGTAGTGTAAGGCACTACTTTTTTCAAAAGTAATGAGTAACTCTTTACTTTTTTGAGTAACCAATCCCAACTCTGCTCATATGCATACCTTTATCTTTTGCTCGTTTCTCCCCTTCTTTTCTAAACTGGGCACCTGATAGCTTGTTTGGGTTTTTACTTGGATCCATGATCAAAACATTACCTTTCGCCAGCACCTTCCGGTCACGTTTCACTCGTAAATCAACCGGAGTCACATGACGTAAACAAATTTACTTAGATTTTTTTTTTTTCCATTTTTTTTTCACATAACCCAGTGGGTCTGTATTAATTATGAAATACAATTAATTTTGAAGCAGTATGTGTTGGCATCAGTCTGCCCAACACACAGAAGCAGGTCAACAGAAGCTTCTGGAATGATTAAGTGTGTGTTGAAGACTCAGGCTGTGGCTTTACTTTCCAAAGTGTGGTCACTAACTGGATCTTTCTCTGTTCAGATGAGTCGGAGCTGTTTGGAAATGACTTGAAGCTGCTCACTAAAAGACTTTCTGAATGTCAGAATGTGTGGAGAAGATGCTTATGTAATGCTCCTGCTCTGCTTGGAATATGGGAGGAGGAACAACTGGCCTCAAGAAGATGTGTGGAGTTCCACTAACAGCCTCTCAGTCCAACAGGAGGCTGTGGAAAGATACTGATGAACTGAGGCCAGGAAGTGATCAGTACTGATCAGCTCTGCTGCTGAGTTCACTTTGATTAAAAGCTGATAAGGTTTGTCAAGGTAAAGTCCTGATTTAGCTGTTCATTAGAATATAGCCATGCTCTGGGTGTTTAAGCCTGATTTTCAAGATAAATTTTCAAGTAGAAGAGAATAGACTTTATTAATCTCATGGCAGAGAAATTTACAGGTATAGGACACAGGGGGGTGCAGCATGAAGGAAAGGTGCAAAAAAAGAACGAGAATAAGTAATTGTGCAAATCATACTCAGAATATTGATGAAAACTAAAAAAAGAAAAGGTCTAACTGTACGTACAACATAAATATTGAAATATAACAGGGACGATAATATATACAAATGTGTTTGAATGTTTTCAGTGCAGCAGACTGAGTGGTTTATAAAGTGTCTTTGATTTCTTATGGGGGTTATAAAGTGACCAGTGACCTGGTTGAAGGATATAATGTCCAGGATTATTGCACATCCGTCCAGAGCAGGGGTCTACAACCTTTATGACCAAGAGAGCCATTTCTGTGACTTTCAGCCTGGTGAAGTTGTTCTAGAGCTGCAAAACAAATTTAACCTTCAAAATGAGGCGAATGCAGCTCAGGAAGTCCCACATATAGTTTTGATGCATAAACAAAAAATATACCTTATGATGCATTTCTGAAGTTAGAATGTTGAAATTTTAGTAGTTTTTACGATTTTACCTCCTTTTAAGCAGTTTTGCATGTTTTTTCCAACCATATTTATGTTCTTCTTTTTAGAAATTCTAGCCATTTCACGTTTTTTAACCATTGTACTTTTTTCCCCGTTTCTTGTGGTTTTTCCTAATTTTACTTCTAACCTTTATTTGAATCCCTTTTGAACGGAGAGTGATGAATCATTCTGAACAGTGCTGTGGTGTGTCACTATAACAAACATCAGTTTAATGTTCATTCACATTTCATGTTGTGAAAACTTGGTGGAGCCACTACAGAGTGACTGAAGAGCCACATGTGGCTCCAGAGCCGCAGGTTGAACACCCCTGGTCCAGAGAAACTGCAGAGTCCACTGGAAGGTCTGATGGTGGATGTTTGACTGGTTCCCTCGTGTATCTGCTTCCTCTTTGTCCCTGAGTTTCTTGCAGTATGATGTGGTTTCCTCAGACGTTTCCTGTCCAGAGCGTTTCATGTATATTAAAGGAAAGATCACTGCCTGAGTGTTTATGTTTTTTCTTGCAGCATTCCACAAATGCAGCATGTTGCTCAGGCGATGCTGTCCTTTGTGTGACATGACAGTTGAAAACATGACGTCTTTATTTCAAGACTGTCGCCCCAAGGGAGGAATTCTGTTTTGTGATCTGGCTCTGAAGCAAACCGGGGTGTTTGATTGATCATCTCCAATGACTTGTTGTACCTGGAGATGTATAAATAAAGCTGCGTTGAATTGAAATTCATTGTAATATTTACAGACTGAAAACACAATCAAGCTGGTTTGAGCAGAAGTTCCTTCATCGTCGGGGGTTCAGGGCAGGTAGGGGGTCTCCAGGGACTGGAGGAGGCCACTTACCCTGAGGAAGAGCCATTTCTGCTGATTGAACGAGAAGACACAGTTCTGGACCGCGTCGGTGGTCTGATGTGGCTGTGGTGTCTGCTTTAACGGTAAAATGAATGGAACTAGAAAACAAACATCTGTACTGGTGACAGAGAAACGATGGGAAAAGTACAGACTGGCACATACTGGAAGGAGAAATGAAACCCTGCGGACAATAAACGTCACGATTATGATGGAATGAAACGGTGGTGTGGACACGTCAACCCATCGTCTCCAGCAGCCGCCAAGTGTCCCTGTTTGACAGGAAGAGGGGGTCACTGCATCCTGGTGATCAGGCCTTTCAGCTTCCAGCAGCAGAAGGAACCAGCCAGAGACAGATGTCAGTTTTAAGGTGAGGAGAGAGACAGCTGCTCCATCAGGGCAGCTTCCTTCATCTCCAGAGAGCTGCTCGTCTCCAAGCTTCTTTATCAGAATATCAGTGGGCCGTTACAGTCTGATAAGACACATTCTTCTCTGGGTTCACTGGCTTGTATTTTCCACTGCATGTGTAGCAGCGTTAAATATTCCAGACAGGAGAAATCAGTCAGTGTCAGCATGAAGCAATGAGAATAACTGCATTTTTTAACAACACAATTGAGGAGAAACTACAAAATTAAGGTCATAATATGTAGGAAAGGACCCACTGTATCACAAACCTGATGATAAAGTCCACTGAAAAGAGTTGATTGAAGAAATCCATCTTTTCAGAAGAAAAGACGGCTTCATTCTAATGATTCATTTGATTGAAATAAGAAAACCAACAGCAGCAGCTTCATTAGAGTCGATCATGAAGCTCCAGACATGTGACTGGAACATCCAATGAAGACTTCAGACCACAGAAAACGTCTGTTCAGAGGAAAATACAGGATTTAGAGGAGGTTTGAAGCAGGAAGACAGAGCAGCAGAAGCAGGAAATAAACCTCCTTCAGACCAGTGGAAAGACGAGAAGAAAGAAACAGGCTGCAGACGAAGGAACCAGGAACAGAATCCCTTCCTCTGTGGAACCTGATCCAGAAAGCAGTGTGGCTGTCCATAGTGGGCAGGGGGGAGGTGTCTCCAGCACCTGCTGTCCACAGCCGTCCCTCGTGTCTCACCTGACCACTTCAGTCGGTCTGTCTTCCTGTCCATGTGTCCTGGCAGCCTGGAGCTCCAGCTGCTCCGGTGTGTTCTGCTCCTCTGGATTTGGACTCTGCTTGGATTCCTGCTGCCTGACTTGTCTGGTAATCCGCCTTCGTTTCAGCCACTTTCCAGCCTCCGGGTTCCCCCTGGCTCCTGACACCAGAAGAGCTGGAAATAAGCAGACCTTTGGCCTCGGCGGCCGTCGGGACTCTTGTCCTCCGATTGTCCAGGTAGAAACCTGCTCAGCAGCAACCTATGCTGTTAGAGATGTCTGTTTTTTTCAGCTAATCAAACTGAATAGGCTCTAATTTGACGGCGCAACTTGGCGATGATCACCGGCGGAGGCAGCACATTCCTATTTTCGACAGGCGCAGAAGAGGGTGTCTGGCCGGTCCGCTGCACTTGCGCTGAGATGGGCGTGGCGGCACACCAGGGGGAGGGGTCGACAGAATCAGCTGGGCGCAGTGAGAGTTTAGTGCAGAAGGTGTGAGCAGGCTGGGGAGGAGGATCTGATGACACTGACAGCTTGTCAGTGTCATGAAAGATACACAGAATCACTCATGAAGCACATAATTGTTTTTATTATCTTCTTTAGCACTAGAACATCCAAAATGGTCTGACAGACCGTTTGGGTTTTTGGAATTCAAATAAATCTGTTAAAAATAATTTCCCTGTCCTCTAATTCTTTGACTTTTCCTAAATATGTGTCTTGTATGTTTTTCTGAAGCAAATAAGGTCCTACCAATGACACAAATAATATTACAAAGCATTTATACCTCCAAAGGCCAACAGTGGTCTCACAGACTGCTGATAAAAAAAAAGACGCACTTCATGGGGCTTTTTTTTTTTTCTGCTATTGATTTGTTTTGGTTCATGCGCGCATCTGAACAGGGAGCTCGCTCTGACAGCAGACAATCAGACAGACGGCCAAAAATATCAAGCAAATCCCAAAAGAAAGACAATAAAAACAGGCATAAATAAGAGATATAAGGTGGAAGAAGCTTTAGCAATGATACAGGAGGTCAGTGAGGGGGAGTCGGATGGCGGAGACGTGTCGGACATCAGCGATCTTGACTGGAGTGAAGAGGAGGAAGGTTCTGAATCAGAGTCAGAACAGGCACGCGCCAAACAGTGAAACAAATTTAATCCTGCTGCCCCAAAAATACCCGACCGACCTCCAGCTGCTGTACAGTCCAGAGCAGAACCTGCAGTGGCGCATGAAGCGCACACGCGTCACCTCCAGGTATAGAGAATTACTGTAGGCTACTGTCAGTTTACAACTACATAATTATAACATAACATGGTGTAAAAAAAACCAACTAATGTATTAAAATTAAACACAACAGTGAACACGGTAGTTGACAGCAGGAGCACTGGCCCAGCGACTCCAGGGGTGCCAATTACAGATTCAGGTAAAATATTATATTCTCCATCACAGTACACCAAACCATGTATTTTTCGTTTCCAAAAATTAATTTTAGAACGAACATATTTTCTAAATAAAAACCTTTGTCCTGTCAAGCCTGTAGTCCCAGAATCAAATGAGCAGAGGACGGTACCGTGTGGAAAGTTGTCCGTCCTGGTGCGCAGCCGGGGAGACTTATTTTACTAATTCTAATATGCTTTTGATTATTATTGACGGTTAATAATACAACTTTTTTATGTGTGTTGGTGTGTGTGTGCGTGTTTATCAGGGACATAAGTGCGCGGAGTGTCAGTGAGAGGTGACGCTGCGCAAATGCGCACTGTAAAAAGTTAAATAAATTTTGAAACCTGATTTGAGGCATTGATAAAGCAGACATGAGGCATTTAAAGGTTTGCTGATCCTCTTGACTTAATATTTTGTTTATTTATCTTATTTTCGCGCTAGGTTTCGACCGCTGTCGATCTTCCACAGGCAAAGAACCAACAACAAAAAAAAAAACACAAAAAAAAGAAAGAAAGAAAGAAAAGACAAAAGAAAAACAAACCACACGCGAAAATGGTTTCAAGTGGGTCAATGTACAATTCGGCCGGGCCCAGAGCAGGATACGTTGTCTCTACAGAGCTGTGACACCAACTCTGTCATCATGAATGAGTCGAAAATGAGGGACTCTCCGCTTTGCGTCGCCTCATTCATGCATGAACAGTCTCTATTTTGTGCTCGGAAGATCTCTCAGGTCATTTTGAACCGGCTTAAAGAAAATCCTTCATATGGACAACCAGTCCATTTGTCACTAGAGCTGACCAACACACTCCACGCAATGACAGCGGCTTCATTCAGTTGATTGATCTGATTAAAAAAATAAAATGAACATATTGCAGGCGCGGAAACTATGTGGATCCCGCACGGCTGTATATGCATGCGTTGAACAGCGTAAAAAGCAGGTGAATCATCATTTCTACCTGTGATTTTGAGGAGAAGAAGAAGAAGAAGAAGTTATTTCACACCATCGGATCAAAACACGGTTCAGACAGTCTTGGGCAGGCTCTTAGAGTGTTTTATTGATCTTGCATCTTGTCACGATGCATTTGCTACAGCCATGCACCTGTCAGTTTGCCTTGTCTTTCTCTGTGAATAAATAGTGCCATGCGTAAAAGCGCACACTGTATGTAAAGACCTCGGCGGAGCCGATCGGCGCTCTGAAAGAAGTATTAGCCTGTAAATGTGTCTGCATTGTTATTTCATTTGTCTGGTTCCCCAAGCTCTTCAAGAGATTATTTATTTTAAAATACCTTCATATACATTGTTGCTTCACTATGGTTTAGTATTGAGGCCAGGAAATAAAATGTATTTCATCATGTTAATGAAGCAGTGTCCTTTGCTGCAGTGCATTTGAAAAAAAGGAGAGGTGTTCATTTGATTGGTCAAATTACTCTCAGCTGGGTTAAACCCACTTTCTCTCCTCCCTCTTGTGCCACCTGCGCCAGTGGGCGGGATGGAGGCGTGACTGCGCCTGGTTCACGAAATTAGGACAATTTTCTGGACACGCCCTGTTGACTTTATCTGCCGACGGCGCACTTTGCGCTCCGCTGACAGCGGGCGGATTCGGCGCAGACTACGAAGTTAGAGCCCAATGTGTCTATTTTTCAGCTCTGAATGTCTTTTGTATGAAATGATAAGTCTGATTACATCCCTATTTTTTACAAATTAGGTGGGGTTTTTTTGTACACATTTGAAAACCAAATTCCAAACAACTTTTGAAGATTGTGGTTAGTTTGTTTTACTCACTGACAGCTCTTACTTTGGATACACACACACACACCCCTTCACTGAATGATCATGGTGTTTTTCAGCAGCACTGTTGGACTTGAAGCGTCTGTTTTGAATTGTGGGCTGATTTCCTGTCAGACCTGCCAACCTTCAGTGTTTGCATTTCCGCACCAGAGCAGAACTGCGTCTCCTTTCAAACCACTTCCTGTTCTACTGGCGGAGAGAAGTGCGCTCCTTCACTTTACAGCTTTCTTTTCTTTTTCATCACGACTCTGACATAAAGCCGTCATTCTGACTGCAGAGATCAGAGTGAAATCTCGTCTGTGTCTCGGATCTCTGCTCCATCCGCCTGGTCCAGAGGACAAACGGTGAGTTTTAATGAGCCTCACTGTCTCCCTGTGTCACGAGCTTCAGCTGCTTTTAGAGTCACTGAGAGCTGGAAACTAGAGGATGGACTGATTTCATGCTTCATGCTTCACATTTGCTCTGAATCACCTTGCTTGGTTTATTTATCTGTATTTTCTCTCTGAGAACTGAGACTCATGTTGAAAGTGAAAGTAAAAAACTGATTTGAAGCACTTCAGTTCTTTCTTTCGTCTCTTTTCTCAGAATGCTTTCAGTCTCTGGTTTGTTCTTGTCCAGCTCCTCTACTCCTCAGCGGCAGAGCCTGAAACAGAGACCAGTCACTTTCTGATCCAAATCACTGACAAAATTTATATGATTTGTAAAAAGCGACAAAACTTCCATGACCTCACCCATAGTGGGGGGCGGGGCCCACAGACATCATGACATCATGATGCAGCAGTCACGCTGCCCTGGCTGGAGGTCACGTGCCTGCGAGGCGGCCATCTTGGTGAGGTCCCTCTGGCCCCACAGTCATGAAGTCTGCAGAGGAACCACATGTTTTCACCATGAAGGTGATCAGAAGTCAGTCAGCTTTGATTCATGGAGGACAGACAGACAGAAATAGAACAGAAGCAGCTCAGGAAGTGTTCAGGCTGATTGAGGTTGTTGTTGATGGATTGGTTTTAGGATTGTAATTCTCATTCAGTTATCAGTGTATGATTATGATCATCATTATTATATTGATATGGTCATATCAATATAATAAGCAACATAACAGCATTACTAGTGGCCTTGTGATAAATGATATAAGTGATCATTTATCTGTATTTGTAACATTTAATTATGAACTACAACATGAGAATACAGAAAATTGCTGTAGATATAAAAGAGTGAGGACTCATGACCGAATAAATTCTTTTAGAAATGATCTCTTAAAACAGCAGTGGAATGGGGTTTACACAAATGAAGTAAATACTGCATATAATACATTTTTACAATGTTATTTAGCTCTTTACGATAAGCACTGTCCATTAGTTCTATGTAAACGTAAAACTTCAAACAAAAATTCCTGGATATCAAGGAGCCTACAAAATGCATGTAAAAAGAAAAATAAACTTTATAGAGAATTCATAAAATCCATTCAATTCAGACTGCTGAAAAAAAATATAAAGTGTACAAAAATAAGTTAACCAATATATTGAGAAAGGCAAAAAAAGAACAATATATAATATATTATTAATTATTATATATTATTATTATATATATATATATACATACATATATATATATATATATATATATATATATATATATATATATATATATATATATATATATATATATATATGTATAATATTTTAGGGCTGCACGATTATGGCCAAAATGATAATCACGATTATTTTTGTCAATATTCATCACGATTATTCATTATGTTATGTAAAACATACCTTTTTATTGCACTTTTTTTTAAACAAACAAGTGTCAAATTGAAGATGTGCGTCTTCAGCACTTCAGCGAAGTCTGGTGTGCATGCGCACATAATTGAAGATGTTTTAATTAGAATCTAAACAACTATTTAGAACCATGTCAATGTTGTGAACGATCGCTTTCCCTTAGAAACGAACATATAGACGCGCCGACTGTGAGTTTTTACAAACGTTTGACCAGACCTCTGTTCTGAAAAGAGCCGGATTATGACTTTGGAACCTGAACGCCTCACAGCTGAGCGACCGTCACTTGCTGCATTCTAACCCCTGAGAGCAACACGATGATCACTGAACAACAAGATGAAGATAAAACAACAAGAGAACAGTAAACAGCCACGCTAAACCCAGAAATGAAACCTACCAGAACAATGATTCCCTCTTTCTCTCCAAGCCGCCGCTACGCCGCTCACATCCTGAACTGTCCGTCAATAACAGCTTTTCCCGTTCTGTCTGAGACGCTCAGCGTTTACATCTTCTTTCTACCGGTACAGAAGTTGAGATGCGTTCCATCGACTGATGTTTGAGCATGAAGGAATCGTTCAAAGCCAGCTAGTTCGTCAGTGGCTAACAGCTAAGCTAACAGCTGACTGAGACACCGCAGTGGCGTCCATCAGCAGCTACTTTTACGGAGTGTCCCTGAAGGTAGCAGGAGCTACACGGCTCAGGTTGTTCACTGACGCAGAGGGTTTCAGGTGTTCCACAGGTAATGAAGGCGGGTTAGGAGGAGCTGCATACTGACAGGTGAATGGACGGTGTTACTGCCTCCGTGAAGCAGGTGCCTCAGATTCTCAAAATCATCTGGCGGGCCAGATATTGTTGTTCGCGGCCCAAAAGTGGCATCGGGCTGCCAGTTGCCGACTGCTGCAGTAGATGATGCTCCTTTAGGAGGCGCTAGCAGCTCCTCGCCTCCAGATGCCTCAGCACTGTCACTGCCTGCTGCTCTCCACATTGTACTGTCTGCGGGGTTCACTCGCTTGCTGTTTAGGCGGCGTAATGATGATGCCCTAACCTTGGTCGCCCCCTGGTGGTTGGCTGATTGTTGGATTTAAAAAGTGCTTGATTTGACACGCAACAGAGCCCGTTTTTTCAGTTTAAAAATCGCGACGATCATCTAAATTTAATCGCAGCAGCCAAAATCGTGATCATGATCAAAATTTGATTAATTGTGCAGCCCTATAATATATAATATAATATATTATAAAAATATAATATATAATGCAATTCTACAAGAAAATAAAAACAATATTAAGGGTACATGGAACACTTTAAATAGTGTAATGGGTTATAAATCTAGCGCATTAGACCTACCCAATCATTTTATTAAGGACAGTAAGGTGATTAATAACATGAATGAAGTAGCAAATGAATTTAACTCTTTTTTTGTAAATGTTGGGCCTAATTTGGCAAATGATATTATAAAAAATCAGGGTCAAACAGACAGTGGCTGGAAAATGGATAATAAGGTGATGCAATCAATGTTTCTTAGTGAGATTAGTGAAAACCAGATTATCTCAGTGGTAGCTAATGCAAAAAATAAGATGTCAACCGACAGTGATGGAATAGACATGAAAATAGTAAAAATGACTATTGACTGTATAATTAAACCACTTTGTTATGTTTATAATCTTTCACTCAAAACAGGTGTTTTTCCAGATGAGATGAAAACAGCAAAGGTCATTCCACTTTTCAAGGCAGGAGATAAACACAGCTTTAATAATTACAGGCCGGTATCTTTACTTTCTCAATTCTCAAAAGTGTTAGAAAAAATGTTTGTTCAAAAATTAGATAACTTCATTGAAGAAAACAATATATTACGTGAGAGTCAATATGGTTTTCGGACAAATCGGTCCACTTCTTTGGCCATAAAGGAAATAATAGAAGAAATCACAACAGCAATTGACAGAAGGAAATATACAATAGGAGTATTCATTGACCTAAAGAAGGCATTTGACACAATAGATCATTCAATTCTATTTGCTAAATTGAACACATAAGGTGTGAGGGGAGTTGTTCTAAATTGGTTAACTAGTTACTTACATAACAGACAACCATATGTGCAGTTTGCTGGTAATACATCAGAATATTTGAAGATTGAATGTGGAGTCCCATAAGGTTCGGTGTTGGGGCCGAAACTGTTTATTTTATATATCAATGATATTTGTGATGTTTCTGATCTGTTACGGTTTGTTTTGTTTGCAGATGACAGAATTTTTTTCTGTTCAGGAGATAATTTAAAAGCGTTGTCTAAAAATATTGAAAGTGAAATGGTGAAACTTAAAATTTGGTTTGAAGTAAATAAGTTATCGTTAAATTTGATAAAAACGAAGTTTATGGTTTTTGCTAAAAAAAATAAAGTTGAAGTCTCATTATCCATTAATGGAGTGAATATTGAGAAGGTATCGGAATTTAAGTTTTTGGGAATCATATTGGATGAAAATTTGTCATGGAAATCACATGTATTATATGTTAAAAAGAAGTTGTCAAAGAATATTTTTATATTGAACAAAGTCAAGTATGTTTTAGATTGTAAAACAATGAGAATCTTATATTGCGCACTTATATTGCCTTATTTGAGTTATTGTGCAGAAGTGTGGGGTTATACATATATGAGCAGAATATTGCCTTTGTTCCTATTGCAGAAAAGAGCAATGAGAGTCATTCATAAAGTTAAATCTGGAGAACATACTAATGGTTTATTTATTAAATCAGGTTTATTGAAACTTAACGAGATTATAGAACTTCAGACGTTAGTAATTATGTTTAAAGCCAAAAATAGAGTTTTACCAGAAAATCTGCAAAAGTTGTTTGTGTTTACCACAGAAGATGAAAATCATAGAAGAAGATTTAATTTTAGGTACCAAGTTGCTCTGTGAAACATATGTGTATTTCAGTTGTTGGTGTAAGAATATGGAATTCTGAATTACAAGATTTAAAAGGTTGTACTGTGGAAGCCAAGACAAGGAGGCGAAAGAGCGGGTCTATAAGTTTATTGTCGGACTTCACACACGACAGGGAAGCAAAACAACAACCCGCCGGAAGGAACTAACCCCCTATATATATGGTTCACACCCCCCATCAACCAATCTCTAATCTGGTGACGAGCACCCCTAGTGGACCGCAACACAGGTCCCCCCGAAACACCAGATTTGGCTCCACAGCAGCCACAGGCCCAAAAAACTAACAAGCAAACAAACAAACACATCAACCACAAAGTCAGAACCCCCTCGGAGGATTAAGAGGGCGGCCATAACGGCTAACCCGTGCAGGTTCTAACGGTATTGACGGAACCGGCCGTGGAGGTCGGCCCCGTCGACGACCAACCTGACCTGGAACAGCGGGTAAACGTGGCAACATGTCTGAAGACGGAGCAAGAGCAGGAGCAGGAAGAGGGGCAGGAGGCCGGCCCCGGCGAGGAGGAAGTGCAGGTACCACCGAGCCCCCCGGGTCCAGATGGACAGGCTTGAGCCGATCAACAGCCACCTGCTCCCGCCGACCACCCAAGTCCAAAACAAAGTTCTTAAGCCCAGCCTCCAGAACACGAAAGGGGCCGTCGTAAGGAGGCTGGAGTGGGGAACGATGACCGCCATGCCGGAGGAACACAAACTTAGCCGCTAGGAGGTCCTTGGGCACGCGGGAGCGGGGCAAACAGTGATGGACGGGAAGAGGAACCACAGCCTCGGCAGCAGCTCGAGAAACGCTGTGATGAGGCGCCGAAGGCCCCGTAACAGACAGAAAGTCCCCTGGAACCCTCAGCGGCTGACCATAGACCAGCTCCGCTGCAGAAGCCTGGAGGTCCTCCTTTGGGGCAGAGCGCAGGCCCAACATGACCCACGGCAAACGGTCAACCCAGCCACTGTCCGTGAGACTGGCCCGCAGGGCTGCCTTCAGTGATCGATGGAAACGCTCACAAAGGCCGTTTGCCTGCGGATTGTAAGCTGTAGTGCGATGGATCTGCACCCCAAGTCCCGCAGCCATAGCATTCCACAGCGCCGAAGTAAACTGGGCCCCCCTGTCCGAGGTCAGGTCGGACGGCGTGCCAAAACGAGAGACCCAGGTAGCTATGAAAGCCCGGGCAACCTCATCCGCTGACGTGGAGGAAAGGGGAACAACCTCCGGCCACCTCGTAGTCCTGTCCACCATAGTGAGGAGATAAGTGCACCCACGGGAGGACAGGAGGGGACCAACCAAGTCCACATGCACGTGGTCGAACCTCCGATCTGGCACCAGGAATGGTTCCAGTGGCATTTTGATGTGTTGGTGGACTTTGGCCCGCTGGCAGGAAACACACGCAGCAGCCCATCCCCTGACGTCGTTCCGCATGCCAGGCCAGATGAACTTGGCACTCACCAGCCTCACAGATGCCTTCACACCAGGATGGGAGAGAGAGTGCAGGGCGTCGAACACCCGTCGGCGCCAACCCGCAGGAACCATCGGACGAGGAGGACCTGTGGAAACGTCGCAGAGTAGCAAAGATCCGTCACCATGGTAGGGAACATCCACAAACCGCAGGCCCGTAACAGCTGCCCGCCAGGCCTGCAGGTCAGCGTCCTTAGCCTGATCAGCAGCCATCGCTGCGAAGTCCAGCCCCAGGTGCACAGAGGAAATCAGCACCCGCGACAGGCAGTCTGCCACACCATTGTGCTTCCCGGCCACATGCTGAATGTCGGTGGTGAATTCTGAGATGGAGGCTAGCTGGCGTTGCTGGCGGGCGGACCATGGCTCCGAGGCTTTGGCCATAGCGAACGTCAGCGGCTTGTGGTCCACAAAGGCCGTGAATCTGCGACCCTCCAACAGGAACCTGAAATGGCGAGTTGCCAAAAACAAAGCAAGGAGCTCCCTGTCAAAAGTACTGTACCTCCTCTCAGCAGGCCGAAGTTGCCTGCTGAAAAAGGCGAGAGGCTGCCACGCCCCCGACACCCACTGCTCGCACACAGCTCCCACGGCGACATCCGAGGCATCCGTGGTGAGGGCCAAAGGAGCAGCAGGGAAGGGATGAGCCAACAAGGTAGCGTTAGCCAGGGCAGACTTTGCCTCCTCAAATGCCTGGAGCCGGTCAGGAGACCAGTCCACCTCCTGTGACGCCTTCTTCCCCTGCAGCGCCCCGTACAGGGGGTGCATTAGATGAGCCGCCCGTGGGATGAACCGGTTGTAGAAGTTGACCATCCCCAGGAACTCCTGCAGCAGCTTGACGGTACGTGGCAGAGGAAACATAGAAACTGCCTCCACTCGTGCAGGCAGCGGAACAGCTCCCCGTGAGGACACCTGGTGACCGAGAAAGTCAATCTCCTTCAACCCAAAGCGGCACTTCGCTGGGTTGACAATGAGGCCATGCTCATTCAACCGACAAAAAAGCAGCCGTAAGTGCTCTAAATGTTCACTGGCAGAAGCACTGGCCACCAAAACATCATCCAAATAAACAAACAAAAAAGGTAAATCCCTTAAAACAGAGTCCATGAGCCGTTGAAAAGTCTGTGCGGCCCCCCGCAGGCCAAAAGGCATTCTCAAAAACTCGAACAACCTAAACGGAGTTATTATAGCAGTCTTGGGAAAGTCCGACGCGTGCACGGGAACCTGGTGGTAGCCGCGCACCAAGTCCACCTTTGAAAAGATGGTAGCTCCCGCCAGCCGAGCAGAAAAGTCCTGGATGTGCGGGATGGGGTAACGATCCGGTGTGGTAACTCCATTTATCCGCCGAAAGTCCCCACACGGCCGCCACCGCCCATCCGGCTTAGGCACCATGTGAAGAGGGGAAGCCCACGGGCTGTTGGACCGCCGTACAATCCCCAGTCGCTCCATCACCGCGAACTCCTCCCGTGCCAGGGCCAGTTTAGCAGAGTCAAGCCGTCGCGCCCGAGCAAAAACAGGCGGGCCCACCGTGGGGATGAAATGCTCCACTCCGTGTCGAGTAACTGCTGCCGAAAACGTCGGAACAGTCAGGCTCAGGAAGTCCGCGAGAAGGCGCTGATAAACATCCCCCACAGCCAGCATGTTGGCGAGGGCCACGGGCTCTGGCCCGCCCAAAGTGCAGGGGTACGTGGAGAAGGAAACAGAGTCAATCAACCGGCCGTTCGAAACATCCACCAGCAGTCTATGCGCGCACAAAAAGTCTGCGCCCAGTATAGGCACGGCCACCGAAGCCACTACAAAGTCCCAGGTGAACCTACGGCCATAAAAAGACACAGTCACAGACCTGGTGCCGAAGGTGCGGATGTTAGTCCCGTTGGTGGCGCTCAGCGGGGGTCCGTGGCCGCCCTCCAACGTGTCCACGGAAGACGCTGGCAGGATACTCCGCTGCGCGCCGGAATCCACCAGCCAGCTGCGCCAAGACAAGCCGTCGGTGACGAACAGCAGCTTATCCGCTCCGCCAGAGCCCACAGCTGCTACTGAGCACCGGCTCTGGCGTTTCCCTGGCCCGGGAAAGCACAGGGCGGCACGCAGCGCTTAGCCTTAGTCCCAAAACGCCGGTGGTAAAAGCAGAGGGCCATATCCCCGCGTCGGCGGCTCGACACCGCGGCCACAGCACCATCGCGGAGCTCCTCCGGTGCGGTCCCAGCCGGGGCAGGCAGCAGAGCCTGAACGCTGTACCGGGAAGTGGCTAAAAGAATCCGGTCCGCCTCCTCAGCCAATCCCCGGTAGTTCTTCGCGGCGACCAGCGGTGAGTTGGCCAACGCTGTGCGCACTGGAGGCGGCAGCTGGCGGAGAAACAGCTGCACAAACAGGAATGATACATCCCCGGGTCCGAGCAAAGCCAGTATGTTCTCCATCAGCTCGGTAGGCTTGCTGTCCCCCAAACCGTTGAGGGACAGGAGGCAGTCGGCTCGCTCGGCATCGGACAGCTGGTACAGCCGCAGCAACAGAGTCTTTAAGGCCCCGTACTTGTCCCCCACCGGTGGATCTCTCAGAAGGCCCATAACGCGGCACGTCGTCTGGGCGTCCAGAGCAGAGACGACATGGTAGTAGCGCGTCTCATCCGTAGTCACCCCCCGAAGCCGGAACTGGGCTTCGACATGCTGGAACCAGGGCTCCGGATCCTGCTGCCAGAACTCTGGAAGCTTCACAGTAGCAGCGTACACAGCAGGAACAGCTCCGGCGGCCGGAACGGCGGGCACAGCGGGATCCCCCGCATTAAACATGCTCAACAACGAGCAGGGTCACCAATGTGGAAGCCGAGACAACGAGGCGAAAGAGCGGGTCTATAAGTTTATTGTCGGACTTCACACACGACAGGGAAGCAAAACAACAACCCGCCGGAAGGAACTAACCCCCATATGGTTCACACCCCCCATCAACCAATCTCTAATCTGGTGACGAGCACCCCTAGTGGACCGCCACAGTACAGATATTTATAGATTTAAGAAAATGTATAAACAAAGGAGAAATTGTCAATATGGACTTGAAATTTAAATTGAACGTTAATGGCGATGATGATGAATAGTTTTGAGTTTTGTTATATTCAGAGTGCTGTTGGTGAAGGGATTTGTATGTGAAATTAGACTTTTTTTTCTTTTTTTCTTTTAAGTTTTAAATTTAATGTGTTCAAGTAGGGGCAGGCAAATATAAGAATTGTTTTCTTCTTGCTGTTCCTTTCCAATCATGGAGGTGTTGATTTGGAAAAAATGCAGAGTGCATTTATTCACAATTTATGTTGTCCACTTTCATGGAAGGAACAAAAATAAATTAAAAAAAATCAAATAAATATCTATTATCATAGCCATCATTATGATTGATATTGGTTTCAGGGTTCTAACCCGTCTACATATCTACAAACTCTGACATTGTGGGTTTGGCGGTTGTGTGATTGATCAGTCATTGCAGGTTTTGTCCTGGCCCTGGAGTCCAGCATCAGTATTGGTCAGGTTTTAGTGATCAGGTCTGGGTTGGGTAGCCGCTGTGGGGGCCGCTTCTCCTGGGTGTGGTCATGGCCCTCTGGCTGGGGGGGGGGGGGGGTCTGCTCTTGAGCTGTTGGGACCCTGGGCTCTCGGCTCTGCCCCCTCGGTGCCTGCTGGTCTTGGCTCCCTGGGGCCCCGTGGCTGCCGGGGGCCCCAGGCGGAGCCTTCCTCTGTTTGTTCATTTGTTTCCTTCTCTCTCTGTCTGTCTGTCTTTCTTCCTCCTATCAGCTCCAGCAATATCATGTTCCAGGATTCAAATCAATAAAATAAAGTCAAAAATCATGTTATCAAGAGGAGCTTTACAGCCATAAGCTCTTCTTTTTTTAAAGCATATCTTTATTGATCTTGAATTTTTGACTGAGTGCAGCATTTATTAAACAATGGTTAGAAACATCTTCCCCTTCCCTTCCTCCCCCGACCCCGAACAGAGTCCTCAGGACACTTATGTGGTGAAAATGAAAAGTCAAGGTAACATCTATCACAACCTTAAACAATATGTGCAACACAGCTGTAACAGGTCCATTAGAGGTCAAATATCAGTCAAAACAAAATAAAGCTGTGGGATGCACACAGAATGAAAATGACAATTACCCAATTAAAAATAAATAAAATCAATAAAATTCAAATTAAAAGAGTATAGTCTTACACGACAATTCTTTGGTTTGAGAAGTTAGGAGATTATGTCTACACTCCGAAAATACAAGAAGCGAATTCCAAATATCATGAAAAATATGACCTTTTTGTTTAATTGTGTATGTCAGTCTTTCAATTGATAAACATGAAGAAAGTTCCTTAATCCACATGTTAAAATAAGGGCAATTAACACTTTTCCAATGTCTGGCAATGACCCGTTTAGCATGTATAAAGCAGAGGTTCTGCAGTTTGCTCTCATGTGTTCTCAGGGCAAGTGTTTCTGATTTTTCTCCCTGTTCATAAAACGTTTGTTTCAGACAAATGAAGTTATTTTCTGCTTTTTCTAGTGACAGCTCATTGTATCGTGCTCTTAAAGCTAGGGTTAGAGATCTTGGAAAACTAGCGTTAGCATGTAGCATCTCCCCAAGGCTCCGGCCAGCTCCCACCCCACTGGAGGAGCTCCCGTTGGGAGCGGAGACGCGGAGACGTTCGCAGCACGCGAAGCGCTTCCGCGTCCAATGCATTCCTGGCATAACCTGTCCTCAGCGCTTCGTTTCTTCGTTTTTCTTTATTTGCACTACGCCAAGTTATGGCGCACTCAACGGTAAGTAAAGCCCCAAACATTCATCTCCGCCATTCTGCAACGACGCTCCGTCCTTCTATGCGCGCTCTGAGCCAGGGTCAGTGCACGGCATAGACATGTACGGGCAGGGGGCAGGTCGAACGGCGAAGGGATTTGATTGGTTTAAAAAAAGGTGTCCCGTCAAGACTATTGGTTGCTGTTTTTCCCGTTTTACTCCTGCTGTAGATAGCGGATATTTTCCAAACTACTTTAAAAACATGCCATGAATCGCTTCCCATCGGGTCATAAAGATCATTTTAACCAGTATTTTAAAAAAATGTATCTCATTCAAATCGCCAACCCTAGCTTTAAGAGAAGAAAATCTTGTTGATATAGTCTTACATTTTCTTTGTTTTCATATATTTCTTCTTCTAACTTTCTAGCTCTGTTGCTGAGAGTTTGTAATTTTACATGAACTTTATTAGTAATGGAGCTTGTACTGCTAATCATTTGTCCTCTTAGATATGCTTTGAAAGCTTCCCATCTTATGGATGCGGATGTTTCATTTGTTTTAATTTTGAAAATTTCCTCAATACTATTCCCTATACTTCATGAAATTCACGTCATGCAGCCTTTGGGTGTTGCCTCCATCTATAAGGGCCTGTAATGGATTTGGACTTATTATAAACTAATTTACCAGGCTTGTGATCCAAGATTACAATTGCTTCATAGGTAACATTATGTATTTGTGAAAATAAGTCATTTGAAATCAACAAATAATCTATACACGACTAAGAATTTGTTGAAGAGGAGAAGCAAGAAAAATTCTGCTTTATGAGGATATTTTCTCCTCCATGGCAAGGGGGCGCTGCCAGAGACTGACGGCTGATTGACGCGATGTTCTGTTCCTCTGCAGGGTGAATATTAATCTGAAGAAGAATCGTCAATCAAATCTAAATCACAATATCTGCCAGAAAAATCACTGTTAGATCTTTATCTGACATCATTCAGTCCTCTGTGTGTGTGTGTGTGTGTGTGTGTGTGTGTGTGTGTGTGTGTGTGTGCTCTGTGTCTCAGGGACTGAAGATGTCTGGTGTGGATGAAGAGGAGGGCAGGTCAGGTGTGGACAGGTGAGAGCTGTCAGCTGTTCTCTTCAGTGTGTGTCTCTCAGTGTTTCCTCCTGCCACCACAGAGGAAACTGACTCTTCTACAGTTGGAAGGTGTGTGAACCTTCCTCTCCAGGTTGGACATCTACATCTCCATTGTTGAATGAATGAGTGTAAACTGTCAGAACCTCCCTGGTCTGTCAATGAGCCAACAAAGCATTTGGACCTGCTGTCAACCTCCTGATTGAGCTGTGTGGGTGTGACCTTTGACCTCTGTCATGGTTCATCTCTTTACAACCACTGAGTTTACAGTGAACGGACTGAACCATTCAAGCTCTTTCTGAATCCTCTTATTTCACTCTCAGGTTGTCTCTGAAGAGTGACCGGTCCAAAGGTCTGATACCAGAATTCAGTGTTGAACCTGGACCTTCAGACACAAAGTAAGAAACTGTTTTTATTTCACTTCATCCATTCAAGTCTGTATTTACTGTGTTTGGACAAGAAATTGTCAATTATACAGTTCAAACAGTTCAATGTGTGATGATAGATGGTGGAGGTGATGGGGGGCGACGTAACATTGATAGATTTACAGTTACAGCACAGACAGACACGGACCAACAGCTGTTACTTTACCACAGTAGCATGAGCAGTGTTTACCGTGTGTGTGTGTGTGTGTGTGTGTGTGTGTGTGTGTCTGTGTGTACTTGTACAGCTATATGTTGTGAGGACCTTTTGTGAGGACATTGGGTTTTTCACCTTACAAGTGAGGACAATTTTCAGAAAGTGAGGACATTTTTGCTGGTCCTCATTATTCGACAGACCATTTTTTTTTAACTTTTTGAGGATTAAGACTTCATTTTTGGTTTAGGGTTACAATTAGGTTTCGGTTAGGTTTAGGGTATGAGTTAGGGTTAGGCATTAATTTTTGATGGTTCGGGTAAGGGGCAAGGAAATGCAATATGTCAATGAATGTCCTCACAACACATAGCTGTACAAACGTGTGTGTGTGTGTGTGTGTGTGTGTGTGTGTTCCGGGTTTTCCTATGTTTCTGGGGACAAAATGTCCCCAGAACCATAGGAAAACCAGGAACAATGTCATTTGTGGGGACACATTTTTGGGTCTCCATGAGGGGAAACAGTGTTTTCTTGACCATGTTGTTGTTACTGAAAAAAGTGAAAGTGCAAAAAACATTTAGGCCCAATCCCAATTCTCTGCTTAATCCTCACTCCTCAACTTTGATCCTCAATCTCAAATTAAGTGCCTCCTAAAAACAAGTGTTAAGGAATGTAATGTCACTTGGAAATGGGACAACCCTTAAAGACAGTTACGTCCTTGGGCCACAGGGGGCAGCACTGCGCAAGAGGGTAGAGGAAAGCCAGAAGTGCAGTGTTTCCTGCAGGAAAAAAGTTTAGCCAGGGGGGAGCGCGCGGCGGGGAGTTTTTGGACCGTCGGGAGGGTGCTAGCGGCTAGCGCGACGCTTCTTTGGACCATGCGAAGGAGAGAGAGAACGCACACGCGTGGACCGCTGTTTTTTTTCTCCCTCTCCGTTGTCAAGGCGCAACGCGATGGTGGTGGTGGGGATGGTGGGGGTGGCAGCAGTGATAATTTTGGTCAATGATCAATAACAACGCCCTTTATAACTGTAAGTAATGCGCCCCGCATTAGAAATGTTTAACATTTTGCATGTGTGACCTTGTTAATAAATGCATTCAAATGAATTTTCTTGATTTCTTTCTAAGAGCCTTTGTAAATATTATCTGTGATAGAAACTTAATACAATTACTCCCAAATTAATATACACAATTTTTTATTAATAAAATAACAGCAAAATGAACTATTTAACAAGCATTCTGGGTTCTCCTTAACTCCAAGGTAGGTCTGGCAGAATCTCAAAATTAAGGGAGATAACGCTCCTTAGTCTCGCTCCTTTCCTCAACTTGTTTAGGAATGGGACACCACTTAACTTCACGGGAGCACGCATTTTGAGGAATGAGGAGCAAGATTGAGGATTAAGCAGAGAATTGGGATTCGCCCTTATTTTGGATTATGCATTGTTGTTTTGGTCTGGGTTAGGGTTAGTGGTTAGATATGAATGGGATTCAATGGAAGGTCCTCACAAAAATAGCCATAACCAACCTGTGTATGTGTGTGTGTGTGTGTGTGTGTGTGTGTGTGTGTGTGTGTGTGTGTGTGTGTGTATGTGTGTGTGTGTGTGTGTGTGTGTGTGTGTGTGCAGACACACAGCAGAGTCTTTAGGATCCAGCAGGTTGTCTCTGAAGAGTGACCGGTCCAAAGATCATCCACCACACTTCAGTGATGAACCTGGACCTTCAGACACAAAGTAAGAAACTCTTAGTTTCTTTGATTTCCTCCAAACCAGAGTGAGAGATGTTGAGCTCCCTTTCAGATTCAGCTCCAGGATTGTGAAGCAGTGTGAGAGTTGAAGCTGGATCTTTGTGTTGTGTTGCTCAGAGTAAATGTTGCTTGGTGTCCACAGAAAGAGGAAGAGGACTGATGTGTGTGAGGAGCAGCCAGAAAGATCCAGAAGCGCCGCTGCACTAAGTAAGAGTGGACATGTCTGCTGAGGGACTGGTCTGTCTTCACTGGACTGGTTGTTGTGTTGTAGGGACATGAAAGCTTGTTGTTTGTGTGCAGTGTGATTGTTGTTGTTGTCTGTGAGCAGGTGTGGGTCTGCAGCAGCTTCTAGAAGAACATAAGAAGAGTGTGAGGAGGAGATGTGAACGTGTGACTGAAGGAAGTGATGAAGCAGGAGGAGGAAGCCTCCTCAACAGGATCTACACTGAGCTCCACATCACAGAGGGACTCAGTGAGGAGCTTCAGAGGGAACCTGAGCTGAAGCAGCTGGAGACAGCTTCCAGGAAGGAGAGCCTCCATCACACTGCCATCAGGGTTCAGGACATCTTCAAAGCCTGGGCCCAGCAGCACACACACATCCGAGTGGTTGTGACCAGCGGCGTGGCCGGCAGCGGAAAAACCTTCTCGGTGCACAAGTTCAGTCTGGACTGGGCCGAGGGCCTGGAGAACCAGGATGTCAGTGTGCTGGTGGTGCTCTCCTTCAGGGAGCTGAACCTGCTGGGAGAGCGGCCGTACAGTCTCCTCTCGCTGCTGGCTGTTTTCCATCCCACGCTCCAGAAGCTGACGGCAGAGGAGCTGGCCGTCTGCAAGCTGCTCTTCATCTTTGACGGCCTGGATGAAAGCAGACTTTCTCTGGACTTCAGCGGCGGCCGGCGGCTGCTGGACGTCTCCCGGCAGTCTTCGGTGGGCGAGCTGCTCACTAACCTCATCCGGGGGGATCTGCTGCCCTCGGCTCGGGTCTGGATCACTTCCCGACCGGCGGCGGCCCATCAGATCCCTCCAACATGTGTGGACAGACTGACAGAAGTGCGAGGCTTCACTGACGCCCAGAAGGAGGAGTACTTCAGGAGGAGGCTGAGTGATGAGGAGCTGAGCAGCAGAATCATCTCCCACATCCAGACCTCCAGGAGCCTCCACATCATGTGTGGAATCCCAGTCTTCTGCTGGATCACTGCTACAGTTCTGGAGCACATGTTGAGCAGCGAGCAGAGAGGAGAGCTGCCCCAGACCCTGACTGACATGTACTCCCACTTTGTGCTGGTTCAGACACACAGGAAGAAGCTCAAGTACCATGAAGGACCTGAGACGGGTCCACAGGAGCTGACGGAGGCTGACAGGGAGCTTCTTCTGAAGCTGGGCAGGATGGCCTTGGAACATCTGGACAAAGGAAACATCCTGTTCTACCAAGAAGACCTGGAGCAGTGTGGTCTGGATGTGACTGAGGCCTCGCTGTACTCTGGAATCTGTCCTCAGATCTTCAAGAGAGAGTCTGTGATCTTCCAGAAAGCCGTCTACAGCTTCGTCCATTTGACTGTTCAGGAGTTTCTGGCTGCAGTCTTCATGTTCCACTGTTTCACCAACAGGAAGACAGACAAGCTGAAGACCTTCATTGGGGAGGACTGGGAAGACATGGAATTAAGAAGAGAGACTTTTACTGGCAAAGTGTCAAACTTATTAAGAACCGATGCATTTCCATCTCTTGACCTCTTCCTGAAGATCATCCTGCAGAAATCCCTCAGCAGTCCTGACGGCCACCTTGACCTGTTTGTCTGCTTCCTTCATGGCCTCTCTCTGGAATCCAACCAGAGACTCTTAGAAGGTCTGCTGGGTCAAACAGAGATCAGTCCAGGAACCATAAAGAGAGTCATCCAGAACCTGAAGGAGATCAACAATGAGGAAATGTCTCCTGACAGAAGCATCAACATCTTCCACTGTCTGATGGAGATGAAGGACCTCTCAGTCCATCAGGACATCCAAGAGTTCCTGAAGTCAGAGAACAGATCGAAGAAGGAACTCTCTGAGATCCACTGCTCAGCTCTGGCCTACATGCTGCAGATGTCAGACCAGGTCCTGGAGGAGTTGGATCTCAAGAAGTACAACACATCATGGGAGGGACGACGGAGACTGATCCCAGCTGTGAAGAACTGCAGGAAGGCTGAGTGAGTCCACATGTCCTCATGATCAGTGTCTTAGTGATGTTTGTAGAAAGTAGCTCCTGTAGTTCCTCTGTGGAGATGATCCTCAATGATCTGCCCTGAAGAACCCATCAGTCCACTGTCTGATCAGCTCCCTCAAACTATTAGTACATGAGCCGGAGGGCAAATCGGTACCATTTTGAGGGATTAATTTTCATAGTGATTTTCATGAAGGTGCACATCTCTCGTGTTGGAAAATGTGTGATCCACGGTAGTTTTTAGGAGCTATCATCGCTTAAACCAAAGGAAGTCAGCTCGGCCGAGCGAGCTCATGGACCCAGCTTCTGCCTGACATTTTTAGCAATATCTCTGGAATGGAAAGTGTAAGAAACTTACTTCTTTCTATTTCTGAAACTAGAGAGTTACAGCTTTACAACAAGCTATCCTGCAGCCTTCTACACCCTCTGGAAGCTGTACAAAATCCCTGTAAATATTGTTCAAAATTTTTCAAAATCAAAAAAAGTTGATATTCTTTTTCTATTTTCTATATATATCAAAAACCAAAGATGATAGACACTTACTGTTTTCTTTGTTCGAATCTATGGCTTTCTAGCTTTCAAACAAGCCCATCCATGGCTTCTTACTCTTCCGGGAGGCTGTGTTACATTGCATTGAAAATTTGTCATGAATTGTGAATCTTAAACAAAATTAAGTTTCACACTTATGAGCCTACTTTTCCTATTAAACATATTTGTTTGAAATGTCGTTATGGACAAACTGTGACTAGCACAGAAGTCCAAAAACAGAACACCACTCGGGTTCAGATCAGAGAGGCCATGCGATCCAATCACCCCCTTCCAGGTCTCACTATCGCTACCCACGTGGGCGTTGAAGTCCCCCAGTAGAACAATAGAATCCCCAGTCGGAGCACTGTCCAGCACCCCTCCCAGGGACTCCAAGAAGGCCGGGTACTCTGCACTGCTGTTCAGCCCATAAGCCGAGACAACAGTGAGGCACCTGTCCCCGACCCAAAGGTGCAGGGATGCGACCCTCTCGTTCACTGGGGTGAACTCCAAGACATGGTGGCGGAGCTGTGGGGCTATAAGCAAATCCACACCAACCCGCCGCCTCTCACCGTGGGCAACGACAGAGAAGTGGAGAGTCTAGCCCTTCTCCAGAGGTTGGTTTCCAGAGCCCAGGCTGTGTGTGGAGGTGAGCCCGACTATATCTAGCCAATACCTCTCAACCTCCCTCACAAGCTCGGGCTCTTTCCCCCCCCAACGAGGTGACATTCCATGTCCCTTGGGCTAGTCCCTGTGTCTGAGGATTGGGTCGCCGGGCACCTTGCTGTCGGCTGCCACCCAATCCACATTGGTCCATATCCGTCATACTTTTCCATATTGAAGTGGAAGCTGGCGATCTACATCTCTTTTACTTTATGTAGCATAACCACCACTAATCCTGAAACAGAATAAAACATTATCACAACTCCAGCTCCAGAAGAGTACTTACACATTACTTGCACAGTATGTAATCCCACACTAAATGTTACACCCTAATATTACTGTGAGACCTCAAAAGATAATTGGTTTCAACAGAGATTATTAAATCACAAAGCAATCTTTTAAAAATGTATTTAGCGTTCCAACTCTTTTTTTCTCTTCGCTTTGTTTTGCATTTTGTGGTAAACTTCAAAGTTTATGTTACTTTTTCATGTGTGTACTTACTGCAGCTGTTATACACGCCCACTTCACGTGCTTAATTAGACCAGGCCAGCAAGCCCTGCATAAGAGGAGAGAAGGGGAGGGGCTGCGGGGGAACATTGGTATGACAGCATATAACTAAACAGAGACAGAAAGACAATAAGAGGAATAGCCCTAAAAGTAATTTAGATGTAATTAAAGGGAATAAATAAATAAATAAATAAACATTATATCTATATTTATATTAAAACAAAAATAAATCAGATGTTCTTGTCCCTTTACTTGCATTTGACATGAGGGTTAGATTCACAATTTATGACAAAATTTTAACGCAATGTTACATAGCCTCCAGGTGGAGTAGAAACCCATGGGTGGGCTTGTTTGAAAGCTAGAAAGCCATAGATTCCAACAAAGAAAACAGTAAGTGTCTATCATTTTTCGTTTTTAACGTATATAGGAAATCAAAAAAGAAAATCTACTTTTTTTGATTTTGAAATTTTTTTAATGATATTTACCAGGATTTTGTACAGCTTCCAGAAGGTGTAGAAAGCTGCAGGATAGCTCGCTGTAAAGCTGTAACTGTCTAGTTTTTGAAATAGAAAGAAGTAAGTTTCTAACTCTTTCCATTCCAGAGATATTGCTAAAAATGTCAGGTGGAAGCTGGGTCCGTGAGCTTGCTCGGCCGAGCTGACTTCCTTTGGTTTCAGTGATGATAGCTCCTAAAAACTACCATGGATTGAAGGCTATCACACATTTTCCAACACTAGAGATGTGCACCTTCATGAAAATCACTATGAAAATTAATCCCTCAAAATGGTACTGACACACCCTTTTTGGGGCCTTGGCTCATGGACTATATTGCATGATTATTATTTAGCTATCAGTGGGTCACTTATGCATTATAGACTTTCATTTGGTCTTTTCATCACTCAAAATTTCCTTCTGCGGGCCGGGCCGCAGGGGCAGCAGTCTAAGCAGAGATGCCCAGACTTCCTGTCCCCAGACACTTCCTCCAGCTCTTCCGGGAGGATCCCAAGGTGTTCCCAGGCCAGTCGAGAGACATAGTCTCTCCAGCGTGTCCTAGGTCTTCCCCGGGGTCTCCTCATGGTGGGATATGCCTGGAACACCTCCCTAGGGAGGTGTCCAGGAGGCATCCTACGTCATGCCCTGTGTCTCTGCGTGGGGGCGCTGTTGTCCTGTTTTGTGTTTGATGCACAAAACATGATGCACCTCCCAAGCAGCTGCAGCACAGTTAATGCCGACTCTCAGCAGGCTCCCCCCAGACCTTAATCAAATACATTGGTGGTTGCGTTCTGTCTGTGCACATTATACAGAAAGAAACCACGCACTACATGAGTACCATTCATGGTCTGTGTCCCCCTGTCTCATTGGGGCAGACCTCATCAGCCTTGGACCCCAAATGGACACTGTGAACCAAGTTCTGTGTTCGCTTGCAAACACTGCCTCACAGCAGTTGACAGCGAAGCCAGAGCAGATGGTCTCCTGCCAAACTATCCCTCAGGTGTGTCACGTGGGCATCAGAGACATCATGCTCCCTGCACAAATAACAGGGGTCCCCATTCACCTAGCACTCCTGAAGGGGCAGAAAATGCCTGGCCCACAGGCCTTTTCCTTGCTTTGCCCCAGTTTCATCCCCTTCATCTGACAATCTGTGGCTCACCTCTTCTTGAGCTGAACAATCGGACAGCCTACCTTCCAGTCCAGAATCTGACGTGAGTTCTGATTCAAGTGACTGCACGACAACCACTGGTGGTGCTAATCGATAACTCATTCCATGATTTAGAGCTAATAGTGCCGGTCATCGGCAACCTACTTCCATCCTTAAACCAGGGATGACTCACTCAATGATGCTTCTCTCACCTTCCCGACCAGGATGATCACAATTGCCTGCCATGACAACCTCAAGCAGGAGGGAATTTGTGGCACAGTCCTGAGTATGACAAGTGACATGATCATGTATGCCCTGACAGCCCAGGCGGGTACACCAGGTGAGCAGGTCAAGTCCACACTGGAAAAGCCTTACCATGGTTTTCAGTCAGATCAAGCAGCATCTTCCTAAAGCAGATGCTCTCATGACTCAAGACCAGAGAAATGTGCCCAGAGATGTTTTCTGTAATTTCCAAGTCTTCTTCGCTAGGGATTTGTGTCACTGTGGGTCGCTGATCTATATACCATGTGTATTCCCACTGATCCAGGACCACCAGCGACTTTTGTGCACCAGTACAAAATTCAGCTGGCTGCCTGTGAGTCAATCCAGGAGATCCCTGACCAATTGCTGGAAAAGAACATCATCCAAGAGTGCAACTTGACCTGAAACTTACCAATCTGGCTGGTGTTTAAACCCAAGTTTTAAGTTTGGTAAATGGTGTCTCACCATTGACAATCGCCCACTAAAAAAACAGGTCCCCCTCTCTTGCTGGCACAAGTGATTTTGTCCTCAAATGAAAGATGCCGCTGCCCAGGTAACCTCATCTATGTGGATGACATCCTCGTGAGGAGCTGCCCCTTTGAGTAACACTTAGCCAAAATCAGACATCTTGAGTCAACTTTTGGCGGCAAGCGCCAGACTTGCACTCCACAAGGGTCAATTGTGCTGCACCAAAGTTGAATATGTTGGGCTCACAGTTGCTGCTCATGGTGTGGAATCTCAAGCAGGCAGGATCCATGCCATCCAAGACATCAAAGCCCCAACCAATGTGTCAGAGCTACGGAGCTTTCTTGAGGTCTGCAATTACTCTCGACAATTCATTAAGAATTATGCAGTGATTGTCAGACCCCTCACCGAACTCCTCTGCAAAGACGGGTCTTTTAAGTGGGAAACCCATCAACAGCAATACTTCTGCCTCAGGAAGGAGAAACTCTGCTCAGGACTTTGTCTGGAGTACCCAGATAAGGACAAAGTTCTTTCTGGAGGCTGAGTTCTTTGCTTACTGCCTTAGCTCAGCCCTGACCTAAAAATACAATGGACAGGAGAGTTGTGGCCTACACTAGCAGACTTCTGAGCAGTGTAGAGACAACATTCTCTGACCATGAAAAAGCTCTTCTCACACCATCTGAGCTGTAGAGCACTTCTGCAGCTACAATGGGGATCAATGGTTATCATTGAAACTTGCCATTAGCCAGTCTCCTTCTTGAACAGTCAACACCTCGGGGAAGGGGCACGTTTCAAATGGCCATATTGCCTCTTGGACGATGGCACTTCAGGGTAATGACATCTAGGTCAGGTATGCTCGGGCCTAAGGCCAAGGTCTGGTTGAGTGTCAACATTGTGACTGTGCAGAACAGTCTGACATCAAACCTCTCCTTGTTACGACTCAGACCCTCCCTTCCAGTCATCATTATCATGGTGAGAACGTCTGTCAGGGTCTTCCCCAAGTCTATGCTGATGGTAGCTCATTCTATCATGGCAACCAGCTTAGGGCCAGTGTGGGTATTGTTCACATTGGGCAAAACGTTGACCTGCCAAATAATTTCCAGCTAGACCAATCAGTTCACTGAAATTGCAGCAGTTGCTGTCAAAAGGAGGACAAGACCCAAAATAGACCTCCTGTTCTTCAGAAAGCTTTCCAGAGAGCCATTCACCGGTTCAGGCTTCTCCAGATGCAATGAACTTTGTCTGCAGTCTACCAAAAGGCTCCCAAAGATGTGCACACTCCCAAGCTGCTGCACGTCCAGCTGAACACCCACAGGTGGCTCGTCATCACAGGTTTAATCATCACAGGTTTAATCCTTCATATGAGGTGTTAGCAGCTGTGATAATTTCAAAGCTTGTGTTTTATTGAACTTGAAAATGCAAAGTTTGCTCTATTGCACATTGTTTATTTGATTGTTACGCACCCAGTGCTGAACGCACATTCATGAGCCCAGCCCCCTCCAAACTGCAGAAATGGCCAGGCACGATTGTACTGCCTCTTCGTGTGGGAGGAGTTCTGTGCCAGGCTAGATCAGCCACTGCCGTTCTCATGCTTCTATGAACATTTAAACACAGCTGTTTGTCTGAAAGATTAATAAGCTTTGTTTTGTTTGTTGGTGTTTTTTTTTTTGTTTTTTTTTTTTTTTTTTTTTGAGAGCCTTGGTTTCAAGGTGGTGCCCTAGAATTACTAATTGATAAATCACAAATGTATTTAATGTAGAATTCAACATTTCTTGCTCCTTATTGTCTGTAATTTATCCAATTTTCAGTAAAATTGTCATATAAATGTCATTGTTCAACAACACCTCAATCAATGATCTAATGATTAAGTTGCTCTGTGATATACTCAAACCAAAATAATGGATTATCTGATGTTATTAATTAATAAATAACAATATATTACAATTAATAGTAGATTTAGGATAAAATACTTTTGTTGCACTTTAAACAGTTTATTACTGTGTAATAGGTCGATGTTAGTGACTCAGTTAATTATCTGTAATTATTAATAGTAAATGACAACTTACTCAATTTAATGATTTACTAAAATTACTTAAAGTGCTCAGTTACTTTAGGCAATCCACACTTAAGTTATTTATTACTTAGAATCTCTGCTCTGATGTCAAACAGTCCATCAAAGTGTCCTCTCTCATAACGTCCTGTCCTCTCTGGGTCTCATTACAGATTTTCACACTGTGAACTCACTGATTCTCACTGTGAAGTGATCTCCTCAGCTCTGAAGTCTGACCCCTCCCATCTGAAACATCTGGACCTGAGTAACAACTTCCTGCAGGATTCATCAGTGAAGATTGTGTGTTCTGGACTGGAGAGTCCAAACTGTAACCTGGAGACTCTGAGGTCAGTTCACTGTCTGAAGGGAGGATCTGTTGGAGGCAAAGGACTGAGAGGAGATCAGGAAGATTCCAGATGTTGGAGGGATAGAGAGTGGACTGAGCTCTGCAGCATGTTGATGAGAGCTCTTCTCCTGGTGGCTTCAGCTGTTTGGATTTTACATTTCTAAACTCTTCCAGTCTGAACCTTCTTCAGCTCTCTGTCACTTCAACATCAAACTTCAGCAGTCCTGCAGTCCTCTATTCTCACTTCCTTCTCTCTTTCTCTCTTTATTCAGCTTGACATACTGCAGGTTGTCAGAGGTCAGCTGTTTATCTGTGGCCTCAGTTCTGAAGTCCAGCCCCTCCCTCCAGAAACATCTGGAAAATCTTGACCTGAGTGGCAACCAGCAGCTGGATTCAGGAGTTGAGCAGCTGTGTGGTTTTCTGCAGAGTCCACTCTGTCGTCTGCAGACTCTGAGGTCAGACTCCATGTTTGAGTTTGTTTCAGTGAAAATTGCTGATCTGAGATTGATCCATACTAGAGGATCTCCATGGGAAACTGAGACTTCTCTGTACAGCTCCACATTTCTTAGCTTGAAGTTCTATACAGCTTGAAGTTCTGTACAGCAGAGGGGTGAAATATACACCTCTCAAAAAAAATTAGAGGAACACCTCGAAAACACATCAGATCTAAACAGGGGTAAAAATGATCTTGAATAGCTTTCCTGATAATAAGTAGGTGATGTATTAGTAACAAAATGTTGCCACATAATTTGATAGAAATGAAAATGATCACCCTATAGAGGGGATAAATCAAAGACACCCTAAAATGAAAATGAAAAAATAATGCAGCAGACTGGTCCAATTTGCCAAAATGTCATTGTAGCAACTCAAAATGATTCTCAGTAGTTTCTGTGGCCCCCACGTGCTTGTACGCATGCCTGACAACATTGGGGCATGCTCCTAATGAGACGACGGATGGTGTCCTGGGGGATCTTCTCCCAGATCTGGACCAGGGCATCATTGAGCTCCTGGACAGTCTGAGGAGCAACCTGGCGGCGCCGGATGGACCTAAAGATAATGTCCCAGAAGTGTTCTATTGGGTTTAGATCAGGTGAACGTGGGGGCCAGTCAATGGTATCAATTCCTTCATCCTCCAGGAACTGTCTGCATACCCTAGCCACATGACATTGGGCATTATTGTGGACCAGGAGGAACCCAGGTCCCACTGCACCAGCGTAGGTTCTGACAAAGGGTCCAAGGATTTCATCCCGATACCTAATAGCAGTCAGGGTGCCATCATCTAACCTGTAGAGGTCTGTGCGTCCTTCCAGGGATATGCCTCCCCAGACCATCACTGACCCACCACCAAACCAGTCATGCTGAATGATGTTGCAGGCAGCATAACATTGTCTACGGCATCTCCAGACCCTTACACGTCTTTCGCATGTGCTCAGGTGGAACCTGCTCTCATCGGTGAAGAGCACAGGACGCCACAGGCATAGTTGCCAACTGCAGTGGTCTAT
Source organism: Salarias fasciatus (assembly GCF_902148845.1). Lineage (NCBI taxonomy): Eukaryota > Metazoa > Chordata > Actinopteri > Blenniiformes > Blenniidae > Salarias > Salarias fasciatus. The sequence goes on along the minus strand of NW_021941230.1, from coordinate 3,644,732 downwards.
GGGAAATGCCGATCGAGCTGTACGGTGCTGGGCAATGAGTATAGGGCCCAATAGAGAATGTCGGACCCTCAGGCCACCAGGTCATTTTGTAGGGCTCTGGCAGAGCTCATCCTGTTCCTCCTTGCACTAAGGAGTAGATTCTGGTCCTAATAAGGGTTTAAGGACCTTCTACGGCCCTGTCCAGCTCTCCTGGAATCTCCTCCATGCTCTTGAGGCTGTGCTGGGAGACACAGCAAACCTTCTTACACCTCCTCTGTTGCACATGTTGTTGATTCCATTAACAACAAAGCAGCTGAAACTGATTAACAACCCCCTCTGCTACTTAACTGACCGGATCAATATCCCAGAAGTTTGACTGACAGGTTGCTATACTCTGATTAAAAAGTGTTAATATATATATATATATATATATATATATATATATATATATATATATATATATATATATATAAATATATATATATATATATATATATATATATATATATATATATATATATATATATATATATATATACATATATATATATATAAACTGTGTTCTCGCCCACCCGGCGGTATTGTGTCTCCTTCAAGCTCGAGTCCTCTACCAGAGGCCTGGAGCTTTAGGGTTCTGCGCAGGATCTTAGCTCTTCCCAGGATTGTGCTCTTTTGAACAGAGATCTCAGATGTTGTTCCTGGTATCTGCTGGAGCCATCCTCCCAGCTTGGGGGTTACTGCTCGCAGTATCCCAATCACTACTGGTATCAGGGTTGCCTTCACACCCCATATTCTCTCTATCTCTTCCCTCAACCCTTGGTATTTCTCCAGCTTCTCGTGCTCCTTTTTCCTGATGTTGCTATCACTTGGGATTGCTACATCTATCACTACAGATGTCTTCTGCTGTTTATCCACCACCACTATGTCAGGTTGATTGGCCATCACCTGCTTGTCAGTCTGGATCTGGAAGTCCCACAGGATCTTGGCGTGATTGTTCTCGACCACCTTTGGAGGTGTCTCTCATCTTGACCCTGGGACCTCCAGCCCAAACTCGGTACTTCGAGGCAGCTCGAAATTCAGCCACAGCCAAATACCTACAGAGAGTAAGACAGGTCCTGACGAGCCAGCTGAATGGCAAAAATAAGATCCAGGCTATAAACACCTATCCCCGACCAGTAATCGGATGCCCTGCTGGCATAATATCCTGGCCAGTGGAAGAAATGCAAGCCACTGATATCAAGACAAGAAAGCTCCTTACAATGCATGGAGGGTTCCACCCTAAGTCCAGCATACTGAAGCTATAGAAGAAAGGAGGGAGGCTGAGGGTTAGCGAGTGTCAGAGCCACTATCCAGGAGGAACCACAAGCCTCCACGACCATACCAAGAAGATGGCCCCCAGTGATGATCTGCTAAGCGAATGCCTCAGACATCAAAAGCCCAGTAAGGAGGAGCCAGAGGAACTATCATGGACAGACAAAGCCCTGCATGGCATGTACCACCGACAAATTGAGGAAGTGGCTGACATTGAGAAAACATACCAGTGGCTGGAAAAGGCTGGACTGAAGGACAGCACAGAGGCACTAATCATGGCTGCACAAGAACAGGCCCTTAACACAAGATCAATAGAGGCCGGGATCTACCACACCAAACAAGACCCCAGGTGCAGATTGTGCAAAGAAGCCCCAGAGACAGTACAGACCATCACAGCAGGGGGTAAGATGCTGGCAGGCAAGGCATACATGGAACGGCACAACCAGGTAGCGGGCATCGTGTACAGGAACATATGTACCGAGTTTGGACTGGAGGTCCCAGGGTCAAGATGGGAGACACCTCCAGGTCGAGGTGGTCGAGAACAACCGAGCCAAGATCCTGTGGGACTTCCAGATCCAGACTGACAAGCAGGTGATGGCCAATCAACCTGACATAGTGGTGGTAGATAAACAGCAGAAGACAGCTGTGGTGATAGATGTAGCAATCCCAAGTGATGGCAACATCAGGCAAAAGGAGCACGAGAAGCTGGAGAAATACCAAGGGTTGAGGGAAGAGAAAGAGAGTGTGGGACGTGAAGACAACAGTGATACCAGTAGTGATCAGGACACTGGGAGTAGGAACCCCCAAGCTAGGAGGATGGCTCCAGCAGAGACCAGGAACAGCATATTAGATCTCTGTCCAAAAGAGCGCAATCCTGGGAACAGCTAAGATCCTGCGCAGAACCCTCAAGCTCCCAGGCCTCTGGTAGAGGACCCGAGCTTGAAGGAGACAGACACAATACCGCCGGGTGGGCGAGAACACAGTGTATCACAATAAATAGTGTGAATGAAGGACTGGGCTTAGACTAAGAGGTGGACATCAGGGACTAAACATCCATACATTTTGGTCTGCAGTGCTAAGACAGTGCAAAAGTGATGAAGCATTTTGGGAATTGACCATTTGTTTGAGAAACAAATGTAGTTTTGCCACCCGAGTGAACTGTTTTGGAAGAGATCTGAATTTCTGAGCTTTGACAGGTGAACCATGTGTTTTTGCTGAACCGTCCAGGTTGTTTTTAACAAGAGAACCAGGAGTGTTGAGAATGTCCGGTCTGTTTTGAGAAACAAACCAAAGCTGTTGAGAAGGATCTTTACAGGATCTTTGGTGGCACTGAGTATTTACATGAGAAAGAAATGTAGCTTTGAAACATGAGTGAACAGTTTTAGGAGAGAGATGAGCTTCAGCAAGTAAACTATGGTGTTGTTCTGAACTGCAAGTCTGTTTTGCCAAATGATCTTAGAGTTTTGAAAATGTTTCAAGAAATGAGCTAAACCAATGGAGAAAAATTGTAAGTTGGTCTTCTTATCAGTTATGCTGGTCTTGTTCTGTAATGTTTAGATGTTGTTCAAAGTGAGAAATTTCTTGTGGCATTATTGGCTTCTTTTCTATCAAATAGGTCATATTACATCCTTACCATCACAAAATCATGCTTCTGTGTCTATTCTCTACATGAACTGCACATTCAAGACTAATCAGTGTATCATCTTCACACAGACCCCATATTTACAGCTTTATGTTTGTCTTGTGCTCCATTTACTCTGAGCATAATGAGGAGGCTACTGACAAAGTGGTTCTCTGTTGAAGAGGTTCTGATCGAGCTTTTTGGACATGATGAAGAGGGCACTGGAATGGAGCCAGAGATAGAGGAGGATGTCCCGGAAGTGGAAGGCAACACAGATTTTGAGGAGAATGACCAGTGAGCAGATGGAGAGGAAGAGGCACCTGAAGAACAGGCACCTGAGGAGACATTCCAGTCCAAGAGTGGTTGCTTTGGTCTTCATCCCCCCAGGACAGAGGAAGTAGAGCGAGAGTGGAAAACATTGTAAAGATAATGCCAGGGCCAGCACGGCAGGAAACATCTCTTGTGAATGACATCAAGTGCAGCTTCCATTTCTTTTTACCAGAGTCCATTGAGGTAATTATACTGGAGATACAGCCATCGACCCAACCTGGAATCAGGGGAAGAGTGTCAAGAGGAGACTTTTCCTGGCAGAGCAGGGGACAGCTTTGGCGACTCCTCTCATTCAACAGCACCAGCCTCTGCTAGTCTGGTTAGGAGTGTACAAGCCACAGCCCCAGCTGCTGCCCTACCTGCTCTCCCACAATAAGGACATGGGCACAAAAGAAAGTACTGTGACCTCTGTGCCCCAAGAGACAACAAAACCAGCCTGAGATGCTGCAAATGTGATACTTATGTTTGCAAGGCCCACTCTGCCCTGAGAGTCACATGCGCCTCTCATGGGCATGAATTCACGCACGCACGCACGCACACACGCACGCACGCACGCACACACGCACACACGCACACACACACACTAATTCATGTTGAGTTCGTCTTTGGTTTTCCATTCATTTCTTGCATTACATGTTCATTTTTTAATACATTTTCAGTGCCGATTTGTATTTCCGCTGCAGTTATTTTATGTGTAATTCTATAAAGTCATTTTAAACACTACTTAAAGACATTGTTCACAGCTAAAGAATGTTGAATAAAGATTTGGTGGGTAAAAATGTTTTTGGTACTAATTTAAGAGCAGCTAAAATAGGCCGGTCAATTTTGACAGGGAACACTAAAGTAAGGGGCGGGAGGAGAACATGACAGGAAGGCTAATCTCACTTCTTTCTATCTTTATTCAGGTTGTGGAGCTGCAGTTTGTCAGAGATCAGCTGTTCTTCTCTGGCCTCAGCTCTGAAGTCCAACCCCTCCCTCCAGAAACATCTGGAACATCTGGACCTGAGCTGGAATGATCTTCAGGATTCAGGAGTTTCTCAGCTGTGTGGTTTTCTGCAGAGTCCACTCTGTGTTCTGCAGACTCTGAGGTCAGTTGACTGTCTGTTCCTATTGTAGAAGGAGAAATGTTTGTCAGCAGCTGTGATCTGAGACTCTGATCCTGCAGTGAGAGAGTGGACTGAGCTCAGCAGCAGCTGACTGCTGTGTGTGGACATGAGGAGGAGTGTGAATGTTGTGTGTGATGAAGATCCACAACAACAGAAATGCTCATTGATCAGGACTCAGTAATGTGGAGCTGCTCATTTCTCCATCAATATATCTGATTGGTTCCTCCTCATTGATTCTGCTGCTTTCTCTCTTTATTCAGGATAAAGGATTGCAGGTTGTCAGAGATCAGCTGTTCTTCTCTGGCCTCAGCTCTGAAGTCCAACCCCTCCCACCTGAAGGAGCTCCACCTGAGTCGCAACCATCTGCAGTCTCCAGCTGTGCAGCAGCTGGTTGCTCTCCAGCAGAGTCCAGACTGCAGCCTGCAGACTCTGAGGTCAGTAGATGGTTGGAGTGAGTCCATGCTGCTTTCAGCAGGTTTGGACTAAACACAGTCAGTGTGAGAACAAAGATCCAGTGTTTGACTCTCAGTGAGGCTGTGAGAGGAGAACGCTGAGCAGCTTCAGGATTGGACAGCAGAGGACACACAGTCAGACAATCAGAGGAGCCACAGGCTTGTTGTGTTGGTCTGACAGTGGTGGTCCTTCATGAGCTCTGAGCTGCTGACTGCTGCTCTGAACAGGACTGAAGTCCTCACTGCTTCACACACTCTGACCACCACCTCTCATCTCTCTGCAGGTGGAAGAACTGAGAGCAGAGAGGAGGCTGTGAGTCCTAAAGATCTACTGAGAGCAGAGAGGAGCCTCTTCTTCCTTCTCGTCCTCCTCTTCTTGCTTGTCCTCCTCAATGATCAAAGTTCCTATGACCCATAACTTGTTGGCTCTCTTGCAGGGATTGTCTCTCGCTGTCCAGGAGGTCTCCGCTGATGTCGCAGCCAACGTAAAAGTCCCTCACGCACATTTAATAAACTTACTGTTTCATACAAACAGGAGAAATATTGCTTGGAACTCGGTGTGTGTCTCACTTTGCCAGCTTTCACTGCGACAAGAAGGTGCTTTAATTGACATTCACCCAGAAACACTCAAACAAAATGACACACAAATGCAAAGATTGCCTATAGTCAAAGAAATTGTACTCCAACAAGATTTTATCCATAGTCTTTGAAACATCCCCAATTAATTTATCCCCTCTGTACTTAAAGGGATACTTCAACATTTTGGCAAATTGGCCCATTTAGCGCAATTCCTTAGTCGTTTCCAACAGCATACTTACTTTTTTTGTGAGGGCGAGCTATTGTTTATCCAGAGGTGAGTCGAGGAGGTTTTTGGGATGGACAGAATGGAAGTGAATGGTATTTTTGCTTCCCCTTGTCAAACTCATCAAACACCAACAAATAATATTATAGCGTTACGACACTGAAGCAAATACTGGGAACTACTTTTTCTTTTGAAATCACTACGCCCAGATGCCATGTTTAGTAAGTAGTTCCGTCTTAGCAATCTTCGCATAAACAACTCAATCTCGTAATTTTGCATTAATATTTCACAGCGTAGCGAATGCGCAGATTATAACGTGTCCACCAGAGTGTTTGGGGGTTGTTGGACTGTGTATTTGATGAGTTTGATGAGGGGGAACAAAAATGAGAGTAAGTGGATTTTGTAAATTTCTTTGACTGGTAACTGGGAATACATATAGGACATTAAACGAGCTGCACATGAACTGAATGAAATGAACCTCTGGTGTTTACTGAACATCCATCTCACAGTGTTGATCTGTGATGTGGAAGTTGAGGGACCATCCTGCTGTTGACCAGCCATGATCTGTTAAAAAGGATGACAATGTTGAATATTTCAGTGTCGGCTAAATGTCAAGTTCTATGTTCCACAGGAGTATTCAGAATTTTAATGGGAAGAGAACAATCAGTAACGTACCTCGATATGACTTTCTGGATCCTCTGTGAAGGCAGCAGACACGGTTTCATCCTCCTCATCCTAGATAAATGACGTGTTTCAGTATATTTGTGTATATTTTTCCAAACTAACATTTGGCAAAAATATTCTGAGTATTTCCTCCTGACAGTTTCAGGTTGGTTGTAGCATGAAGGGGCTCCAGCAGGCAGATAGAACCTTCACAATCTGGGCCAAAAGAAGAAAAGGACATGAAAGACAAAATAAATATTTGTATCAATAACACTTTTAAAATATTATACTCAAATAATAGATAATATTAAATTAAATAGGGTTAATTATTTAACATAACATGATATAGATTTGTGACATAAAACAACTGCACAGTCCATCAGCCACTTAGTATTTATGCTACTTTACAATGTTAAACATGCTTAACATGATATACCTCAGTGAGATTATGCCGAGGTCTTACCTGTTTGAACAATGTTTTTATATTTCATCTTTAGCTGCTGCCATGTGCACTTCTCCCCGGCGGGATTACAACTAAATGAAATACCTTAATAGGTGACCATTCAAACAGTTTCCCTGTAATAATATTTAATATTCAATAATATTCTGATATAAAGGACTACATTTAAACTTAAGCATTGACACGGGCAGCAGTTTTCTGCCACGCCATCTCCCTAACCCTAAAAGCATTTTAAAATACACGGTTAGCCATTTCTGGTGATATTTAATTTTGTTATCAAATATAGAGAAACACTTTTTAAGCTTTACATCAATGATTTTATCCCTGACTTGTGTTGTACTCGTAGACTCTACAATGCCTAAAATCACAACAAATATTGACTTGGAATCATTAATATTATAGTTGATGCAAATAAATAATTTACTAATCTACTTTATTCTACACGGGCAGATATTTAGCCTTAGTGTTGTGTGTGATCTTTATCAGTCGGAAAATCATTTACCCGATTATTCTGATATCACTTGAATGCATCATCGGCCACCTGCCTGAAGGCGTGTTGCAGCACGTCTCTTCTACGTCTCCGTCTGCTGCCGTTGTGTCCGACAGACATTTTATAAATTATTCGGCCTTTTTTTCTACAACGAGGAGTCATTTGTAAGCAGTGGAAACTTTTTTTTTACTGCTAAACAAGTTGTTGGTGGCTGCAGTGGCCGACCACTTGAGCGACTGGAGTAACAGACGAAAAAGGAGGGCAAGAGGACGACTGAATCTGGTGAGTGAGCAGTTTTTTTTTTTCTGTGGTAGCTTTTGATTCAAAGTTAGCACAAGCTCCAGAGTGTTAGAGCAGTGAAAAAACGTTTTCATCAGCTAAACTGAAGTGGCAATGTTAAGACACATTTGGCTAGCGGTGTAAAACTTTCTGACGGACATTTTCTTCAAAGGCACACAGTAAACAACGTGTTTGCGCCGCTGCCGCCATGCCAGAGGATTTGAGCCTGAGTAAAGACGGAAAAAGAGGGCGACAGGACGACTGAATCTGGTGAGTGAACGGCCACGTTTTCCTCTGCTGGCTTTTGAGTTAATGTTAGCTGTAATGATTGTTAGGCCGGTGAGGGTGAAAGACGTGTTGATTAGCTAAACTGAAGTGGCAAGTTAATGTTAGGACACATTTAACTGGCAGTGTAACTTAAAGCATTTTAACAGTCATTTTTCTCTGAGACACACAGCTTTTGTAACTGAGTAGCAAAAACAACATTTTAAGTTTTAATACTGATATTTTCACGTGTTAGTTAGCACTGAAGAGCCGCCACCCTCCCCACCTCAGCACGCGTGCTCAAAATCGCCATTTTGAATCTTCTTCTAAACCTAAGCTCTTGTGTTGTGGCCGGCTGAAAAGGTTGCACAATAAGCTCCTGTTTCTTAGCATTAGAAATTTTTGCTCTTGCTACACTTACTGCATATTTCTTTTGTAGTTTTCACTCAAGTTATCTGCCATTAATTGTTGGTACATCGCATGTCAAATGTTTACTGTATTCACGTGACCAGGCTGTGATACTGCAGTGTGCACGCGACTGTCTTTACTTTCACAGAATAACAGTTTTGTTCTTTTTTTTTCTTTGATATTGTGTTGCAGGTCTCCAGAAGAGATGTTGTGGAAGTGTAAGTACTGCCCTTTCGTCTGTGACAAGAGAGCACAGCTTTTTAAGCACTATAGACTAAAACATGGGAGCTATGCAAGAACAGAACCTTTCCCATGTTTACACCAGGAATGTCTGTGTACATTCAAATCACTCAATGCACTAAAAGTACACTTATCCCGCCTTCACACCAAACCTTCAGAACAGCAACCGACTGTAGATGTACCAGTAAAGTTTTGTTGTCTGTCATGTGCGTTTTCTGAGTTTTGTACTGAAACTGACTACTTTAGTCACTTGCATAATGCCCACTTAAAAGTCAACCATAATGTCAGTTGCCCTTATAAAGACTGTGACTTTCAAAGCAGTGTCTACTCCACATTTAAAGCGCACAAGAGTAAAACACACAAGGGACTCAGCTGGAAGAGGTTCAAGACAGAAATCATTGGTTGTGATTATGATGAAGGTCATTATCCGGATGATGCACAAAAGCAAATATCACATGTTGATGACATGTCAGAGTCGGAAGAAGTTAGTGAAGAAGCTACTGAGAATGATATTCATGATTTAGGAAAGCAGCTAGAGCACAACATGGCATCTCTTCTGTTAAAGATGCAAACAGTTATGCACATACCAGAAAGTTGTGTGCAAGAGATATTACAGCAGCTTTGTCAAATCAATAAGCTCTCAGAGCCACTTCTGCACAACAAAGTGAGGGCTACACTAAATAAATACTTTGATAATGTGAATGATACAGTTGTGAGAGAAATTACCAGTGCCGTGTCAGAGTGTAACATGATGTCATTGTGTACCACAGATGGGCCGTTAGGAACTGCTAAAAAGAGAGCAGCCTATGTACGCAAAGATTTCCCACTGGTGAACCCTATTGAATATGTTGTGGAAAAAGGCAAAAAACCACTTGCATATGTCCCCATTGTTCCAATGCTCCAGAAGCTGCTTAACAAAACTTCTGTGTTAGACAAAGCTATGTCCGAAAAAGTCCACGTGCTGCAGGAATACACATCTTATGCAGATGGGCAGTACTTTAATGAAAATTCTCTTCTTGCAAGTGATGAATTCACCATTGCTCTTGGCCTTTACATTGATGACTTTGAGGTAGCCAATCCTCTCGGAACGTCGAAACTGAAACATAAAATATGTGCAGTATATTGGGTCATTGCAAACATACCTGTAAAATACAGGTCCACCCTCAACTCAATCCAGCTTGCTGTACTGTGCAATAGCTCCACAGTTAAAGAGTGCGGTTACGCAAAAGTTCTGCAACCTCTCATTTATGATCTAAAGATATTGGAGCAAAATGGTGTTTACATGGAGTGACTGGGTGCAAGTGTGAAGGGCACAGTCTTATGTGTTGCCGCTGATAATCTTGGCGCACATTCACTTGCAGGATTCCTGGAGAGTTTCAAGGTCGACAAGTTTTGCAGATTCTGCCTGGCAAGCAGCAAAGATACACAGCAGCAAGAGGTATGTTCTGGATTCTTTCAGCACAGAGACAAAGACTCTCATGATAAGCAAGTGCAGGAGGTCAAAGAGGACACAGAACTGATTCAGACTTATGGTGTGAAAAGAGCATGTCCATTAACTGAAAATCTTGACCATTTTCATGTTGTGACAGGGTATCCTCCCGACATCTTGCACGACCTCTTTGAAGGCATTGTGCCAATTGAGTTGTGCCTCTGTCTTAAAAATCTGATTAGCAAGAGGTATTTTACATTAGACACACTAAATCAGACCATCAAACACTTTAATTATACATTCACAGACAAAACAGACCGCCCTCAGATCATCGGAAAGGGATTTTCCACCAAAGGAAGCATTGGTGGAAATGGCCATGAGAATTGGTGTCTCATAAGGCTCCTCCCACTTCTGATTGGTCACTGTGTTCCTGAGGGTGATGACTCTTGGGAAATTCTGATGCTTCTCAAAGACATAATTGAGCTGGCTGTGGCACCAAGGCATACTGAAGAAACACTGCATTTCATGGAATGTAAAATAACAGAACACAGGCGGCTTCTGCAGTCAACTTTTCCAGGTTTTCAGTTAAAGCCAAAACATCACTATCTGGAACACTGTCCTTACCTTGTGAGGAAGTTTGGTCCCTTGTGTCATGTCTGGACAATGCGCTTCGAGGGGAAACATAAGTTCTTTAAAAAAGCTATTCGAAATGCTCAAAATTTCAAAAATGTTGCAATGACACTCGCTACAAAACACCAGAAAGCAGTCAGTTACCATCTTGATTGCAGCGCATTTTTCAAACCGTCAGTGGAGATGACAAGGGTTACCCCAGTTTTGCTTGCCTCTTTCCCTTTGCATGTTCAGAGAGTACTTGTTCGAGACATTGCAAAGGTAGATTCTGTTCTGGATGTGTCATCTGTCTGCATAGATGGAATCATGTATCATCCAGGCATGATTCTGTCTTTTGGCTCATGCTCAGGTCTCTCTGAATTTGCCAAGATTGAAAAGATTGTTGCAGCTAATGCAGAAATCCTATTCATCTGCCACAAAATGACAGCATTGCACTGCGAACATTTGAGATCTTACCAACTTCTCTGTGGTGATATCCCCTCCACACAAGTGGTCAAGATATCGGAGCTGAATGATGTCCTCCCGTTATCAGCATACAGGGTCCAAGGAGAACTTATGGTAACATTAAAAAGATATGTTATTTGCTGAATTCTTGTGCATATCGTCTCTCCCCAGATGGCTTTGCAAGAGAAATTCATCATGAGGGTTATTGTCTCAGAGGGAGACATCAGAAAATTGACGATGACAACACGACCGGACACACTTGAAGATTTGACTGGCTGGCTTAAAGGCACTCTCCAAGCAAATTACAACTTCGTCCTGCAGTACCAAGACCCTGACTTCAACAACGAACTGTGTAATCTTGAAGATGTCTCAGAGCTCCCAAATAAGCCGACAATTAAAATCATCCCTATGATTGAATTGGCACCAGTCACTCCACCAGTTGAAAAACCAGTTGAACAATCTTCATTTTGTAGTGATGCAAGCAGCCTGGCAGACACCGAGATCCTGTCCAACTCCTCTCTGGATAGAAGTGCGCCATGGCCTGAGTTGTTTGAAATTCCTAAATTTTCAGTTGACGTTGAGTACCGACTCCGTCAAGGTAACTTGTTATATCTAAGAGATGGAACCTATCTTAAAGTGACAAAAGAGTTGAAGCATGATATCCTCGAGAAATTGGCCGAGGTCATCTATGCATTTGATGCATACCCAAAAACGGAAGATTTAGAGGTTGTCGCACAGGCTTTAGTACAGGCGCACCCATGTCTTAAAGAAGCAGGGTCACCGTCTGGCTGTGTTGGATGGAAGAACAGTTTGAAGTTCAAGCTTGGAAATTACAGAGCCAAAATGTGCAAGCTGGGCCGACTTGATGTCACTGTCAACAGTGGCAAACGTGGAAAATACTCAACAAATGGTGACCCTCCAAACAAGGACATAAAGAAACCAAGGAAAGGAGAACTAAATTTCCTGCCTCAGTATCCAGAGTGGTTGGATGACCACAACCTGGAAGCCGCTCGCCAGGTTCTAGTCAATGAAATGATGAAAGCAAAGCCAAATGGGTCCCTTATTAAGAAAGAGATGGATAAGACCTTTGCTCTTCGGAGAAAAGAAGTTGTGACAGACAAGCCTGCAATTGCCCAGATTGAACAGCGATGGCCAGCACTTTTCTCTGAAAACGAGGTTTGTATGCCTAATGCGAGTATTTACTAAAAGTGGTCAACACTGTGTGAGAAAAATCGTGATGACAGTCATGAATGTCTTTCATCTGACCATAAACCTAAACATTATATTTTCAGGTGTGTTGCGAGTTCACCCGATTGGTGGGGAAAAATCTCAAAGAAAACTTCTTTGAGGCACTTGACCGCTTCTCACCAAACTTGATGGACCTCTTCAGGAAGAAGAGGGGCCTCAGCGGACAGCTTCTAACTGACCTTTTACGTCAGACAAGGGTAGGCTTGTCTTCTCATGTCATTACTTTTCACTACTGTCCCGTTTGTTTCCTCCTCATTTCTCAAACGTTTTATGTTTTTCACATTTTTTCTTATTTTTCTCTCTCCTTTTCTGTCCTCCTATCCACTCCTCTCTGTCCAGGAAGTTTGTAATAAAGTAATTGTTGATTTCCTGGTATTTTTTTAATCATGTACAGTATGAGTGTACTTAGTTATGTCCACTACCTTCCAGACCAGTGAGCCCACAGACATCAGGTGTCTTTGTCTTCGGGGACTGCCAGTCATCTTGGGAGATGACCCATCTGCGTTCTTCAAAACCTGTTCGGTAAGTAACTGAATTTGTTTTGAATATCTGCATCATTGATTCACAACGCAACCATCTGATATGAATTTACTACAACAAATTAAATTACTGCTACCTACTCTAAATTACAAACAAATTAACATTGTGCAAAAGTTTGAACTTTCACCTCTTCTCTTTATTTCTGTGAAATTGACATCACTCACGTGACCCGGGGGTTGGCAACCGGAGGACCGCCGCCATATTGGAGTGAAAACAACCAGTGATATGCGGTTTCATTACATGCAGTAGTGCGCGTTTGTGTTCTTGAATGTTGAAAATGTTGACTGATAAGGAGAGTAGGGATGTTGTTGTGTTGTCAGATCAAGTGGACACTCTTGATCTAACACAGACTGATACCGAGAGAAAATACGCATTTCAGGCTTGCAGCGTGAAGTTAGCATCTGCTAACTTACATGTCAGTGTTACACCGGGAACGCACTGGACGCGGAAGCGCAGCGGAGGCGCCGCGCACGCCGTGAACGTCTCCACGCCGGCCGTTGGCTGTTCGTATTGGAAGCGTATCTGCCGCCTGCGCTCTCCGCGCTGGTCACACATCGACTGCACTCGGGTGGACCCGTCTGCTCTCGGTTCTCCTCTGTTTCGCTCTGCCAGTATGGATGTGTGTGTTTTGGTGACCTGAGAGGAGACTTTTTCTCCTCCTGTCCTCTTTTTTTCTGCATCACGTGTATCTGTGTCGCTATGTGTGTGTGTGTGTTTGTGTTTTTGTTTGTTTGATTTGGTGCGTACTTGTGTATGTCTGTTTGTGTGTCCATCTCTCTTGTGATTAGACCTAAGTGACAAATAATAGACGGACGAGCAACACCGTCCGTAACTAATCGTCATTTATTTTATTTTGAAAATTGATCTGTTTCCGACTTTCTGTCTGGTCCGATCTGCTTGATCCAGCTTGACAAATGGCGCTCCCGGCACTCGCGGCTCGCGTGAAAAATAGAACGGAGTGGGCGCGCGCGGCGCCACCCTGCGCGTTGTGTGCGGACAGTCAGATAGGTTAACATGGGAGGCGATCAGAAGCGCCGCGTCCAGTGCGTTCGGGCCGTTAAACTCCAGGCCAAAATGGAATTGTTCATCACAGAAGTCATTTAACCCGGACCCTGTACCGGATCCAACAGCCGTCTGCTCCACTTCGAGTGTAAAAAGTGACTAAAACGCTGTGAGGATGATTTCTTTCAATTGTGTGTCAAACAAAAAGCCTTAATCTCACTTACTGTGCTCCAGCTGCACTTTGACGACCGAGTGTTTGTTTTAGAACAGCTTTAAAATCCAGATGCTACAATTCGACACGCCCCCCTCACCCGCACCTCCAGACACAAAACGCTACACAACGTAAGATCCGTTTGTTCCAGCACAACATGTTGGATATCATATGAAACTAGAAAATTGACACTTTAAGATGAAACCAGGCAGAATATTCTCTGAGCCAACCGCCTCCCATCAGCGGCAAAAAAAAAAAAAGAAAACCGATCATCACATTTCACAGCCAGCACCTCAGATCATGTTTCTCACACACTTCTTCACCAAATCTCAAAGCTATTCACACCAAACACAACATGTTTTATTTCCTTACCGTTTTTTGGTCATTTTCCATCTATTCATGCTCTCCTCTGACCAAAATTAGCCGCATATTCCTCTAGAGTAGTGAAAGACTGTCATGCGCCTGAATGTTTGTTGTCACTCCAACATGGCGGTGACTACCCGACGTGTATTGCGAGGCCGGGTGTGTGACGTCAGCTGCAAATGCTCTATATGAGATGAGGAAAAAGCTCTCCTTCTCTGCTGAGCTACAAAACCATTTCAGTACCCGTTTTCAAACGACTCTTGTATTGCACAGATCAAATTATGGTGATGTAAAATTGTTGTTGTCCTGTCTTAATTTCTGTGGTCAATACAGCATTATTGACATTACAATGTCCTCTCTTTGTCTGTTTCTTTTTCTGTTAGGATGCAACTGACAAGGACAGTGAAACTCCAGTGGGAATCCTCTGCATTGACGAGCAGCCTCAACTCAACCCATCCAGAGTGAGCATCGTCTTGGAAGGACATGTGGTGATGGAGGAGCTGGCCAACCTGCCACAGGCTTTCTGTGTCCTTTTTGGACTGATTTAGGCATTGCAATTGGATTACCCCAAGTGCATGAAAAACACCCTCCTCTTCATTCAACAGGTTATGCTCAACCTGGGCAGAGGTGAGCTGAAACCCAAAATTCAATCTTTGAAGAATCAACTGTGTAAAACAGGGGTCTAATTTATTACAGCACTGCTCTGGATCTGAGTGCTGTAATGTTGCACTTGAAAACGTACCGTATTTACTGTGGCATTGTTTGATATTCCAGTTTTTTTGTTTTGCCACTGAATTTGCAGTTTGATTCCATCCCGACTGGTGTATTATTCATGTTATCAGCAATTTGGTTCCCTTTCTATTTCTAGCTACACTATGTTTTATTCCGTTGACACAGCTTTTTTTTTGTAGTATAATTCCTTGCTGACAGTGCATGTCAAGCACCTTCCACGTTCTTCAGCAGATCAGGCCCAACTTGGGCAGAGGTGAGGTGAAGCCTAAAATTCAATCTTTGAAGAATTAACTGTGTTTAAAACAGGTCTGAATACTTTTCCACTGTTCTCGATTTGAGTGCTTGGTTATTTGTAATGTTGCACTTTAAAAATACAATTACTGTAGGCACTGTTTAATATGCAAGTTTTTTTTATGCATAACCACTGATCTTACTATTTGCTTCATGCTGATTGATGTGTGATTTGTGTTATTAGCACAGCTCTATTGTTGCCTGTGTTTAACAGCATTTTCATTGACTTTGTAGATTAATGTAATCATGAGAAGAGCACTGATTTTTTGATTGCAAACCAGTTTGTAACATGATAGACATTTAATTAAACATGTTGACAAGAAAGTACTCCTGTGGTTTTGCTTTTTATTTTTAGTTTAATCGGTATAGTTTGTTATTATCAAACAGATTTTATTTGTAATGGAGTAATTGGGCACATGATTTTTTTTTAGGTTAATCAACTTGGAGGTTACTGTATTCAGCTTAAAGTTATAAGTGGAATAAATATGTAAAGCAATTGATATTACTAATGATTTTAAGTTAAATCAACTTGGAGGTGAGTGCACTTAACTTTAAATTAACAGTGAAATAAACAGGCAAAGCAATTAATATTACTAATGATTTTAAGTTAAACAAACTTGGTATTAAGTTCATTGAACTCAAAATAACAGTGCTGTCCACTAATTTTTTTAAGTTGAATCCACTTAAGTTTTCATCAAACATTACTTAATTTTTTTAGGGCAACCAGTTTCCTCAAATTTTTTAAGCAAACTCAACTTGTCTGGATTAACAGTGTGCTGAGTTTCCTTCTCTCTCTGCTGAATTTCTTTCTCTCTAAGCTCCAAGCGACGCATTTCCAGTTGCAACTCTAATTTACGCAACTCTGAATCAGAAGCCCCAGCCTTAATCGGAGAAATATCTTCATCAAAAGGAGGAGGAATATTTTCTTTTGCCAAAGCCAAATGAACTTGCTTCCTAATTTCAGCTTTCCGATCCTGCCTTTTAACCGGAATTTCAAATTTAGTTGCAACCTCAACCAAATCATTTTTGTTCAGCTCTCCAAGTTTTCCCACTGATGGGTTAGCCACAAATTCCTCCACCAACTCCATTGAGCCACACACAAAAAAAAACACATGCGCGCCACTACACGTCACGTTTCACAAGAAAGCCACAAAAAATGCACGAAAGGCAACAACGAGGAAATACATTGTAAAGTGCTAGCAAAATGCAGGTGCACAGTACATGGGTCAAACGACCGAGCCTCTGCTAGTCTTACACCTACCTACCCGAATCTCACCTAAATTAGGACCCCCTGACTCTTCACGTGGGTCGGGCAGTGGGATGGATTAAGCACAGAGCTCAGCGAGACCGAGATCTCCTGAAAGTGCCCCCGAGATCGTCGTTACAACGACTTGAACGCTAGCCGCCAGCCACCATGACACTACACCACCCCCCAGGAGTCCAGATGAGACACCGGTCCTCTAAGCCTACCAGGAGACAAGGTCGCACAGCAACACCCATAAACTTCAAGCACACCGC
This sequence comes from Salarias fasciatus, assembly GCF_902148845.1. NCBI lineage: Eukaryota > Metazoa > Chordata > Actinopteri > Blenniiformes > Blenniidae > Salarias > Salarias fasciatus. The sequence goes on along the minus strand of NW_021941230.1, from coordinate 3,627,919 downwards.
AAAAAAAAACACTTAACTCACCTGTATTCCTTGGAGAAATGTGCCAGAAACCACCTAATTAAACGAAAAAGAGAAAGAAACGCAGTGTCCTCCCCGCCACTGAACTGCACGAGCACCGGCAGGCTGCTGACGCCACAGTCCATTCACAAAAGTAGGTCAATTAATCCAGCATGCGAAGCAGGCGTGGAGACGGCACGCGGGAGAAAAAAAAAAAAAAAAAACACTAATAATTATGTCCAGAAGAGCCAATCAAAACTAAACTGAAAACCGTTATTAGGACGAGCCCCCACTTTGTTATGGCTGGCTCAAGACCGCAACAAAACAAGGAGGGGACAGGACAACAGGGAAGTTTAAATAGTTTATTTAATCATTAATTAAGTTTCTTATCTTCAATAAACCAAAAAGCTGCGAATACGAAAGGTATCAGTGTGTTGTCAGTTCAGATGGGAGCAAAACGCAGTAGGCTGTGGTGCATGTTGTTTGTAATCAGTAAATGGAATCACCAGCAGGTGAGTGTGTGTGGTGTTGTAAAGGTGCGGACGTGAGTGCAGGAATCAGTATAAATGTGTGTGTGAGCATATCAGTCAGTTAACCTGAAAACAGGCGCCATGGCAGACTCGGTGCATGGCACTGGTGGTGGATGACAGCCCGGGAGCCGAAATCAGAGGCAGCCGAGCTGTAGCGGAGCCAGAGTGGGGGCAAGGGGGCGGTCGCCCCAGGGTCCACAAGGTCATAGGGCCCCGTTTCATGTGATGTGTTCACGTTTACTCGTAAATAAATTATAATAAAATGTGCAGTGTGTGCGAGAAGGTCTACGCATATGATTGTGGGCTACAATTTGCCAATTCTAACATTACGACTGTCCATGAATGCATCAGAGCTGTAAGCCAGCGCTGATTGGCTGTGCGGCATGAACAAGTTTTTTTCTTTGCACTTGATCTGAACTCTTTGGAGGGAAGTTAAACAGTATGCTAAACACTATGCTAGCCGCTAGCGGTACTACCCAAAACCTAACATCGGAGCCATTGGTGAGTCAGTGAAACCTTTAATAAATATTATATTTATCAGAATGCCGTGGTCTTAAACACCTGCCTATTTGAATGTGCCTTGTGTTGCTCTCAACTATAAGAGACTGCCGAGTCTCTATTTGAGTTTTCAGCACCATGGACAGGGGACGCTCTGAGATTGACAGCTGTCACTCAGGCTGCATTTGTGTGTGCGTGCGTATGTGTATTTGCTCTTCAGAACAAGTTTGTGACTTTATTCTGCTTTCTGAAGCATGGAGGTTTGCTTGGCTCAATAAAAGTGAGCATTAGTGTGTTTGATGGTAGCATGAGGTACTGTTTGAATGGTAAAAATAACTATCATAAGGGCCTGTCGAGAATGCTCCGCCCCTTCTGTACTGAGATCCACGCTCCGCCTCTGCAGCCGAGGGAAGAGCGAGGCAGAGAGTGAGCGCAGGGAGCGAGCCCAGAGGAAGGCGGAAGCCCGGCTTTTAACAGGGGCGGCCCCAGGACGCACTCAGCTCCTCCCACAGGAGAACTCCGCACAAGCTGAAACTCATGAGCTACCACAGACCACCAGCAGGGGGGCTGTCACAGTGGAAATGGAGGGGTTGGCTTCCATCATTTCTTCCCTCCTTTCACACTGAGAGGTGATGATGCAGGCGTGCTTGGGTCCGCCCGCTGTCGCTGCTCAGACAGGATGAGATGGAGCTCCTGGAGCGCCACTTCCCCCCATTGTTTTGTTTTAGAGGACAAGAATCATCATTCTTATTAATATTATAATTGATAACAGCTGCAGAATTATTATCATTATTACTATTGTTAATCTTAATATTATTACTACTACTACTACTATCATACCGTTATTATTATTATTACTATAATTATTATTGTTATTGCCATTATTTATTATTCATTATTCATTAGTCATTAGAGGTCTTTCACTTATAACTTCATGGGCAGGTTAGAAGGCCATGCAGTTGCTGGAGAAGTCCATGTATTACACGTCCTGCAGCTCTCTTGGTAAGCTGGACGGATCGTCTGACATACATCAGGTCGATGAAGACAAACAATGTTTTTTCCCAATTCCCTTAAAAACCATGAGGTTAAATTTGAACAAAAACCATGGCAGACACAGTGTGGCAACATGTGTTTAGATATTTGAAGTCCAATGGAGCAAATTTTGGGTATTTGAACTTTGAAGATTTGCAGCCAGTACATGATTGCTCCCCCTGTGGCAGAAGCAGGGTATTTCACCTATGATGATTCCTCCAGCAACTTCATGGCCTTCCAATCTGGCATAATAGAGGCAACTGCATGATGTGCATGGCCTTGTAATCTGGCCTTCCAGAGGCAACTGCATGATTGCCCTCCTGTGGCAGAAGTAGGGTATTTCACCTATGACTTCTCCAGCAACTGCATGTGAGCAACTAAATTATTTTTGTAACTGTACAATATAAGTGTGGTGGTACACCCCTATGTGGTGACCTATCCACAAATCAGAAATAGAAATGAGGAGGTGTGTGTTGATTATTGTCACATTAGAAGCCTGACGTGTTGAATGACATGATATTCATGTATCCGCTGTTTAGGCTTCAAAAGATCATAAGATGTACAGTACGAATTACTCAGGGTGTTCTGCAGTCCATGAGCATTTTATGAACACCATAAACAATGTTTATATCCCATCAATCAAATACAAGTGTGAAATTAAAAGGGTGAATGAGAACAATATCATACGCAGTGCGCTTAGGCTTTTGCAGTTGAGGCTGGTCAGTGAAGGCCACCCTGGTGGTGGCGGAGTCCCCGGTGAGCACCCTGGAGGGTGCAAATGACAAACGTATCAAAATAATGCACACATTTTGATAAAAATGTAACATTAAGGTGTTGAACACATGGAATGTGTGATATGAAATGACGTGGCGGGACACAGGGAAACGGTGCGGACACTGAGCACCACATAGGGGACGAAAGCACCCTGTGTGGTGCCGAATCCGCACCACACAGGGTGCGTATCAACCTCATTTCACTAATGTCAGACGCTAATACGCTCGTTCATTTCAAGACAGCATTAAAGGAACACTCCACCCAAAAAACGATTTGGCCTCATTTTCTACTCACCCTCATGCTGAGAAACACTCTGGAGCTTTGTTTTGATGGTTCAAATGCAGATGGAGGTACTGGGGGGATTTTCGTTTTGAACAAACAGGGACCGACCGAGGCCGAAAGAAAAAACGCTCCATAAATTCCACAGACACAGCGCTTTCAGGGACGACTGTGCTAAAGCAAAGACGCGCAAGTGTCTGGCTTGGTCTGCCGCGGCTTCCATAGTTCTGGGTGCGCGTGCAGACGAGCACTGCGGAAGTACGATATAGCACTGTTTACGCTCTAAAACTGTACTTAATGACCTTGTTTAGAATTAATTATGGACGTTAGGCGCTCAGGACACTTGGATTAAAGCGGACGAGCAGTATGAAGGAAAATTGGCATGTTTAGGCATCATGCTTTTTTCCGAATATGCCCACCGGATCCAAGTGGGGGGGGGGGGCCTTCTACATGAGAGGGTACACTCTCGTGGGAGGGACCCCCCCATTCTACATTAATATTGTCCAGGGAACCCGGTTCTTCGCGACCTCTCCCCTGGCACCGCAGAGTGCGGTCCTGGAGGCTGCTAAAGCCCTGCTCCACCCCCCCTCCAGGAAGACCGCACTCTCTGAGTGCCAGCACCATGCAGGATTCATGATGGTGGAGGGAGAGGTGGAGGAGCTACGTATTCCCTCAGCGAGCAGCTTCAACCTGACACCAAAAATACACATGGACTGGTGGTGGGCTACATACTGGCCTATCTGGCCATCACCACCGGCCATCGTGTGCTGGTTCTCACGTGCCTAACCTGCGAGCAGGTGTTGGGCGCGGACAGCAGTTTCGGCCTGGCAAACATTCCTCTGAGCCGGGAGGAATACCACTGGCTGTACCGGCTGGAGTCAGCCACCAGGGTCGCACGCTCAGGTCCACAGCCCCACTACATCCTGGGGACTCTTGAAGGGCGGCCTCTCCCCAAGGCAAACAGGTCCATCCAGGAGGCATGGAAAGATGCCGGACTTGTGAATGAGGTCACCTTCAGTCTCTTCCGGAGCAGTGTGTCGACCCTGGTAAGGATCTTACTCGTCCCTCCGATTGCACACGCACAGCTCGCCGCCCCTCGCCCCAGCTTGCAGGAGGAGGTTCACGGGGCTACAGGTATAAACCAAAAACTTTCACATCTTTGTCTTCCTCGCCACAGAGGCCAGCCAGTTCCTCTCGGCAGAGGAGAGGAGGGAAGTTGCCAGGCAGATGTGCCATGATGTGGGGACGGCCGACCGATTCTTCGTGTCGGGGCACACGCGAGATGAATTGCAGAAGGTGCGCAGACTCGTGCTGCAGGCCTTGCGGGAGGGGGCAAGGCAGAGCGCCCACAGCAGCGGGCACCCGGTGGATCCCCGCCGCCGTCGGCCGTCCCCATCATCCAGCTCCTCCACCCGCTCCGTCATGCCTGACCTCGGCCAAACCACGCCAGCCTCCTCCTCAACAGAGGATGCATCGTCCCGCGAGGACGAGGACGAGGACCGGGACTGGCATCAACAAAAACTCTCCCGCCCCAAGTCTGCAAAAAAGGTGGGCCCTCCTCCGGCCAAACGAACGGCCCGGAGGAGGTTACAGTCTGGAACAATGGTGGTGGTCTCCCCAGTGAGGGCGGTGCAGCCCCTCCCGGACTTGCCCGCCCCTCCGCCCCTCCGTCCAGGAGTGTCCCCCCAGCACGTTGGATCCTCCCGGTACTCGCCCACCTCCCGGCCACTCAGCCCAGCAGGGTCAATCCCGCACACCAGTTCCCCCCATTACTCCCCCAAATTCAGCTACAGCTAACAAGTTCTAGTTCGGATAGCGATTCCGATGGACCCCAGCAGCAGCAGCAACCTTATACAACCTACAGAAGGAGGGTCACCACCAGCACCCCGATACTCAACCCATCAGTGTTCCACTATCCCGGTTCCTCCCAGGACTCCACCATCCCCCCACCCCTCAGCCCAGCAGGGTCCCCCCAGCACCCCGGATCCTCCCAGGCCTCGCCCGCACACTCGCCCCTCAGTCCAGCAGGGTCCCCCCAGGACGCGGGCTCCTCCCAGGACTCGCCCGCCTCCCCGCCCGACAGCCCATCAGGGTCGTCCCCGGACACCAGTTCCTCCCCGAACACTCAAGTCCGGCTACAGCTACCTAGGGCCAGCCCAGAATTCGATTACCACGAATACCGGCAACAGCGGCGCCGCAGATATCCGACCCGGAGGAGGGTCACCACCCGCACCCGCACCCCAGCAGTGCCCCAGCATGCCGGTTCCCCCCAGGAATCCTCCCCCAACCTGCCACAGATCTCAAGCTCTAGCCCTGAGAGCGACGGAAACCAGCAGCAGAGGCTCAGTTATCCCACCCGGAGGAGGGGCACCACCCTCGTTTGCGGGAGCAACGTGGGAAGCAATGTGGACAGCAGCATTTGCAGGACAGTTTATGTTAGGCTGCAGCAGTTGCCATTGTAAAAAGTGATAAGAGAAATGCAACTGTTGGGACTTTTTATTTTTTTTAATTTTTATTTATTTAATTGTTCATTTTTTTCAGGTCCCTTTGTTATTTGGCTTTTTTCTCGTGTGTGTTTAAACTTTGGGTTGGGTTAGTTTGGTGTGCTTTTTCTTCTGGTTTGGATATTAAAATGACTTCTTGCAATCATACCAAAGTCTGTGATGTGCCTCCCATTTGCTCAAGTCCACATGCATCATTCCCACCATGTGTTAAAGTCACACAGGGTTTCTATCCTTTTTCAGCCAAACATGAATCACTATCAAAAATCATAAATCATTAAGATTTTATTGGTTAGTTTTGTCAACATACTGAGTTTGACTCGGGTTAGCCGAGCTCTCAGCTGGATTACACATTAACAAGAATAAACAAGCACTTAGAATTCAAAACAAATGAAACTGAAACCTCAGTATTACTGTAGCTTTAGCTGTAGCAGCCATCATGTGAAATCCTTTATGTGGGTTTTGAATCTTAAAAACATATAACAAGATATAACAAAAATATAACCCTCTAGGTAATTTCAGCAGTGTCATTTTAGACTATAGCCCAGGCCTCTAGCGCCCTCTTCAGGTCATTCCAGCAGATTCTATGGTATGAGTCAGTAGAAGTTCCAAACAGTAATTCTCATAGCGCTGAGTGGCTTAGTACTACAGCTTGCACTCGGCAGGTCGTGGGGTCCAGCCCCACGAGGAACATACTTATTGTGATGGATCTAAGCACTTCAAACTTAGAGATTGTGTGCTCCCTAAGTCTAAAGGCCTCAGTATACTCCCCCGTCGCCGCCACGGCGTTCCTACGCCGACAACCCTACGCCGCTACTGAACATGTCTTGCTCCTGCGTCAAGGGAACGCCCTCCTCTGCCAAGCCGCTGGCAGTCACAACAGCAATGCGGCTTCCGTAGCTCCGGCTTTACCTAGACATAGATCTATAGAAATAGATTTCTAGACGTACGTATCTAGACACGCGTGCATTTACCGAACATATATCTGCATATATGACATATCTGGCGACACCGGGCTGTGGTGGAGGAGAGGCTGAGCGGACCGTGATGAAATATTGGTGAAACTAATGAGCTTTTGGACGATTAAAGCCGTTTGAGGAGCGGCAATACACATAGCCCCGTCTGCTAACAGTGCTAACACTGCTAACAGTATAGGGATGTGCGCCGCTCAATTTTGGATCTATATTTCTCCCGAAGCACTGTTCGGGCCAGAAAAGTTTTCCGGGTGAGTTCTACTTTATTCTATAAACAACGCGAAAGCGGACCAATCACAGCCCTCGACGTTCACGTCACCACGCGTCGAAACGACGCGAAGTCACAATTTTCGGGAGGCGCACGTCAAGCACCGACGTAGCCCGACGTAGCCCGTCGTAGGGCTACGACGTCTACGTCGTAGGAACGACGTAGCGGCGACGGGGAAGTATACTGAGGCCTTAAGGCCCAATCCCAATTATCTGCTTAATCCTCACTCCTCAACCTTGATCCTCAATCTCAAATTAAGTGCCTCCTAAAAACAAGTGTTAAGGAATGTAAAGTCACTTGGAAATGGGACAACTCTTAAAGACAGTTATGTCCTTGGACCACAGGGGGCAGCACTGCGCAAGAGGGTAGGAGAAAGCTGGAAGTGCAGTGTTTCCTGCAGGAAAAAAAAGTTTGGCCAGGGGGGAGCGTGCAGGGGGGAGCAGTTTTTGGACCGTTGGGGGGGTGCTAGCGGCTAGCGCGATGCTTCTTTGGACCATCCCAAGGAGAGAGAGAGAGCGCACACGCGTGGGGAGCAGGGGGAGGGGCTGAAGAGGAAGAGCAGCAGTAATTTTGGTCAATGATCAATAACAACGCCCTTTATAACTAAGTAATGTGCCCTGCATTAGAAATGTTTAACATTTTGCATGTGTGACCTTGTTAATAAATGCATTCAAATGAATTTTCTTGATTTCTTTCTAATAGCCTTTGTAAATATTATCTGTGATAGAAACTTAATACAATTACTCCCAAATATACAATTTTTTTTGTTAATAAAATAACACCAAATCAAACTATTTAACAAGCATTCTGGGTTATCCTTAACCCCAAGGTAGGTCTCGTGGAATCTCAAAATTAAGGGAGATAATGCTCCTTGGTCTTGCTCCTTTCCTCAACTTGTTTAGGAATGGGACAGCACTTAATATCACGGGAGCGCGCATTTTGAGGAATGAGGAGTAAGATTGAGGATTAAGCAGAGAATTGGGATTCGCCCTTAGTGTCATTTTAGACTATATCCCAGGCCTCTAACTCCTTCCTGGGCGGAGTTACAGCCAAAAAACTGAATTAAAGGGTAGTGGGTAAAAACTTGAAACTGCCACCATTACACTGCTAAGGCCCTCAGCTTTCATTTGCATCCAATCCCAGACCTCTAGCTCCTCCCTGGGCAGAGTTACTGCCTAAAAACCATATTGCAGCAATATGGAATTTTTTCCACAACGCAGCAATGTGGAATTTTATTCCAGAAAGCTACATTGACCCTTACAATTAAAGTTAGACACTTGCAACTACCACCATTGCACTGCTAAGGCCCTCAGCTTTCATTTGCCTAGCCAGATCCCTAACCCACTCGAAACCACCACCATTACACTGCTAAGGCTCTAAGCTTTCATTTGCAGCATATCCCAGACCTCCAGCTTCTTCCTGGGCAGAGTTACAGCCTGAAACCAGATTGCAGCAACCTGGAATTTTTTTCCACAATGCAGCAATCTGGAATTTTTCCCTCGCCAGATCCCTAACCCACTTGAAACTACCACATTACACTGCTAAGGCCCTCAGCTCAGGTCCACGTTTTGGTAGACTCTTCCACTGCCAAACTCAACCAACCCCCCTCCCCGACAGATCCATCCACGTCAAACTCCATTTTGAGCTGGTTGTCACTCTTATTGTAAGTGGTAGAGAACTGCGGCATCCGCAGTTCATTGTTTATCAGGAAAACTTCATAGTCCTCCTGGGACTCATAAGCATTCAGAAGAGTGAGTGTTCTCCCCAGTCTCACTGAATGTTGAAATAACACAAAACACAATAACAGTAACCCTGACAAGTATGTGTGTGTGTAATGTCAGTGTGAAGGAATACTGTGTCATGTGTGTAAGACTGATCCTACCTGTGCTAATATGTGCTGTGAATGTAGCCTAAAAAGGACGGGGTCATGAGGATGAATGGTGCTGAAGATGGGAACCTTGATGTAAGTGTCCCTGAGGAAGACACTGACTTTTTTTTCCAAAAAAGTCTTCTAGAGAGCTGAAAATTCACATGGGGGATGCCCTTGCAGCCTCCATGCAGGATCTCGTGTTTCCTCTCCCTAGGCCACTTTTATGCCAGAAAAGTCTTGTAGAGAGCTGAAAATTCACACGGTGGATGCCCTGGCAGTCCCCATGCAGGAGCTAGCGTTTCATCTCACAACGAGACCTTTTGCAGAAAAGTCTTGTGGAGAGCTGAAAACTTCACACAGTGAATGCCCTGGCAGCCCCCATGCAGGATCTAGTGTTTCATCTCCCGAGTAGGAGTGTAACGGTATTTGTATTCATCCCGTACCGTCACGGTATACGGGGGTCATGGTTCGGCACACACAATCACACGAATGAGTTAACAAAAAAAAAAAAAGCAAGTCCTGATTCCAACCTTCGATGGCTGTAATGAGCCTAAAAGCTGCCAGCAACCACCATTACCACAGAAGAAGAAGAAGAAGAAGAAGAAGAAGAAGAAGAAGAAGAAGAAGAAGAAGAAGAAGAAGAAGAAGAAGAACAAGAAGAAGAAGAAGAAGAAGAAGAAGAAGAAGAAGAAGAAGAAGAAGAAGAAGAAGAAGAACAAGAACAAGAACAAGAACAAGAACAAGCAGGTCCAAACATGAACAAACGAAGATGAAAGTACAAGCGGAATGAGAGATGCAGCGTGCGGCGGAGCAGATTAAACGGGGGAGTATTTGTTCCGCGTGCGTTCCCTCATACGTAGTGTTGTGTGACGTGCCAATAAACGGGAAGCAGCACAGTCAAAAAAACAGCAGAACGCCACGGTGGTGGAAAAACACTCTTTTAGTAAAAAAAAACCCCGACAGAAAAAACATTGGAGAGGCGAGATGGAACCAAATCGCACAACAGCGAGTTGTATAAAGAGCTCCATAGCAGAATACAAGCGATCGCCGGCTGGTGTTATGGATTAACTGGTTCCCGTGTTAACGAATGACGGCGGAGGTCTGTGTAAACACATGCTGATTACAGCAGTTGTTAAAGTAAGACTCACAAAAGACTTTAAACGTGTACACTCACTGTAACTGTCGATAACCGACGTTCGCCAGAACGACTAGATGTTTCAGTCATTATTGGTCACAAGTTAACGTGGGCACCAGTTAATTCGAAACATCAGCATGCGGCGCAGTGCTCGGCGCGGCGGTGCTCCAGCCAGGGGAGCAGCCGCTCCTTCAGCAGCGTATCATGGAGATTTTGGGACATTATTTGAGCAGATATCAGCAGATAAAAACACTCTGCTCAGTGCTGAGGTTGCTGCTGCAGAACTAAAGACCTGCAAGTTCCTCGTGAGACTTTGTGCGCATGTCACAGGACGCTGTATAACCCGCTTCACCCAGGGTCCTTGTAAACGAGGATGCTTTGTATGCTGTACATGAATACTCTCGCGTTTAATACGACTGTTTACAATCAGATTGAAAAAACACCTATGTAAACTGGGCCAATAATGTGTTGTGGGAAAGCTTGGGAAAAATGTTCTGGTACATTTGTGAGCTTTTGTTACTTTTTCCCCACTGTACCGAAAAACGTACCGAACCGTGACCCTTACACCCAGGTACGTACCGTACCGTGGCTTTTGTGTACCGTTACACCCCTGTATGTTTTAGTCTCGCTTACCCCACCAAAATAAAATGTTCTCAGTGAGCGAAGCGGCAGACCAAGAACTCTGTATCATGGAAAATAGGATCTGAACAGTAAAACTAGCTCAGCGATGCTCGTCATGTGTGGTGCAGTTTGTAAACAAACTCGCAGAACAGCTTCAGCTCTAATGAGGAAAACGAGACAGGCGTCCAACCGAGAAGGTTGAAATGGGAATGTTTTCATGTTTGTGAACTGCTATAAAAAAGACCAACACCTCCAAAATCTTGAATTTGATGAAGGGCAGACTGAATGCTGCCAATGAACCGTACATTCTATAGAATCAATGATGTTCAGAGGGATTTTTAGGATTGCTTTCAGTGGAAATAAGCGTTTTAGCGTGCCTACTGCTGCACTTTCCCTCCACCAGGCTCCACCATGCCGGTGGTCCTGTGGAGGGAGGCCGTCCTCCCCCCTCTGCAGCTGGGGGCCACCATCGTCATCACTCACCTCAAGATGGTGGTGAATGACTTCGGCCCCCAGCTGCATTCCTCCAGCCACACCAGCTTCCAGGTTCTTCTGTCCTCAGTCTTTCTGACTGTCTGCTGTTCCTTTCTGAGTTGAGACTGACTTCTGCTCTTTGTCTCACAGGAAATCGAGGGACGGAGCCTGGCCATCACGGTGGTGGGGGCCATCCCCAAAGAGGACCAGGACGACATCGTGGAGCTCCTCAGTGATGATGGGGAGATCAGACAAGTCACTGAGGAGCTCTGGAGGCCCGACCAGGACTCCGTGGTGGCTGGGCCTGTCCAGCTGGTGGTCACCCTCCAAGGGAACAGTCACTAAAATAAATTAATCTAATCCATTTGATTTAGTTGTTTTTTTTTTCTCTTTTTATCTCAAGGAAAACTTTTAGTGGGATCATCTCTCTCTCTGTACACTGCAAACAGGGTAGTTCAGATATAAGATATAACATATATAAATATAAGATTTTTAACCTGAAAAAGACTGTCCAGGTAAGAAACCAAATGGGTTAAAATAACATGAATCATCCTGGTTTTTAGACAGAAAAATACTTGAAATCAGACTTTATACTGCCCAGTAATAACTGAAAAAATACTAAAAATAAGCAAATTATTCTTATTTGAATAAAAGTACTTTATTTCTTGCAAAGTCAAGTTTAAAAAGAAGAAATCAATCAGTAAATTAATCCAAATCTACTTAGTATGAGCACAGTTCAATTCCACAGTCTTGATATAACTTGATTTATGTAGAAATGAGCCCAGCAGCTCTGAAATCCGATTTTTAAACAGTGCTGATGGAGCTTAATGTTTATCTGGATGATGCGGCTTCACACCGAACCATTTCACTGTAAATCTGGACGACCCATGGCGTCTAGAGATAAAAAATAATATTCAATGTAACGCCGGTTTTGTGCCACACGCGTCAATGCACACAAAGATACACACCCTCCCTGACTGTACAACATGAAGGCAACTGGAATTAATCAGTGAATTAAGGTGTCATGATCTGCAGCACCGTCATTGATATCTGTAATATAATGCCAGCTGCATGAAGACGCACGGGCTCTGTGGAGAGCTCCGCTCCAGCTGGAGCTTTAAAAAAAATTAAACGATAGTATTAACCGTCAAAGTTCCTGTTATCAGTCAACGGTTAAACGGTTAACCATGTGCATCCCTAAATGAGAGGAATGCATTTATTCACATCAAACTCCGCTTCAGCCACTCTGTTTGAGTGAATTGAAACTCTCTCTGAGCTGCGTCTGTCTTCTGCTTCAATTTCCAATTTATGAAGCTCAAATCGCTGCTGAGTTTCCTTCTCTCTCTGCCGAATTTCTTTCTCTCTAAGCTCCAAGCGACGCATTTCCAGTTGCAATTCTAATTTACGCAACTCTGAATCAGAAGCCCCAGCCTTAATCGGAGAAATATCTTCATCAAAAGGAGGAAGAATATTTTCTTTTGCCAAAGCCAGATGAACTTGCTTTCTAATTTCAGCTTTCCGATCCTGCCTTTTAACCGGAATTTCAAATTTAGTTGCAACCTCAACCAAATCATTTTTGTTTAGCTCTCCAAGTTTTCCCACTGATGGGTCAGCCACAAATTCCTCCACCAACTCCATGGAGCCACGCAAAAAAAAAAACATGCGCGCCACTACACATCACGTTTCACAAGAAAGCCACAAAAAATGCACGAAAGGCAACAACGAGGAAATACATTGTAAAGTGAAGTGCTAGCAAAATGCAGGTGCACAGTACATGGGTCAAACGACCGAGCCTCTGCTAGTCTTACACCTTCCTACCCGAATCTCACCTAAATTAGGACCCCCTGACTCTTCACGTGGGTCGGGCAGTGGGATGGATTAAGCACAGAGCTCAGCGAGACCGAGATCTCCTGAAAGTGCCCCTGAGATCGTCGTTAAAACGACTTGAACGCTAGCCGCCAGCCACCACGACACTACACCACCCCCCAGGAGTCCGGATGAGACACCAGTCCTCTAAGCCTACCAGGAGACAAGGTCGTACAGCAACACCCATAAACTTCAAGCACACCGCAAAAAAACACTTCACTCACCTGTATTCCTTGGAGAAACGTGCCAAAAAACGCCTAATTAAACAAAAAAGAGAAAGAAACGCAGTGTCCTCCCCGCCACTGAACTGCACGAGCACCGGCCGGCTGCCGACGTCACAGTCCATTCACAAAAGTAGGTCCATTAATCCAGCTGCGAAGCAGGCGCGGAGACGGCACGCGGGAGAAAAAAAAAACTGATGAATACGTCCAGGAGAACCGATCAAAGCTAAATTGAAAACAATTATTAGGATGAGCCCCCACTTTGTTACAGCCCGGCTCAAGACCGCAACAAAACAAGGAGGGGACAGGACAACAGGGAAGGATTTAAATAGTTTATTTAATCATTAATTAGGTTTCTGCTCTTCAAATGTTCTAAAAGCTGCAAATACAAAAGGTATCAGTGTGTTGTCAGTATAGATGAGAGCGAAGCGCAGTAAGCTGTGGTGCATGTTGTTTGTAATCAGTGAATGGAATCACCAGCAGGTGAGTGTGTGTGGTGTTTGTTACGGCTGTTGCCTCTGTGTGTCTTGGGTTTGATCCTGTTTGTCTCCCCCAGGTGTCCAGGCGTGGTGTTTTTCTTTTTTTTCCCCAGCTCTTCACCCATGACCTCACCTGTCCTGCCAGCAATCATCCTGGACACCTGTCTCCAATCAACCCATCAGCCGATCAACCAATCAACCTCCAGTCCGGCCCCTATATATATATTGCTTTGCACCCTGTGTCAGGGGTCTGTCTGTGTGAGAGGGAGAGATCACTTGGAGAGCATTTTGACACTTTGGCTGAAGTTTGTGACCTTTTGTTTTTGCCCTCCTCAGCTCAAGCTACTGTTTGAGGACTTATTTTTGTTAACCCTGCCTGTCCCCACCTAGTGTGTTTTTGTAGACTCCCCCATTTTTTCTGTATTGTCTTCTTCCTTGGAGAAGGGCTCCAGGTAAGACACCCCGGGGTCTACATTCAGCACGTAGGTGACTTTCTGTATATACACACTAGGTAAGCGTGGGCGGCTGCCACGATCTCCTGTAGCAGGCAGGTCCCAGGACGCACTCAGCTCCTCCCACAGGAGAACTCCACACAATCTCAAACTCATGAGCTACCAGACCACCAGCAGGGGGGCTGTCACAGTGGTATCCCAGAGGAGAAAATAATGGAAGAAAGACCAGGAAAATTCCCCCTCGTGTCTCCAACAAAAATTCCAAGTTTGGATGAAGACTTGGATGACAATCTACACAAAGACTTCGTTCTTTTAGCGGTAAATATGTCATTTCACTCAGACACGCAGTAAAGCCCTCCATCTTAAAAACTTTCGCGACTCACCAAATACCATGAAATGGTGGGACTCAGTAAACTCGATGTCCATTGAACAATTGTAAGAACAAAATCAGCATCTCTCATTACAATGTGGAAGACACATTACTGAACTACTTTCATTGACCAGCTGTCTAAATTAACTGGACACTAAAATTAATGCCCGCTCATCTCATAAACGCACCACACTAGCTGGGTGTCCTAATCACTGCTCTGAACTGTACCAGTAACCATGAACATGTGTGTAATAACCAACATGCTTTCTCCACAGTACTCATGTGTCGATGACACTTTAACTCGAGAGGAGCGCCAGGCCTCTGCAACCGCGATGGCAACCAAAGCCATCAATATAATAAATACAAAAAACAGGAAGCTCAAAGCAAAAGAACAACAAATCACACACCTACGACAAGAAATAACCAAACTCAAAACAAAATTAAACATCACAACGGTGGAACTTGAAAAGTTCACAGCAGAATTTCAAACAGGTCAGTAACACTCAAACATGTATCAGACTCTCACCACATTACTTGTCATAAAACATGCATTAACTTTCATTATTCCAAATGTATTCTGTCCACCTCCCAGAACTACCAATGCCACAAGAAATCAAAGAACCAGAGGACCAACAACCAAGGGATAGCAAAAACGCTGACAGCAAAACAATAGGTATGAACAGCTCAATAATCCTTTCTGCACACAATGTTTTTTTTAAAATGTGTTCCATTTTTATATCAACAATTCACAGGACTAAAGCTTGAAAGTGCTTAGAATAACAAGCATGCTGTAAATGAGTGCCACAGTAAATATGAAACAGTGCTTATAAGTCTAAATTGACTCATGGAATTTGCATATTGTGTCATCACAGGCTGCTAAACATATTGCATTGAATACCTTTCACTAACACTACAGTTTGAGTAGGTATTCTTTTCAATACTTTTTTTTCATTTTCCAGTGTTGACAAAAACAGTATTATAAATATGTACAATCACTGACTAATGTGGCACTTTTTATTTCTTTTAATATGTTCTTTTTATACTCATCTTGTCCTCTAAATAAATGAACCACTACATGTGTACAATACTACATAACTCCTTGATACCTGCATGTTATACATTACAAAACCAAAAGTACAGTAGATTGGATAAAAACAAACTAGTATAAATATATTCATATATATTCATACTGATGCCTCAAAGTTGACGAGTGTGAAGTGTGGAATTGGACGCGTGTTCAAATTACACACGACGCTTGCAACGCGCGGCGGCTCATTGGCGGGAGTGGGAGGAGCTTCTGTGTCCTGTTTTCATGCTGACAATAGCGGATCCCATCGAGACACTGGCTTGGCTTTATTTAATAAAGAAAGCCAGAAAACGTTTTTGGGTTCATCCCATCCTGCAGCGGCGTTCCCAATTTGGTGAATTTCACCATTTGCTCCAGGAGCTGCGTGAGGATGAGGTTCGCTTCTCCCGGGCCCAGTTTGACAACCTTCTGGCCCGCATCATCGCTCTAGAGATGCGTGGATTGCGGCTGCACCCGCGGATCGAAAATCAAGATTTTAATTACAATCGGGCGGGTTGCGGTTGAAGCACTCAAATAAAAAAAAAAAGCAACTTCAATACACCTAAACACTATTCTGCGGATGTCGGGCGGGTTCGGTTTTGAAAATTGATAAAAAAAAATCGTTCATATGGGTGGATAGCAGGCGGATGGAGATTTTAAGGACCGGTTGCGGGTGGAAAAATGAGACATCCGCACATCTCGCTCAGAGTGCTCGTCTGTGATTGGATGACGCTTGGTGTTGACGCTTCCAAAGTTCAATTTTCCCAATTTCAGGCGCTGACGCCTGCAACGCGCGTCGCCAACGCTTGAAAAGCTTGAAAAGCGACGCTCGAAAAGCACCTGACGCGCGTTAGGTCCGTTGAAGCTCGTCCACCATAGACTTTTCCTAAAAGCAGCGCTGTGACGCTGGCAACGCGTCCGGTGTGAACGCACCATTACACTTACATGACTCTTCATGCAAACTGACTTATGAGTTGTTCAGAACACACAGCTCAGCATTTACAATTTAGAAAAAACCATGAGTTGGCCTCATATATGCTACATAAGACTCACTAAATGAAAAACAGCTGCTAGGGATGCACATGGTTAACCGTTTAACCGTTAACTGATAACAGGAACTTTGACCGGTTAATACTGTCGGTTACTTTTCTTTTAAGCTCCATGAGCGGAGCTCTCCACAGAGCCTGTGCGTCTTCATGCACGCTGGCATTATATTACAGATATCAATGACGGCGCTGCAGATGACTCCTTAATTCACTGATTAATTCCAGGTGCCTTCATGTTGTACAGTCAGGGAGGGTGTGTATCTTTGTGTGCATTGACGCATGTGGCACAAAACCGGCGTTACATTGAATATTATTTTTTATCTCCAGACGCCGCGGGTCGTCCAGATTTACAGTGAAATGGTTCGGTGTGAAGCCGCATCGTCCAGATAAACATTAAGCTCCATCAGAACTGTTTAAAAATCGGATTTCAGAAGCTAAAACTTTATTTAGGAAATTAATCAGAACACACAAAAAAATCACCAGCGCGCTCACTCTCCACATAATTTAAAAAACAATAGGAGACGATTGAAGCCTACAGTGCTGTTAATTATATCTAAATCTTGTAGCTTTTTTTACATTTTAGATGAGAATTTACTGTCGTTGTAAATCTGCAGATCAGCACCGGACAGCGCCGAGTCAGTCACTCACTCGGAGCGCACATTTCCGTGTCGGAATGGCGGGACGTTTGCGTGTCGGAATAGCGGTATTTCAGAATGGTGATCTGTCTAAATGGTGGTACGTCGGAATGTCTGAGCGGCAGCATGGAACCACTCAGCAGGGTGTTTAAAGGTCGTCCTGCTTCGCATCGCTTTGGAACCTCGGCGCTCCACCGATGCGCACGCTGTGCGCGTTCAGGCGCACTGTTCCACACATCCTCCAGAAGCTTTTCTGGCACTACAGACTGTTTCTCTGCTCCTTTATTACAGATTATTTAGAAATTAAGCACATACATTGTCAGTGCGTTATCATTTAATATGAAAGTTTATTTAGCCTTTTTTTTTTTTTCTGAATCGCGGGGCGCCGGAGCGATTCCCTCTGCAGACCTTCTCCTCCCTCCAGACAGTCTGCTGTCTCCATCCACGAGATGCCGTCACTTTTACTGTTGTATTTTGTTTTCTGTGGCGCTCTGGCGATGCGTATACCGGCGCGACCTGTGCGCAACACAGTCACAAATTCTGGCTGCTGCGCGGACGTCCGCAGATCGGTCTGCGCAGCGCACACCCACGCAGACATGTGAAGCATGAACGGGCTTTAAATCTTATCGGTTAATGGTTATAAACCGGTTAAAGGGCGTCGGTTAACGGTCATAAAAAATATATAAAATGTGCATCCCTATCCAAAATGTAAAGATCCTTCTCAACAGCTTCGGCTCATTTTTCAAAACCGACCTGACGTTCTCAGTTCTCTTGGTTCTCTTGCCAAAAACAACCTGGACGGTTCAGCAGAACCACGGTTCACCTGTCAGAGATCAGATCTCTTCCAAAACAGTTCACTCAGGTGGCAAAACTAAATTTCTTTCTCAAACAAATGGTCAGTGTCCTCAAAATGCTTTGTCCTTTTGACATTGTGTGAGCACTGACAGTCAGAATGTTTAGATGTTTTGTCTTTAAGGGCAGAGGACCACTGAAATATTCCTCATCTACCTTTCTACCTGGGCCCAGTGCTTCATTCATAATGGTGACTGTGATAGTTTTTATTTTCTTCTTTGGGTTTTTTAGCTAACAGAAAATATGGTGTATAAGAAAATGAAGACAAAAAGCATTTTACAGTAAGAAGAACCTTCAAGTTCTGATTCACACATCGCTCTCATTCCTCCAAGGAAACTGTTAGAATTTTTATTTATACACAAAGCAACTTCCATCCATCGGAGTTCAATATGCTGTAAAATAAAAACAAAGAAACAAACAAAAAACTAGAATTTGACACTCAGAGAGGCACAGGCGCAGACCTCCGCCACAGCTCAAATCAGTCACCAACAACAATAAGAACACCATATGTGATGGAAAAAAAACAAACAAAAAAAAACTAAAACATTTTATTTCTCCCCAACACAATGTCTGGGAGAAAGCTGTTTGTTGCTTGTTCATATCTCAGTGTTTCCTCACAGTGACTGACACTCTGGAATCCCCCTATTTTTGTCTGTTCTGGATCCTGGTATCTGGAATACTTCCTGATCTGGATCAGCAGCTGATATCTGTCAGAGTCCTTGAAGAACTGACACTGCAATGTTTTTGCTGAGCCCCCTTGTCATTTATTGTTGAGTTATGCCCAACTATGTGAAAGACTGCCCTATCTCTCAATGATAAAGAATCCTTCCAGGATCCAGACAGTGATCCGGATCGTCACCAAAATTTAATGGATTCTAAGTTAGCCCAAGACCCACCTTTCCACAAAGTTTCATTGCAATCCGTCCATTACTTTTTCCGGAATGTTGCTCACAAACCAACAAATCAACAAACCAACAAACCGATGTGATTACATAACCTCCTTGGCGGAGGTAACAAAACAAAAAGAAAAATTGTATGTTGCCCACAGTGCTGTAAATGAAGCTGGAGTTTCACAGCTCACTTCTTCACTGGTCTCCCTCCTCACCCTCCTGACTGTCCTCCTCACCTTCATGCAAACACATCCATGTCTGGCATTCATGGTATTGAAGTGTGTTTTTGACTAATTTTGACAGTTGAACAGATGATTTTGCAGGTGGTGACTGATACAATGAAATCAGGCTGATATGTTTTGGAGAGAACAACCATCAGACTGAGAATCGATCAGTTTAGATCGACATGATCTATTCACTTGGGAAATGTGCTAAATCTATCCTTACTGTGCTAAATCATTTGCAAAGATTTTCTGAGACATGGAGACATGTACTAAGACATTTTAAATGTGATGACATGAATGAGAAATTCCGTTCTGTTGTGAGCAGTTACAGGGTAGTTTGGAGATTTGTCCATGTTGTTTTGAAAATGTAATTTCGGTTTCAAGAAATGAGCCAAACCAATGGAGAAAAACTGTAATATGGCCCATAATCCTCTGCTGACTGCTGAACCAATACGATCTGACTCTCTCAGCCTGGTCTTCATGCAGGCTCGTGGTGGGATGGATTAAGCACCGAGCCCAGGAACCCGGTGGACTCTTAGCCAGCTAACAGTTTAATCATCCTGATCAAATCAAATCTTATAATTTAAAATGTCACAATAAATAATTTCATCTTAAAACCCCATCATCAGGGCTCGTCCACATGGAAAGCTGCCACTGACCACGTCTCCCTCTGTTTCTAGTTAACATCAAATGAAGCAACAGCAGCCAGAAGATCAGACGGAGCCACCGGGGAAACAGCAGAAGGCCGAGGTCACCTGAGGTCACATGAGGTCACCTGAAGTCAGAGAGGGTCAGAGGGGCGGAGTCTATCCTTCACTGCTTCCAACCAGCCACACACACACACAGTGCTGCGCTGCTAATGTGTGGAGTGAGCTGCTGCTTCTGGTTCATCTGGTTTCTCCTGTTTCAGTCAGGTTGGGAGGAGAGACTGGCTTTCATTTGATTCTCAGCAGAGCTGGTTGAAGAAAATAAATCTGACAATTTTAAATCTGTTCTAATTTTAATTAAAAGCATCGACTCGCATTTCCAGAGATTTTTTTTCCACACACATATATCTATGTTGTCATGAATTTTTCTCCTGGGTGAACTTTGACCCCTATAGCTCCATGAGCTCTCTCAGGCGCAGTGTGGAGATCCTGTCAGCTCTCAGAACAACATGGCGTCTGGCGGTAGCGGTGAAACAGCTTCTGTTTGCTCACCAGTGTTCATAGTTTACTGTATGCAATTTTAATTGTTGGAATTAACGTTTTATAGTTTGTATTTTAACACATACATTCAACCCTATAAAACAGGTCTATTTATTTCACACTTTTACAGTTAAGTGGAATTTATAGTGCACAAATCCATGACCATGTGAAGACTCCCATGTCTGTTGCCAGTGTCTCATGTTTCAATCTGTGCATTACCACCGTTATACCTTTGTCACGACCTCTTTACCTCTGTACTAACCCCTTTTTGCCATGTTCCATTTATTTGATTTTGCAGGAAGGACATCATTGGACATGGTGGGCATGCCTACATACCACAGCAACACACACTTGAGATTGTTGACACACACTGCATCCAGTGCTTCCTCATCCACAACCACAAACACACCATTCACATGATAACTCGTGTGTCTTTTCACAGGACGACAGAGTCTGTCCAATCTGTCGAGCATCCTACAAACGGGTACCAGCCCACCTCAGGTCCAGCATCATGTGTCCAACAAGACGGAGGAGGACCTACTTATAAAGTGGTCACATGGGAGGTGAGATTCCTCGGTGCAAGTGTTTCATCCACAGATGTGTAATTACATGTTATTACATCAGTCATCTGTCTCTGCTGTGTCTCTGCAATCATCCTTATATGTATGGGACGGACTATCACATCACAAACATTTAACCTTTTCTCCCGCTGCATTTCATGTCATCCTTTGTCTTGCAGGTGCCCCGACCCAGTGGACTGTCTCCTGTGCCACAGGAAGCGTGTGGTCAGGATTGATAAGCACCTGAGAGACTTCCATAATATCAGAGACAAGGAGGTATCTGAATTATTTGATCATTGGAACTATACTGTGTTATTACGTTTTCAACATGCAACTGCAGGAGTTGCTTATTCATGAGTGAAGGGGTGATGTTTCATGATCCTCACTGCTGTATCCTGTAGGAAATCCAGTCCAAGTCTCTGCAAGCAAAGCGGGCTTACTATCTCGAGCAGCTGGCCCAGCTGCGGGCCAGCAATCTGCAGCCGGCGATGGTCTCCGTTTTGGACCTGCAGCTCTACAGCGGTGATACATTGTTATTCAAACATTTATTTATGTTTTTGACTTTTATTGAGTGGCACTTTATTGACATATGCTCATTTGGATTCCTTCTCTTGACAGACTGACCCCCAGTCAGTCGTCAGTCAGCCAGTCAGTTGAAGGATGTGCCAGTGTGCTTGTTGCAGGTTCACAAGACAATCCCCCAATGGGGATGCCCGAGGATGCAGAGGAGGATGTGGAGCTGCAGGCCAGCCCGAGCCAGCAGGATGCTCCATCCACCTCAAGGGACGCCGGCAGCCAGCCCCACCACCGGCAGGACGCTCCGTCCACCACGGAGCGTGCCGGCAGCCCCCCCCAGGACTCACCCAGGACCGAGCAGCAGGCAGGTGTCTCTGCGCCATCCACCGGGGTACACACATCCTAACCCTGTTTACAGGGTGGTGACAGTCGCCGTGACGGTTACGGCCAACGCACGCAACACCCAGTCATCGAGAATTACTATTGCAACAACACATCATCAGTGCGGTAAAAAGTCACCTGTCTCACCATGGTGTAATCCCAGCTCACGCTCACTATTATTGGGTGAACAATCCAACGCTTGGTGAATTCACCTTCACAACGATAGGAAAAGGGTCTCTAAGTCTTCACACATGTCACTTTTTCTCAACAGACGACCCGCAGCACCACCACCGCTGTCCAGTCCTCGGGGGAGTGCCCCACGGCGCCCGTCCTGCCCGGGACCTCTTCGTCAGCTCCCCTGTCGACAGCTGCCGGGTCCGGAAGCCAGCGTTGGCTCTGCAATTATGTGCGCGGGCTACAGGATCAGATGAGCTTTGTGCTCAAAGAGCAGAGGGCTTTGAATGCGAAATTCACAGATCTGACTGAACGCGTACAAGCTCTGGAGGAGAAGTAACAGCAGCAGGGCACCCCCCGGCAGCGCCACGGCATGAGTTTCCCGACCTCAGCCCAGAAGGGAGAGAAACTTCTGAGGCAACACGCAGACACAATGCATGGTAAGTGCCCACTGTTGGTGTCACAGGCACACTCAGTCAGTCAGTAACTCACTCACTCACTCAGTCACTCACAGCCACAAAGACAATATCAAGCTTTCCCCATTTTCATACTCACTGTTCCTGTAGTGAGTTACTTTTGATCTTCAGAATTGGCATTAATTTTTTTTGTATCTTTTTTTTATTATTTTTCATGTTTTCTCACAGGGCGACTGCTCGCTGATTTTCAAACATATAAGCAGGGCAATGCTGTGTCAGGAAGGCGGCTCTGCAATGCCAGGTTGGCTCGGGCACACGCACAGCGCTGGGTCGAGTTTATGCTCGCGGCCCACCCCTCTGGCATGCCCGAGGACGTCGCCTTCCTCAACAACACCAGTCGCCTTCGTCAGTAAGTTGCTCGTGTCTGTCCTCCCCAACAGCTGCACCGAAAGCCACTCCCCACGTTACACACAGTCTCCGCAATTGTATTGACTTTGAATTTTCCTTTTTCTGTTTTCAGATGGCCGGGATACCTGATAAAAAAAGGAGTACAAGGTTACAAGCCTAAAGAACATGTTACTCAACATGTCTCATTTCTTAACACACATCCGGAATACAGCTCTGGAAGACAGTGGGCTGTCGGACGCTGATGTAAGGCGACTGTTATACGTCATCAAGGGTCTCCAGGCTGACGTGGCGGTGAAGATAACCGCCCACTGGCAGCTGGTCCTACGGCGGAAGACCAGTAAGATCAGCAGCACACGTGGGTGTACTCTTGGTTTGGGTTATCCGTCACCCCGATGACCTGCACACCCACGTCTCACTTTTGTGTCCTTTGTTCTCAGAAAAGTCTATCCCCCCGGAGGACCAGTGCCGGTTCCTCCAGGAGGCCAGGCAGAAAGTGCCCCACTTTCTCGGTACGACACACAAACAAGACAAGCGCAGCACAAAGTGGCTCAGGACGTTCCAAAGGCCCACTCACAATCCCCATGTTGCTCTCTTTCAGGCCTCCTCGAGGCAGACAACAGCCTGGAGGACGCACATGGCCTGGTGGTGGGCTACATCCTGGCCTATCTGGCCATCACCACTGGCCATCGTACGTTGGTCCTCACGGGCCTAACCTGTGAGCAGGTGTTAGGCGCGGAGGCCACCTTTGATGGAGACCAGTTCCAGCTGAGCGTAAGTGTCTCACCCTGTTCTATGCTGCTCATCCACCTGCCCGGACGCGTGGCGGATGGCCAGGCTCGCTCTTGTCACGGTTGACGCTCATGTTACTTCTCCCATTCTTTCTGACATAGGTGAAGGAGCACAAAACGACTAAGTCATTCGGCCTGGCCAACGTCCCGCTCAACCGAGAGGAGTATGGCTGGCTTTACCGGCTGGAAACAGCAACGAGGGGGACACGGACTGCTCCCCAGCGACCACTACATCTTGGGGCACCTGGACGGACGACCTCTCCAGAAGGCCAACAGGCCCATGCAGGCGGCCTGGAAAGATACCGGCCTTACTGGGGAGGTCTCCTTCAGTCTATTCCGCACCAGTGTGTCCACCCTTGTAAGTATTTTACTCTTCCCTCTAATCGCACGTGCCCAGCTCGCCCCGCCCGTCGCCCCAGCTTGCGGGAGGAGGGTCACGGGGCTACAGGTGTAAACCAAGACTAAACTTCCTCATCTTTGTCTTCCTTGTCACACAGGCTCGCCAACACCTCTCGGTTGAGGAGAGGAGGGAAGTTGCCAGGCAAATGTGCCATGATGTTGGGACGGCCGACAAGTTCTACGTGTCTGGGCACACACTTCAGGAATCACAGAACGTGCGCCGGCTTGTCCTGCGGGCCCTTCATGGGGGGGCAATGAACAGCGCCCGCAGCGGCAAGCAGCCGCTGGTTGTCCGGCACCGGCGTCGGCCATCCCCATCACCCAGCTCCTCCACCAGCCGCTCCGCCACGCCCAAGCTCGACTCGACCTCCCCAAACTCGTCCTCAAGTGATGATGAGGACACGTCCTCATCCAATGAGGATGGAACTCAGCATGTCCCTGTCACTGAAACCCCAAAAGTCAACAACTTGCAAAATCAAGTCTGCCAAGAAGGGCAGAACACTGGATGAGATCCCATGAGAGGACTCGCAGACCTTTTGGGAACAAGTGAGGGACGTGTATTCAGTAAAGGTGAGGAATACTGGAACCTGTCAAGGACCTAGTTATTTCTGAGTGTGTCCACTAATCTTTCTTCTTTTTCAACATTGCAGAATGTCACTCAAACGAATCCTCCACCACCCTGACTCCAGCCGCCAGCCACCTCCAGTAAAGATACTGGTGGTGGCTGCAGAGGAGTGGAAGAAAGAGAGTGATCTCTTGGAACACCAGTGAGAGCTCCGGGGTCACTCCAGAGTGGAAAAAAATAATTTAGGGCAGCTACTACACCATAGTGACGGTATACGAGCAGTTTGCTCACAGAATTAAAGTGGGGGAGACCCTCTTCAGGGTATGCCCTCAGGGGGAGGGTCTCCCCATTTTTCATCAACATCATCACAGAGGGTACCCGGTTCTTCACCACCGCTCTCCTGGCACCAGACAGTCCTGGAGGCTGCTAAAGCCCTCCCCCCCACCCCTCCAGGAAGACCACTCTCTGAGAGCCACACCACACCGGGTTCCTCACGGTGGAGGTGGGGGTGGAGGAGCTACGTATTCCCTCAGCTAGCAGCTTCAACCTGACACCAAAAACACAATTCTGACTTTCCTCCTCTTGTTGCTCAGATCCTGGAGCCACCATGACGAAGAGAGGAGGGAGAGGAGTGGTCTCTCTCCGCAGGATCAACTTGGAGGTTAGTTACTGTTTAAGGAGACAGAGACAGAGACAACCTGACCCTGACACTGAGAGACACTGATGTCTTCTGTGTCCATGTCTCATATATGTTCCATCCACAGGATGGAATGAGTGTCCAGGTGGTCCTGTGGAGGGAGGCTGTCCTCCAGCCTCTGCAGCTGGGGGCCACCATCATGGTCACACATTTAAAGATGGTGGAAAACAAGTTCAGCCCATAGCTGCATTCTACCAGTCACACCAGCTTCCAGGTTCTTCTGTCCTCAGTCTTTCTGACTGTGTCTGCTTTTCCTTTCTGAGTTGAGACTGATTTCTGCTCTTTGTCTCA
Source organism: Salarias fasciatus (assembly GCF_902148845.1). Classification (NCBI taxonomy): domain Eukaryota; kingdom Metazoa; phylum Chordata; class Actinopteri; order Blenniiformes; family Blenniidae; genus Salarias; species Salarias fasciatus. The sequence continues at coordinate 3,602,483 of NW_021941230.1, read as the reverse complement.
CAGGAAATAGAAGACGAGACAGCCATCATCACCGTGGTGGGGGCCATCCTCAAAGAGGAGGAGGAGGGAATCGTGGAGCTCCTCACTATGGATGGAGAGGTCAAGTGGGTCAGTGAGGAGCTCTGGAGGATACACCAGGCCTCCATCATGGCTGGTTCCCTTCAATAGAGTATTTGCAGCTGACGTCACACACCCAGCCTCGCAATGCACGCTGAGCAGTCGCCCCCATGTTGGAGTGAAAACAAACATTCAGGCGCAAGATGCCCTTCCACTATTCAAGAGGATCATAATTTTGGCGTGAAAGCGTGAATATATGGAAAATGACCACAAAGCAGTAAGGACATTAAATATGTTGTGTTTGGTGTGAACAGCTTTGAGATTTGGCGAAAAAGTGTGTGAGAAACATGCAATCTGAGGCGCTGGCTGTGAAATGTGAAGATCGGTTTTCAGTTTGTTCGGCCCCTGACGAGAGGCAGTCGGTACAGAGAAGATTCTGCCTGGTGTAGGGATGTGCCAATTTACGATATAATCGCGATTTACGATATTGCACAGCTGAGATTATCATATCACGTCATTTACAACATATCATCCGTTTCATTTGGAGACAAACCCGTTACTGAAACAAACAGCTATTGGTCTTACCCAATGTAAAAATGTAAAAAATGTACTCCAAACCACAAAAGCCCCACATCCATAGAAAACCACTAAAGTAAGTAATTTTATGCTAAGATGAAACAAAAAAGGGCATTAACGCGTTCGGCCGATGGACACTGGACTACCCCATCAGCACACCTCCCGACACAAAACGCAACAGAACCAGAGATCCGTCTGCTCCACCCCAACATATTGGATATCATATGAAACTAGAAAATCTACACTTTAAGATGAAACCAGGCAGAATATTCTGAGCCGACCGCCTCCCGTCAGCGGCAAAACAACCCGAAAACCGATCTTCACATTTCACAGCTAGCACCTCAGATCAGATGTTTCTCACACACTTCTTCACCAGATCTCAAAGCTATTCACACCAAACAACATATTTTATTTCCTTACTGCTTTGTGGTCATTTTCCACCTATACACGCTCTCCTCTGACCAAAATCAACCTCATAATCCTCTGCAGTAGTGAAAGAGCATAATGTGCCTGAATGTCACTGTCGACATCTTGTGGGCTTTTCGTTAATCTTGGGAGTGTAAATAAAGTTTGTTGACGTTCTGCGTCTGGCGAGCTTTCGACCAATATGTTACACGTGACTGAGGCATCATCCAGTTGGGAGACTTCTTTGAGCATAACCGCAAGTGCGCTGCTGCCATCTTGATTCTATGACGCCGTGGTGTGCACTGCAGAGCGAGAGGCAGGCGAATGGAAAATAGTTACTATTTCTGTGATATTTGCAATTTTTTTTATTCTGAAACATGCACATTTATCTTCATTGTACATTTTTACAGCTCATTGCACATTGCTTTTGTTTTTTCTTGATGTGTTTACAGATTGGAAAGGGGATTTTTTATTTTATTTTTATTTTTTTGGTTTTTGCCGTCATATAATTGGCTATTTTTGTATTGATGATATTATTATAAATATATATCAGTTGGAAACTAAATGAAATGGCTCAGTCATTTATTTTATACTGTGCACAATAAGTTTCTGCACAAAAACTGTGCAGAAACGTATAATATAGTGGCTAAATATCAGAACCAAAGGCTGCGTTGCATATATAGAGACTCCTGTAGTGGAAATTAAAAGTATTTTGAAGTCAGATTCCTTTCAAATAAGTTATAAACCCACTTAGTATAGTTTGGTACAGGTTGGTCTCCAAATGGCCAAATGAAGGTTTCTCCTGGTACTATCCAAAATAAACACCATAAAATCTCTGTGCTTTGTGCTGTTCTCATGAAACCTGGTCCAGTTGTAGTCCAGGAGCTGCTGAATGCAGCTTTATGGCTACTTCATTGTTATCATGGTGTTTTTCAATGTGGAATCTGGAAAAAAAAATAGGCGAGGGTAAAACTTTCATTTTTTCCCTCTATCAAAATTTGCTCTGGCATGTTAAAATTCACAGTGTTGTTGACAGATGTTGACAGATTTCACAGTGTTTTGGGGCATTTTCAATAGTATTAAAAGCAACGCGCCAATATCGTGATAATATCGTGAATCATGATATTTTGGGCCACCAATATCGTGATATCAAATTTTCATATTGGCACATGCCTCGACTGGTGTTTTCTGAAAGAGCAGCTTTTCTAGTTTCATATGATACCAAATATGTGGCTCCGGAGCAGACGGATCTTGCATTCTGTAGCGTTTTGTGTCTGGAGGTGCAGGTGAGGGGGGCGTGTCGAATAGTTGCATATAGGGCTGCACGATTGTGGCCAAAATGATAATCACGATTATTTTTGTCAATATTGTAATCACGATTATTCATCACGATTATTCATTATGTTATGTAAAACATACCTTTTTATTGCACTTTTTTTTAAACAAACAAGTGTCAAATTGAAGATGTGCGTCTTCAGCACTTCAGCGAAGTCCGGTGTGCATGCGCACGTAATTGAAGATGTTTTAATTAGAATCTAAACAACTATTTAGAACCATGTCAATGTTGTGAACGATCGCTTTCCCTTAGAAACGAACATATAGACGCGCCGACTGTGAGTTTTTACAAACGTTTGACCAGACCTCTGTTCTGAAAAGAGCCGGATTATGACTTTGGAACCTGAACGCCTCACAGCTGAGCGACCGTCACTTGCTGCATTCTAACCCCTGAGAGCAACACGATGATCCTTGAACAACCAGATGAAGATAAAACAACAAGAGAACAGTAAACAGCCACGCTAAACCCAGAAATGAAACCTACCAGAACAATGATTCCCTCTTTCTCTCCAAGCCGCTGCTACGCCGCTGACATCCTGAACTGTCCGTCAATAACAGCTTTTCCCGTTCTGTCCGAGACGCTCAGCGTTTACATCTTCTTTCCACCGGTACAGAAGTTGAGATGCGTTCCATCGACTGATGTTTGAGCATGAAGGAATCGTTCAAAGCCAGCCAGTTCATCGGTGGCTAACAGCTAAGCTAACAGCTGACTGAGACACCGCAGTGGCGTCCATCAGCAGCTACTTTTACGGAGTGTCCCTGAAGGCAGCAGGAGCTACATGGCTCAGGTCGCCCCCTGGTGGTTGGCTGATTGTTGGATTAAAAAAATGCTTGATTTGACACGCAACAGAGCCCGTTTTCTCAATTAAAAAATCGCGACGATCATCTAAATTTAATCGCAGCAGCCAAAATCGTGATCATGATCAAAATTCGATTAATTGTGCAGCCCTACTGGAAACTGTCATGATCACTGAGTTCTGAGTGTGTCCACTAATCTCTCTTCTTTTTCATCATTGCAGAATGTCACTGAGAAGAACAATCAACCATCCCGACCCCAGCCGCCAGCCACCACCACTCAAGATCCTGGTGGTGGCTGCAAAGGAGCAGAAGAGAATCATCTCTTGGTTGAGTGTCGACAGCCCCGGGATCACTGCCGGAGTCATGAAGACTAATATAATAACTGCTGTTACACCACGATCACCATCTTTGATCAATTCGCTCAGAGGATCAAAGTGGGGGAGACCTTCTTCATGACGGGCTGTGCCCTCAGGGGTCATTTCTCCTGAACATCACAGAGGGCACCAGGTTTTTACCACCTCTCCGCTGGCACCAGACAGTGTGGTCTTAGAGGCTGCTAAAGCCCTGCTCCCCCCCCCCCCCCCCCCTCCAGGAAGACTGCTCTGTCTGAGAGCCAACACCAGACCGGGTTCCTGACGGTGGAGGGAGAGGTGGAGGAGGGACGTATTCCCTCAGCTAGCAGCTTCAACCTGACACCAGAAACACTATTCTGACTCTCCTCCTCTGGTTCCTCAGATCCTGGAGCCACCATGACGAAGAGAGGAGGGAGAGGAGCGCCCCCTCTCCACAGGATCAGCCTGAAGGAGGTTAGTTACAGTTTGGTTCCTACTGACTGCTTCACTGTGGAACACTCACTCCCTCACTCAGAGGGACAGACAGAGACAACCTGACCCTGACACTGAGACACTGATGTCTCATCCACAGGATGGAACCACCATGCCGGTGGTCCTGTGGAGGGAGGCCGTCCTCCCCCCTCTGCAGCTGGGGGCCACCATCGTCATCGCTCACCTCAAGATGGTGGTGAATGACTTCGGCCCCCAGCTGCATTCCTCCAGCCACACCAGCTTCCAGGTTCTTCTGTCCTCAGTCTTTCTGACTGTCTGCTGTTCCTTTCTGAGTTGAGACCGACTTCTGCTCTTTGTCTCACAGGAAATGGAGGGACGGAGCCTGGCCATCACGGTGGTGGGGGCCGTCCCCAAAGAGGACCAGGACGACATCGTGGAGCTCCTCAGTGACGACGGGGAGATCAGACAAGTCACTGAGGAGCTCTGGAGGCCCGACCAGGACTCCGTGGTGGCTGGGCCTGTCCAGCTGGTGGTCACCCTCCAAGGGAACACAGTCACTAAAATAAATTCATTTAATCCATTGATTTAGTTGTTTTTTTTCTCTTTTTATCTCAAGGAAAACTTTTAGTGGGATCATCTCTCTGTGTACACTGCAAACAGGGTAGTTCAGATATAAGATATAACATATATTAATATAAGATTTTTAACCTGAAAAAGACTGTCCAGGTAAGAATCCAAATGGGTTAAAATAACATGAATCATCCTGGTTTTTAGATAGAAAAATACTTGAAATCAGACTTTATACTGCCCAATAATAAGTGAAAAATACTAAATATAAGCAAATTATTATTATTTGAATAAAATTACTTTATTTCTGCAAAGTCAAGTTTAAAATGAAGAAATCAATCAGTAAATTAAGCCAAATCTACTGAGTATGAGCACAGTTCAATTCCATAGTCTTGATATAACTTGATTTATGTAGAAATGAGCCCAGTCGCAGAATAACCTTGTATTGAAACCTCCTGTCAGTACTGTAAACATCCCATAATAGTTATTTTACTGCTACACATCCGTTAACTCTGCTTTATTGCTCTTTGCCACTGATTGTTAGAAGATAAACTCAATTTTTCTGGCTTCTGACGTCATAAAAGTAGTTCCAAAAAATGTCCAGCAGGGGTCGCCCTGCGTGGATCTCCATGCTCGATGTATTATGTGGATATGCTGGAAAAAAAAAATCTCATGCATTTATCTATTTATAATGGCAGAAGCACATAAATAGTTTTTGTGATTGTGTTGTGTAACACGGGTTATTTAAGTCACTTTAAATGTGACAATGTGTGAAACAAAAATCATTTTCATCAAACAGCATCATTTCATCCATTTTTAGTGAAGTAAATAAAAGGTTGACATTCATAGAAGGAATATGAACATGCTTTCTGTATTTTTGACAAAGTATATCCATTTTCGGTATTGTCATGTTGTTTTATCAGACCAGAAAAACTTTATTTGGTTAAAAAAGGCTCAGAAGTTGGGCTTCACTGGATGATAGTCTGAGTGTCCCAGAATGCACTGCGCTCGTGTCATTCCGCTCCAGCTCTGAGGTACGTCAACATCTCCTGTGAAAAAGTCGGTAAAAACTCGGTTTAACCTGCATAAAACACCGTGTGGCTCGGTTGAACTGACTTCACTGAGCCTCTTCAGCCTGAACAACAAGTTGGGTCGAATGAATCAGAGTTATGTTGTCTCTAAAAGTGTGTTTGATGAAGCTAATGATGGCTCAGTGGCTAACATGAAGCCAGCTTGCAGGTGTGTACCGCAACTTCGGGATCAAGTTGCTCGTGTCTGTCTTCCCAAACAGCTGCACGGAGAACCACTTCCCACGTTACATGCTCCACAATCATTTTTATTGACTGGGAATTTATGTTTTTCTGTTTTCAGATGGCCGGTGTTCCTCCTTAAAAAGGGTTATCAGATCACAAGCCTGAAAAACATCCTTTTGAAAGTGTCCCACTTCATAAGCCACATTCACAACACAGGGCTGGCTGAGAGCGGGCTGGCGGAGGCTGGTGGAGGCTGGCGGAGGCTGGCGGACGCCGACATTCGGCGGCTGCTTTACGAGATTAAGCGGCTCCAGGCTGACATCGCGGTGAAAATCACAGCACACCGGCCGCAGGTCCTCCAGAAGACCGTAAGATCAGCAGCACACATGGGTGTACTCGGGGTTTGTGTTACGCATCATCCCGATGACCCGCCCACAAACATCTCACTTGTGTCCTTTGGTCTCAGGAAGGTCCATTCCGCCGAAGGACCAGTGCCGATTCCTCGAGGAGGCCAAACGAACGTGCCCCACTTGCTCAGTACGACCACAAACAAGACAAGCGCAGCACAAAGTGGCTCATGACGTCCCAAAGACCCACTCACAACCCCCATGTTGCTCTCTTTCAGGCCTCCTCGAGGCCGACGGCAGCCTGGAGGACGCTCATGGCCTGGTGGTGGGCTACATCCTGACCTATCTGGCCATCACCACCGGCCATCGCGTGGTGGTCTTGACGAGCCTCGTGTGCCGAGGCCACCCGCGATGGAGAGCAGTACCGGCTGAGTGTGAGTGGCTCACCCTTTTCTACTCCACTAATCCGCCTATCTAACCCCCTCCGCCGGCCAGCCGTCCTCCACGCGGGCGTCCGGGCTCCCACAGGTCGAGGAGCACAAGACCACCAAGACCTTCGGCCTGGCCAACATCCCTCTGGACCGAGAGGAGCATGGCTGGCTCTACAGGCTGGAGGCCACCAGGGGGACACGTTCTGCCCCCCAGCCCCACTACCTGTTGGGACACCTGGACGGGCGACCTCTCACCAAGGCCAATAGTGGAGGTTACATTCAGCCTTTTCAGGAGCAGCGTGTCCACCCTGGAAAGGGTCTTACTCTTCCCTCCGATCGCACGCCCACAGCTCGCCCGCCCCAGCTTGCAGGAGGAGGCCACGGGCTGCAGGTGTAAACCAAAACCTAACTCTTTCTCATGTTTGTCTCCCTCGTCACACAGGCCAGCCAGCAGGTGGAGGAGAGGAGGGAGGTGGCCAGGCTGATGTGCCACGACGTGGGGACGGCCGACAGGTTCTCGTTAACGGGGTACACCCTGCAAGAGTCCCAGCAGGTGCGCCTGCTTGTGCTGCGGGCCCTGCAGGAGGGGGCCAGGCAGAGTGTCCGCTGTGGCAAGCGCACTGCATTTCGCCGGCGTCAGCTGTCCCCGTCCCCGAGATCCTCCAGCTGCTCCGCCACGATTGACCTCGGCCACATCACCCCGACCTCATCCTCAAGTGAGGATGAGGATTATGATGTGGAACAAGGAGTACACCGCCGCAAACCACCCCGGAGTCCTTCCACGGCCCCCGGGCATCAACAGCCACCTCCCCCGGTGGGCCTCCTCCTGCCAAACGCCGGATGCAGAGGAGGTTACGAACTGACCAGGAGAGCCCAAACGTCTCGCCCGTGCATGGGGCGCTGCCCCTCCTGTACTCGCCTGAGCACAGGATTACCCCCCCGGACTGCCCCCCACTGGCCAGGATTCTGCCCTCCTCTCCCCAAGACTCCCCATCCCACCGCCCCACAGCCCACTATCCTCCACCAAGCACGCCGGTCCCCCCAGTATCCCCCCCAACCCTTCACCGGAAAGTCAGCACAAGCTTTGAGGGTGAGGAAACTCGGTCCAACAACCCACGGCCCGGGCCCGCTGAACCGGAGACCTTGGAGCAGCCCCGTCTGGCACCCCGCGCCAGGCCAGTCGCCCGCACACTCCGGCGCAACGTCCAGCTCCCACGGACGCCACGAGTCCGGCTGCGGCGGTTTCCCCGTTGAAGTCACTTTTTTTTTTGTTTTTTTCTGTTATTGGAAATGTATTTCTTTGGGGCTCATTTTTGGTATTTGTTTGAATTTGAAATGTGTTTTGTTCACGGTTCGTGTGTTCTTGGGTGTTTCGTTTGTTTGGTGTGTGCACTTCTTTTGAGAATAATTAAAGCGAATTGGATTGTTTTGCTCCCGCCAAACCCTGTGATGTGCCTCCCTTCTGTTTAACTCCACATGCATCCTTCCATTTGCCCACCACGTATTCAAATCACACAGGGTTTCTCTCCTTTTTCTGCCACACATGTATTCTATCATTCATCCATCATGTGAAATCCCTTTGTGTTTTTTATCTAAAAGAAAACAAACACTGATAACATAGAACACAATAAAATCAATAAAATTTCTAAAAAATACACAATTTAATGGAATGCAATAACACATGGAATGAATAATGAACGTGTCATTTTCTGAGAGCTTCTCTGAGCCCCAGAGCCACATGTTGCAGGCCTGACTTGACAGGAACTGTAATAAATGAAGTCTTTTGTTTTTTAATACAGCTGTATTGTGCTGTCATATTAGCAAAAATATCAACTGAGAAATTTAATTGAACCCCCCCAAAGAAAAACAAAAAACACTGAGCATAACTATTCATTAAAGACATAACCCACTGAGCAAAAAGACATTGAATCAACGTCTTTTTAAGGTCATTGTTGGACGTCCCAGGGAGGTACCCACAAGGTACAAAATGTAACGCCAGATGACGTCTTTTTTTTTTTTTACGTAATTTCGACGTTGGGTATCGACGTCATCAGGACCTTCAGACAAAGGCCAAAAAAAAGAGGGGAAAATATAATTTAAATTGACTAAAATCTAACAACCGGGTTTGGGCTCCGAGATACACGCTTATTCATTCAGTCACTTCAACATTTCATTACAGACGGGTGACACACGAGATTCGAACTCACAACTTACTGTTCAGGGATCCTCAGCCTAACCTGTTGAGCTGTTAGTTTATTAAGCATTTCATCAGTAAACGAGAGGGTGACCACTATTTTACGGAAAACTACTCCTGAAATACAGTGCAATACACGCGAAATAAAGTGGTGGTTTTAAAAATGTTTGATTTGTGTTTCTCCAAAGTTCACAGTTTGGTGAAAATACGAACTGAATTTAACTGCTTGGGCGGCTCTTTTATTAGACATAATTCTATCTTTACGAGACAATCCACAGTGAGTTTACGACACAACTTCAACCATTTACTATCAACGTTGTTTTGTCCAAAGTTATTTTCCCATTACTTCATTTGAATCAATCACCAGCAGATGCTAACTCGAAATGCATAAAGATGGCATCCAACCTGAGAAGCCACACGCTGGTGCTCAAGGCAAAGGTATTTTCCTCACCAAATCCAGTGAAGACATTCAACCAGAGAGCAACCATCTGCCAGGTCTACATTTCCAGGCCTCTCATCATTGATGGATTCAAGTTTGATGTTCAGATCTCTGTTCCGGTGACGACCTGTGACCCCTTGAGAATATACATGTTCAAAGAGGGACTGGCTCGTCTCTGCACCATAAAATACAATGAGACAACACACAACAGCGTCCATGAGCAGAACATGTGTATTACCAACTACACCATCAACAAGCACAACCACCACGATGACGAAAACGCCAGCAGCAGAAGGAAGCTGATCACTTTGATCAGTCCCTGGATTCATCGGCTGCAACAAGGAGAAGATGTTGAGCAGCATTGAGGACGTGGTCATAAAAACTCTGATATAGGGCTGAAACGATTCATCGAATAAATCGAATAATTCGATTACAAAAAAGCTTCGAATTAAATTCTGTTGCTTCGAGGATTCGTTTATTAATTGTGTGCAGTGAAACTACCGTGAAACCGCCAGCGTGTAGCGCCCGGAACTAAAGCGCAGCATGTTTCCGCACGAGAGTGTAAGCCGCACGGACATGTCGGAGCAAGCAGATGAAGCACAGCGCGGTGAAACGACGCGAGAAATGGAGCTGCGTCAAAATACAATTGAAAACAAATGAGAAGGCGCGTTCCACCAGCGACGAGACGCGGACGCGTTCTCGTGGCATGTCGGGGCGTTGAAGAGCAGAATGAAGAAAAAATGCTGGCGAAAAGGAGGAAGCACAACAAAGAAAACGCCAGAAAATGTCAAAAGTTTGGGACAACTTTAAACGAAAAAAAAAGGGAAGAGCTCGGTGCAAAGTCTGCACTGCCAAGCGGAGCTGGCGGATTATAACAGCACCACGGCGATGCTAAAAAAAATAAAAAACAAAGTGACTGAAATTGTTGTTTTGCCCTCCTTTGGATGCACTTTAGAATTTTAGGGCAGCTGTCAGTTTAAAAAGGTGAAGGTGCTGTTTTGGACTCAGCCTGAGTATTCTTATTTTTGTTTTTTGCACGAGACAGATGGAAATTAATATCAATAGGAATTGTTTGATAATACTGAATATTGCCTGCTGTACTTGAAGTGTTCTTTAATAATCAGCTTTCATGTGCATTTTTTTTATAATGAAGGTAAGGCCTCAGCCCTCTCTCAGGTATTTTATTTATTTCTTATTCAAATAATTTGAGAATTTAAAGTGCAATGTTCATCCTAGCAATGAGTGTTCCTGTGCAGTTTAATACATGTTACTGCAAGCATTAATAGTAGTTCATTTTTTTGTCCGTGGTGAGTTTTATGCTTGCCAAAATAAAATAAAAAGAGATGTTAAAAAAAAAATATATATATATATATATATATATATATATATATTAGGGATGGGACGAGATCTCGTGTCACGAGATCCCGCGAGATCGCAATGCCGCGAGATCCCGCGAGATCGAATGCCGCGAGATTAAGTACGTTTATATCAAGGCAAAAACTCTTTATTAACTGGAATATTGACGGAATGATACATTACAAGGCGCACAGCCATATAAACACGTGCAAACCCCTGAATATGCTTATATTCATATTTAAAAATCCGGTCGAAAAGGACATGAAATACTGTTCTGCGCATGTTCTATCTGCAAGGAATCTTGGTCTTTTGAGTACACAAACTACTTGTGATACAGTTTAATTGATACGACATAAAGAAAATGTGCGGAAACGGTCGTTCAGTTCTTCTCTTTTATTGAAAAAACGGTGCATCGCATCAATGAACATTTTACCACGTCTTACCGGCTCACACTCTGTTTCTAACAGCATGCAGAGAGAGCCTGCAGCGGCTGCGGCGCCCTTCTTCCTCTGTGGTGTCTGTGTAAAATAAGGTTGAACATGCAAACAGCGCACCTAGTGGCAGGAAGAGCAAATGCAGTCATGGCGTCGTCTGTGCGCCGCGGTTTGAATGGGAATAGGGGAACTAGGCGGCCGCCTCGGGCGCAGTGTAGAGCGGAGGGCAACGTGGCCGTACATGGGGCACTCCGACCCGACACACCATGTTCCGACGCTGCATGTGAGTACCGCGCTGCCCCCCTCCCCCCGCCGCCGCCCCGTTCTCGTGTCGTCTCGATCTCGTGGACTCAATCTCGCGAGACATCTCGTCCCGTGAAATTTGTGTCTCGTCCCACCCCTAATATATATATATATATATATACATACACATATATATATATATATATATATATATATATATATATATATATATATATAAAATGTATTTTATCTGATTAATCGATTAATCGACCAAATGAATCTATAGATTAATCGATTACTAAAATAATCGATAGCTGCAGCCCTACTCTGATATCAGTTCAGCTCATCCTCAAGAAGGACTACCTGGAGTGTTTGACCTGCCTGCTTCCTCCTCCTCGGCCAGGACGTGCTGCTGGACCTCCAGCTCAGACCCTGGCTGCTGGAGGTGAATCACTCCCCGAGTTTCTCCACCAAATCTAAGGTGCAGCAGGACGTGAAGGATCCACTGCAGGTTGACAAGCTGGTCCTCATTAATGGGCGTCTGCAACCTTCACAACATCACTGAACAGGGGGAATGTGCAAGAGGTGAAGGTGCAGAATCCAATATGGCCGACATCTTGAAATGGTGCTTCTGCTCTCTGTCTCCGTTTTGATCTCTGCCCTATAAAGCCTCTTTGAGTGTCTTGAACAGCAGTAACAGCACAGAGCTCAGAGGAGGACAACGTCCAGCAGAGTCCTGAGCTGCTTCATGTGATCTTCAGATCAGCTCCAGAACAGAGCAGAGAGCTTCATGGAGGGTTTTCATGGCTGAGCAGCTGCATCAAGCCTCACTCTGAAGATATGGACCTGCTCTCCAGCTGGAGACCAACAACCAGAGACAAAGACCAAGAGGTTTTCCACTCTGCCCACCAGATGAGAGCTGCTTTAATATGGCCCATAATCCTCTGCTGCCTGCTGAACCAACACTCTCTGACTCTCTCAGCCTGGTCTTCATGCAGGCTGGTGGCGGGATGGATTAAGCACCGAGCCCAGGAACCCGGTTGACTCTTAGCCAGCTAACAGCCACCTGGACAGTTCTGGAGTGCCCCCGAGCAACAGCTCCAACCACCTGCTGCACAAAAACAACTAACTGAAACAACAAAAGGCTCCATGTGGACATTAGTGGCCCTCATTGCTGGAACCTGCAGGAAGATGGTTCCCAATGGACTAACAGCCCTCAGCCAGTCAGCAGAGCAGAAAACAACCTCCTCAGCAGGACACACACCTACACAAGTCCTCCAGTCTGAGACAGGAACTGTGGGAAACACCGGCCTTTCACTCTGAACCTGCTCACACACAACACGGGGTCAGAGGGGCGGAGTCTATCCTTCACTGCTTCCAACCAGCCACACACACACAGTGCTGAGCTGCTAATGGGTTTGTTCATACACACATATCTATATTATCTAGAGCAGCTCAACACACACCTGCTGCTTCACACACACGGTCCACCTGGCCTCAGCAGCCGGTCTGAAGCTCCTGATGGTCACACGCCTCCTGGGAGAGTGAAGCACATGGCATCAGGACCACAGCCAGCAGTGTCCTCAAAGAGAAGCTGAAGAACCAGCAGCTCTCTACCATGTGGCGACCCGGTGGAGCAGTGTGCTGCTCTGCTACAAGGCTCTGAGCAGCAGCTGCAGTCTGGGGGCCCTGCTCCAACCCCAAGTCCACACAAATGAGGAGGATGGGAAAGAAAGCGGCGGTGTGGAAATATTTGGGATTTGGAAGGAAAGACGGCTTCACAGACAAAACTCAGCCGTCAGCAAACAGAGCCAGTGGGAGTTAAAATACTCGGGAAACAACAATCTGAAGCAGCAGCAGGGACTCGACCCCCATGCTGGCTCCGACGTCACGCCAGCTTTAACCAGTTTCTCTCCAGAAACACTGAGCAGAGCCTCAGAAAGAGCGGTGAGGAGAACAGACGCCGTTTCAGATTCCATCTGTAAAGATATGAGAGCTCACAGTGTGGTCCAGAATGACGGCTTTCTCCAGCTGCTACATCCTCTGGACCGCCAGATAAAATCCCTCCAGACAGACGATGTGAAGAAGACATCAGCAGCTGAAGACTTGGTTCAACTCCTGGACCAGTGGAAAGAGCCACGACCATCATGTGAGGAAGAGCAGCCACAGTGTCTATGACTGCTCCTCTCACAGCTCAGTGATTGGAGCGCTGCATGATCTCAGAGGAAGACTCCGGTTCAGTCAGAGAGATGAAGCAGACCATGTCCCAGGAGCTCCAGCAGCCATATGTCCTGCAGAGAGCCTCTGCCTCAGACACCAGCTTCAAGAAGCTGCCGTTCCTCAGCGATGAGGAGAGAGATCAACTTTCCAGAGTGTCCAACACGAGGCTGAGAGCTGTGGGACCAGACACTAAGATCACATTCTGCTTCAGGATCTGTGGTAGAAACACTGTTGTTCATGAAGAACAGATCAGCTGCTGCTTTATGATTAACATACTGACATTTGTTTTAATGACCTGCAGAAGGGCCCAGAGCCACAGCTTGAGAACCACCTCTTCACTCTTCTGCTGATCAGCCGGACCTGGTGACGGCGTCTCAGGTTCAAACCCTGGACCAGGTGTGTGTTTCCCTTCTGTGGGAAGTGTGTGATTCAGTGTTAGAGAGCAGTGAATGAGTTCATGAACAATCAGCTGATCAGTGTGAGGACTGAGTCTCCCTCCTGGCTAAACCTGATCCCAGTGGACCCTCTGAGCCTGGATTCAGCACCAGGAGACACTGTGCCTTCAGAGCAGAGTTTTGTCTCCTCAACATGTTGATCAGCTGCTTTTTGGAAGAAAAACCTTTCAGAGAAGAAAACTACAAGACAGCTGTAGAGTAAAAGCCAAAGAGCTGCTGATCATCACCTGCAAAGGATCTGCTGAAGGATTTACCTTTGTTCAACTTGTTCTCAGCTGAAATGTCTCACTTTGTTTGGACTGAGAACTAAATCAAAAGTTTCTCCAGAAGAAGAGGCTCCTGGATCTAGTAGCTCTGATGCAGGATGAGTGAACTGCATCTGGAAGAACAGGGTGAGGAGGGATCTCCGCTCACTTCTCTCAACACTCTTCTGTTTGACACACTAAAACATGAGTGAAGGTTTCCACTAAAATCCTGCTTTCATTGATGGAAAGAGGACTTGAAGCTCTTTGAGTTTGGTTTTCCAGGATGGGAATTGTTCTGTATGACTGAAAGCTCATCAAAGCTTTGACTTCACAGCAGCTGAGCAGCCAGACTTCATTTCCACCAGGACTCTGGCCCTGAACAAAGCTGCTGCTTTCCTCTAGAAGCACTAGAAGCTCAGCCGGGGCTGGATTCACTCTCAACTCTACAAAACCCACAGAGCTCTGATATGGACAGAGGACCCAGACCTGATCCTCCAGACACAATGAGAGCTGCTGATCAGAAGAAGACAGGAACCAGGTAGAGACTCCCTGCTTCCTCCTGGACGCTCTTTCTATTGAGGAGGCTGATCTGAACAGTTGGTGAGAGCATCAAGTTCCTACCAGCACCCTGGATCCCAGCAGGACGGAGGAGACCAAGGGGCTGGAGGACATGAAGACCAGGATGGAGGCAGTGGAGATCCAGGGCCTGAGGAGAGGAGGATGATGAGGAAGCGCAGGACTGACTGGAGGAACAGTCTCAACAAGATTCACTCCCTGCTCCACATCTACTGATTCACTCTCACATTTCTCTCCACCCCAACATATGAAGCTCATATCAAACCATTTCACATTTTAACAGCATTTCTTCACATTTCTCTTCATCCTGACTGAATCTAGTCTGTAGATCCTGATAAAGCAGTTTACTGAGGCCAGCAGCAGCATCAACACACTAAATATACAACACTGCTTCACTTTAAACTCCCTGCAGCCTGATTTAAGGCTGGAAACAGCTTCACCAGGTCACTGCTTTCATTCTCAAGGTCAACACGTGCTAATTAGCTGTTAGCATGCAGCTAGCTCACCGGAAATCCTCCAGAAACGTGGCTTTGAAGGAGCTGCAGCTCCGTGGCTGTGGTTCAGCTTCTCCAGCAGCGTCCAGCAATATTTCCACCTTATCAGGACTTATTTTCTCCTCCAATCCAAGAGCTTCACTTTCTTCCTCTGGCAGCAGGACGCTGCTCGCGGGTGTTTCGGATTAACTGGTCTCCGTGTTAACTGGTGCCCCACTTC